>NW_005054349.1:895374-901384 GCF_000277835.1 Geospiza fortis | reverse complement strand
CACCCGGGCTGTGCCCCCGCACCCGGCGCTGCCCCCGCGGGGCTGCGGGAGCCAGGCTGAGCAGCAAGAGGCGAACAATAAACGTCCTGTATGAGCGATTGCAAAGAGAACGGAAAGTCCTTTGGTGTCAGTCTGGTGCTCAGTGGGTCTGCGAGGGGATCTGATTGCGCGGCTGCCTCCAGGAGCATCCATAGAGGGCCCTGCTGCTGCCGGGGGCTGCAGGAGCTGTGGCAGCACAGGCGCAGGGAGCAGGCAGCAGGAGCTCCCCGAGGAACCGAGCAGCCAAAGCCACAGGGAGTCCACTCCACTGAAGGACCCCAGGGGCCACCAGCTGTCCCCAGCCCTGTCACCAACAAATGGGAGAAGCCTGAGCTGCAGGAGGGAAGAAGGAAGTCCTGAGCACTGCAGCTGCCCCGAGCAGGACAGTGCCTGCCACAGGGCTGAAGGCTTTCACCAAAATCCCTGTGCACACTTCTGCCCCCATGACCTTGGGCTCATGCCAAAGCCAGGTCCCAGATTTCATCCCAGGGAGCCAGCTGCTGCTGAGCAGCTCTGACATCCTGCAGGTGTCACCTGGCAAAACCCTCAGTGTCACCAGGGGAGCACGCTGCCATGGCTGGAATGTACAGACAGAGCAGGGAACAGAGACAGGTGCCAGGTGTGGCATCCCCAGGGCTGCCAGAGCCCCCTCACCTGCCCGCAGCTCCCATGGGGATGTGAGCAGGGCAGTTCCCTTCCTCCCTGTTCACAGCTGCACTGACAAAGTGGTTAAAACACTGGGAGCTCCCCACGTGGCATCCCAAGGGACACCAGCCAGCCTTGGGGACACCAAGCCTTGCTGACAAGTGCCCCGAGACATTTCTCCCGCTGAGAGGGGAGGTGCAAACACAGCAGGGGATGTGTGAAACACACCCAGCCACAGCTGCTGAGCAACCAGAGCCCTGGGGCCAGCCTGCAATGCTTCTGTCCCTGCTCAGGGTGTCCAGGCAGGGGACCAGGGTGCGCCCAATGCCTTTGCCAGGACATCCAGAGCACCTCTCCAAATTCGAGTGAGCTGTCTACATCAGTGCTATTTAACCAGGTAAGATCACACCCTCTGATGGCTGCAGTGCTTCTGCTGCCTGTGGGGATGAGCAGGCTTGCACAAGCCTCCAGAACCCATGCTGGTTTTCCTGCAGCTGCCTGGAAACCTCTGGGCTCCCTGTGCCAGCCTCTGCCAGAACCATCCCCATCCATGTGGCATCACCTCCCCTGGGTGCCCAGGAAGGGATCTGCCTGCAGGGGCACAGAGCAGGGCAGGGTCCTTCCCTCTGGGCAGCATTTATGACAGTGGGTTTATCCAAATCCACTCCTGCACCTCACGTGTCCCTGCCCTGTCCCCATCCATGCACTCACTGCCCTCAGCCAGTCTCCAGCCCAGCTCTGACACATTCTGCCTCACCATCCCGAGCCAGGGGGCTCAGCCAGCCAGGAGCTCACACCAGCCTCATTTACTCACCTGGGCTAAAGGCAACACGGGCATGTGGGGCGTTTCCCTGCCTCAGCAGCCAGGCTGGCCCGTACCAGGCCATTGTGGGCTGGGGCAGCTTTGGCCAGAGGGGAGACACTGACAAAGGGCCACCACTGCTGGTGGTGGCTTCGCTGCTCTGCTTACACCTGCCTCCTCCCTAGGAACAGGACAGCAGCCCCACATCCAGCCAGACACAGCTCAGCTCGTTTGAGTTCAGTGCCTGAGACCCAAAAATCCCCCAAGCTTGGCAGAGGGGTGCTTCACTGCTTCACTGCAGCACCAGGCTCACAAAGGCAGAGGCTTGCAGACAGAACAGCCCAAAAATGAGCAGTAACAGATGAATTGAAAAGCTAAATGCATGTTTCTTGCCCTGGGGAGCAGCTGGGGCCTGGCACTGCCCTGCTCTTTGCTCCAAGCAGGCCAAGGATGGCTCACACTGGGCTGAAGTTACTCACCCTGCTCCTGGGCTGGGGTGCTCCAGGCCCTCTGCTCCAGCACTGTTACACAACTGCTGTTATGAAGAAAATTCAATTACAGAAGTTATTTGCAGGCAGAAGTGCACCAGTGCACACTGGAGGAATGCAAACTGCCATGGCCAGAGGTTCCTGGCTGGCCCAGAGTGAGCAGATCAGCCCCGGAGGGACTCGCTGCTCTTCAAGCAGAGGCATTTCCAGGATGTGAAAAGAAAAGTCAAGGAGGTTTCATAGAGTAAAATATCTTAATATTTATTGTGTCTCGGGACAAAAAGAATTCTACTCAATACATAAAATGAGTTGAAGCAGCATATAATACTGACAATCAAGTCACAGCTGAATCGGTGCAAGGACACCTACCAAGGTAAAGGCACCAGGAGCTACATCACCAAACCTCACTACAGCTTAAAAGAACCACTACAGCCCGTCCTTACAGAAGTACAACTATAAAAAAGTATATAAAACCCAGGGGAGGGAGGAGACAGCTTGGCAACGACCTTGCTGAGCCAAGGCTTCAGGCAGGCAGGACTGAGGTTAACAGCCCTGTCTCAAGAACAACTGTGTCTGGAGAGTGAGGGGATGTCCAGGGGCTGCCCAAGGCAAGGGGAAGCATCTCTTTCCCAGTGGAGGCACTGAAGGTGAGCACTGGGACACCCAGGAGCACAGCCAGCTCAGCACAGGGTGGCACTCGGGGGCTGCAGCCACCACAGCCACAGCAGTTATCATCCCAGCAGTGGCACAGCAGAGCAGTGTCAGGACAAGTCCCTGAGTGCAGCAGGACAGCTGCTGCACTCCTTTCTATGAGCTAGTTGAGAAGAGGATCAGTCAGTTCAAAGCAAGATTTCACAACGTGGCATCCAGAGGCATCCTCCCCAGCCATTCCCTGCAACGCACACAGAGAGTGTCAGCAGGCAGGATGGATTTATATGGGTTATACACAGGCTGAAATGGCACGGGGTAAAATGGCACGGGGTAAAACGGCACGGGGTAAAATGGCACGGGATAAAACGGCACGGGGTAAAATGGCACGGGGTAAAATGACAGAATAAAACGGCACGGGATAAAACGGCATGGGGTAAAATGGCACGGGGTAAAATGGCACGGGGTAAAATGGCACGGGGTAAAACGGCATGGCAGACCTGGTCTTGCAGGTGCCCCCTAACCCTAAACCCCCCAGATGTGGGACCCCCACCCCATGGGTGAGCAGCAGCAGCCAGGGGGCAGAGGCAGCCCCCCAGGCTTACAGACATACCCAGCCACAGGCACAGAGTGCTGGGGGCCAGCTACACCATCTCGTACTGATTGTTGGTGATGTACCGGGACAGGCAGCAGGACAGGATGATGCCAATCAACTGAAAAAGAGAAAAAACAAACCCCATGTGTCAGAGGCAGCCAAACCAGGGAAAGGTGTTTTCAGGAGAAAACCTGACAGATTGATCCAGGGTTTTATGAAATCCAAGGATGGACAGTGGGGTTTACAAACCACAACAAGGGCTGCTGCACCCTGCTTCAGAATCACTGAAAGTGGCTGAAGCACAGGATCCTGGCAGCACCAACTAAACAAGCTCCTCACAAGAGATGCCCCAGGTCCCATCCCATTACAAGTTGCTTTGTGAAGCATTGACTGTTTTATGGTAATTGCAGAGATTACACAGGTACCAGGAGTGTCACAGCCAATTACACAGCCACTGGAGAATGGCAGCACCTCTCCCTGCTGCAAGGACACTGGGGAAGCAAGGCTGCTGCCCTCACATCAGGAAGGTACTGCTATCACACATGCTCTGTTATCACAACACAGCCTCCCAGCACCTGTGCAGACTCCAGGGCCAGATCCTGCACGACTCTGGGCTCCACAAGCCAGGTTAGAGGCACATGAGCACAACAGCTCCCTGTCGGAGGCGTGACCCAGCCAAGCTTGTGGAAGGGGCAATAAAAGCCAGGAACTGGTTACAATGCCCAAGCCTGCCATCAGCTGAGATAATGCTGCAGCTGGAGTGTGTGTGCAGTTCAGCACGGGTGCATCAGGCACATCTCAGTGAGCCCAGCCCAGCCCAGCCCAGCCTGGGAGGAGCGGGGAGAGCAGCAGGCACAGCGGAGCAGCTCCGGCTCTCGGGCTCTCCCGAAGCACTCAGCACCACGAGCAGCAGGCTCCTGCCTCTGCCCAGTTCAGTCCATCTGTACAGAAAACACACAGTGACAAGCCCATACAGCTGAGTATCTCACAGGTTCCTGCTCCCCAGCCTGCAGTCCCAGCCAGCAGCACCGTGATGCTCCCACCACAGCCGCTGGGTGCTGGGCCAAGGGAGGCAGAGTCTGAGCCCCTCCGAAGCGAGGGCTGGCTGCTCAGCCCCAGAGCCCGGCAAGCTGGCCCAGCGCAGCTGGAGCAGGGCCAGCTGCACATCCTGCAGCCGTCGGAAAGGCCTCGGCACCTCGGGAAAGCCCCGGCTGGGGGCAGGGGCCTCCCGCTTCCTGCCGGGATAGAGCTCTGGAGCTGGGGCTGGCCAGCACGCTGCTGCTGCTGCTGCTGCTGCTGCACGATAAAGTGAAGGGGACATTGCAGGAGAGGACACAGGGCAGGGTAGGGTGGTCACCAGCACAAGTGGTGTCACACAGGCACCCACAGCGACCCCACCACACAGGAGCAATGCCAAACACCCCCCAATAACAGTGTGGGTGGGTAGGAAAAGGAAGGGCACAGATCTGATCCCTGCCAACAGCAGGCGCAGAGAGTTCGTCCATCTCTGTTTGTTTTTTCTGGGAGTCTGTTGTTTCAGAGAGGAGACCTTCCCAAATAAAGCTGGGCTCAAGGAAACAGAGCTGGGGCTTCAGCCCTGGGTGTAAGAGACTGGGGCCTGCACAGCAGTCAGGCTGAATCCAAGGGGAATCCACAGAGTGGCTGCTCCTCCCTGACTGAAACCAACCTTTTGTTCACACCAGACTTTGCACTGAAATTAAATCCCTCTGGAGATGTGCTGGCTTCACTCTGCCCTCCACCCGAGCCAGACAAGGGAGATTTACCTGGAAACACGCGATGCCAAAGGAGATTCCGGCCACAACGCTCATCTTGGACTCCATTGTTGACGTTACCAGGAAAAAACAACCCTGCAGAGGAAGCCAAGCAAGCACGTGGATCCAGTGCCTTGCACCCCAGGAGCACAGAGCAGCTCCTGCCCAGAGCACCCACAGCTCCAGGGGAAGACGCTCCTGTGCAGGCAGCAGGGGGGCCCTGGCTGCCCCCTCCTGCCAGGCCTCAGCAAAGCCATTTCCAGTGTCCCAGCCCAGATGCCTTATCAAGGGCAGCACTGCCCTTGGGCTGCTCCCAGCCCGCCAGGTGACTCATCAGAGGAACCCTTGCATCACCAACCATCCCCGTGGATGAGGTCACACGCCCTCAGCACCGGCCCAGGACTTTGCACCCAAGGGAGACGTCAGCACTGCTGAAACAAACTTTACTGGGAAGCTGCTTCCTTACTCACCTGTTCTTCAGAACACACATCCCCAAAGGCCAGAGCTTGGGTCTGGCTGGGCCCTGACCCTGAAGGAAGGAGCGAGGGAACCGCAGACAGAAGGGAGGATTCCATACCCTTACCCACTGCAGGGGCCACTGAACATCAGCATCAATAGGACAGTGCTCCTTTCCAGCCTGCCAGGGACAGACTTGCCCTCCTGCACACACCCATCCCTGCCCTTCCCACCTCTAGAACCAGCAGGAAGATTTTTCTGAGCTTAACTTACGTTCACAAACACTTTCAGCCGGGCCTTGTTTGGGTCTTTCAGATCTTGCTCTGAGCAGTCGTTCTGGTTCTTGCAGCAGCTGCGGGGGATGCCCCTCTGGCTGAAGTACTCAGTCCTCTCCCAGTCAGAATAGTTCTGCACTCCACAGCAGTGCAGCTGGAGTGGGAAGGACATTTGGGGAGCCTGGTCATACCAGGGAACTGACCCCTGCTCCCCCACCACTGCCACGGCTCCCCCCATCTCACCCAGCATCTGCCAAATTCCAAAGCCTGTGATGGGGATGCTGGTGCCA
>NW_005054349.1:895027-895350 GCF_000277835.1 Geospiza fortis | reverse complement strand
CATTCCTGCCTGCTGCCAGCCTGGGGCTCTCGCCCATTCCCAGCCCGGGGCCCTCAGTCATCCCCACCTGGGGCTCTCAGCCATCCCCGTGCTGTCCCACCTGGGGCTCTCAGCCATCCCCACCTGGGGCTCTCACCGTTCTCTGGATGGTGTCCACAGCCTCGCTGTGTGGATCTGCAGTCACGTTGTAGTCCTTCAAGGCCAGTTCCAGGTTGCTCTCAAAGCTGGTTTTTATCTGTAGGACAGAGGTGTCAGGGCCGTGCTGTCCCTCCTGCCCTGCCCTGCTGTCCCTCCAGCCTCGCCCTGCTGTCCCTCCCGCCCTG
>NW_005054349.1:893707-894720 GCF_000277835.1 Geospiza fortis | reverse complement strand
CCTGCCCTGCCCTGCTGTCCCTCCCGCCCTGCCCTGCTGTCCCTCCTGCCCTGTCCTGCTGTCCCTCCTGTCCTGCTGTCCCTCCTGCCCTGCCCTGCCCTGCTGTCCCTCCTGTCCCGCGTTAGTCACCGCTCGGGATGGCAGCAGTGACTCCGGCCTTGGCCAGCAGACATTTCCCAGCACCAGGCAATTAGAGGCTGTATTAGAGGGCAGGCTGGATGCACTGTGGCAGCAGGGAGGCTGTCTGTAATAACAAGGAGCTGCACCAGCTCCCTCCCAAGCAGGCACAGAAACCCTCCCAGGAGCTTTCATTACTGAAATTACTGCAGAAGATAGACCAAAGCCAGAATTACAGTCCAGGGCTACTCTGCCTGTTCTGATGGAGGGACAACGTGCTGTGCTGGACTGACCCTGCACCCAGGCTGCTCCTTCTGGGTCCTTACAGGGACCAAGCTGCTCTTTGTGCTGGTTTAACCCTAGCTTTGCCAAACTAAGCACCGCTGCCAGGCAGGCCCCCTGTGCCTCGGTGACATCTGCGACTGCACTGGGGTAAAAGCATCATCAAACTCACTCTGCAGCACTGGGAGACGGCAGTGGCCACCCAGACTCACCTCGTGCCTGAAGACGAACCCCACGATGGCGGCCACCAGGACGATGAGGAAGATGAGGGACAGGAGCATGGCATACTGCGGGCAGAAAGGATGGGATGGGAGGGGATGGGGCAGGACAGGATGGGATGGGATGGGATGGGATGGGACGGGAGGAGAGGGTGGGACAGTGCAGGAGAGGATGGGGTAGGACAGGAGGGGAGAGTGGAGGAGGAGAGGATGGGGCAGGATAGGAGGGGACGGGGTAGGGTAGGGATGGGACCAGACAGGAATCGGATGGGGTGTTCGGGGATGGATCAGGACGGGTCGGGACGGATCAGGAGAGGAGGGGCTCCATCCCGCCCTGTCCCAGGCCACCCACCAGCTTGAGCATCCAGGTGCTGCCGCGGCAGGGGGCGGGGGAGG
>NW_005054349.1:890729-892081 GCF_000277835.1 Geospiza fortis | reverse complement strand
CAGGGAACAGACCCCAGCTGGAAGCGCTTTTCTCGGCAGCGGGCTCGGAGCCTTCCTTCTGCAGCGGGGTCTCTCCTCCCTCCCTCCCTCCGTCCCTCCCTCTGGCAGGAGGTGGGAAAGGGGACCTGGCTCCTCCGGTTTGGTGCTCGCCCCTGCAGGCCCTGCGTTCCCGGAGCCCGTCAGGGCTGGCACGGGCTCGGCTTGGCTCTCTCCTGTGTCCAAACAGGCTCCTGGCTCTCCTGCCTGCAGAAGAAAGCCTCTTACAACTTTTTAAAGCCCCGGAGAAGCAGGAGGCGCGTCGGAAAACGGGCGATCCTGGGATTTATTATTTTTTACAATCTCATCATTTTGGGCCTGACTCACGGCTTTTGAATGTTTGGGATGGGCAGCCAAGGGGGAAAGTAAGTTTGCTCAGCAGAAGCGGAGCGGCCAGGCAGGAGCGACAGACATCTGTGCGGTGACAAGGCGGCAGAGGGGGCCGTCAGCCTGCCTCCAGCTCCTCTCCATCCTCGCCAGGGCCCGCGGCTGCTCCCGGCCCCAGCACGGCGGGAGGGCTGCCCGGAACGGCATGGCAGCCCCCGTGCTGCTGCTGCTCCTCGCCAGGCTGGTGGCATCCACGTGGCACGAAGGTGAGTGCGGGCTGTGCGGGCACCGCGGGCTCCCGGGGGTGGCGGCGTGCGCGGTTCTGCTCCTGCTGAGGGCTGGGAAGGGATGGAGGGAGCCCGGGAACGGCGGTGCCGGGAGAGCATCGGTGCCTGAGGAGCGGGGTGGCTGCGCGGGTGAGCTGTGGGCACGGAGGAACGGAGGGGATGCTGGCAGGCACCCAGCGAGGAGCAGAAAGCCAGCCTGCCTTCCTCACACCCCCGCCCGCGGGAGCGCCGCTTGCCGCTGGCTCCCTGCTCCCGCGGGGCCGCGGATGTGCGCGGGAGCGACCCACGCTCCAGCCAGCCCCATGGCTGGGCGAGCGGGGCACGGGCCTTGCTTGGGGGGATTCCCCCTCGCTGCTCCCCTCCCCTCCCCGGGCCCTGCTGCCAGCACGGCTGGGGATGCTCCTGCCCAGCGCAGCGGGGCTGAGCCGGCCCCAGGTGAGAAGGAAAAGGCAGCACTGGCAGAGGAAGGGAACATCACCATTAAATGGCACATCTGCTGCGGGGACACGCTGCACTCTGTCCCCAGGGCCCCGGCGGGAGTCTTGGCAGCCTCCCCGCAAACAGCTTCGTTCCCCAGGTCACGGATACACCCCCACGGTGCCGTCCCTCCCCTCTGCTCCCCGAGGATCCACGGCAGTGTGAGAGGGCAGCTGGATAAACGCGCTGTGGAACGGGCGGGGCCGTGGGGAGGCCCCCCACCGT
>NW_005054349.1:890107-890394 GCF_000277835.1 Geospiza fortis | reverse complement strand
CCCCTCCAGCAGCTCCATCCTTTCCTGTGCCATGGGCACCCCCAGCAGCCCCCGGCCGGGCAGCGGGCTCGCCATCCCTTCCTGGGTGAGGGGACGGGCAGGAAAGGGCAGGAAAAGGCAGGAAAGGGCAAGAAAGAGCAGCTTTCTTCCTTCCCTGGGATGCCCCGTGGCAGTGGCAGTGCCATGGGAGCGGGTGGAAGGGCTGCCCGGCAGCACGAAGCTGGGGGTCGGTGCCAGCCCACTCCGCGCCAGCGCCCGTTTCCTGCCACAACCGCGGCTGGCGCCGC
>NW_005054349.1:888387-889104 GCF_000277835.1 Geospiza fortis | reverse complement strand
GGGCGGGGGGGAGCCAGTCTGTGTAGGTAAATTCTCCCCCTGTGGAGGTGAACTCTGACCCTGTGGAGGTGAATTCTCCCCCCGTGGAGGTCAATTCTCACCCTGTGTAGGTGAATTCTGACCCCGTGTAGGTGAATTCTGACCCTGTGTAGGTGAATTCTCCCCGTGTAGGTGAATTCTGACCCTGTGTAGGTGAATTCTGACCCTGTGTAGGTGAATTCTCCCCCCGCGCTGCTGGGCATGCAGGGGCTCATCACCCGCGCCTGGGGTGCCTGCAGGTGTCACCCCACAGCCAACCCGGGCATTTCCTGCGCCTCCCTCCCTCGGGACCCCTGTCCCTGTCCCCGCAGTGCCAATAGCCCCGAAGCACAGGCACCAGCCCGGGACTGGGGCACTCAGCGCTGCTTTTACAGCAGCTCGGGTGGCTCCGAGGTGCCTGGGGTGGTTCAACACCGCTCTCACGGCTCAGCCAAGGCACCCACAAGTCCCACGAATCCCTCTCCTCCCTCTGGCAGATCTGGAGCCTCCCAAGATCCGCTGTCCAGACTCCCGGGAGCGCATAGCAGAGCCGGGCAAGCTGACAGCCACCGTGTACTGGGACCCTCCCCGCGTGAGGGACTCTGCTGACGGAGTCATCAAGAGGTGAGGGCCGAGGTGCTGCGGGCACTGCCAGCGGGGGCTGGGGGGCGTGCCCGGGCTGCCGACGGACCAACCCGT
>NW_005054349.1:885494-887213 GCF_000277835.1 Geospiza fortis | reverse complement strand
ACGGGCTGTTCGTCTTCATCGACACCTACCTGCTGAGCGAGCGAGAGGCGGCACGGCGGGCACAGAGCGGGGACCCCTGCGAGTGACCCGCCCTGCCCTCCGGGCACCGACACCGCCCTCTCTGCTTTCCTAGTCGGCCGCTGTAGAGCAGGAGCAGGGTGCCAGGAGCTCCGGGGAAGGGGAGCCCTCCCTGGCTGCTCCGGCACACAGAACACAGGTGAGCAGGGGCTGTGTGCCAGCAGTGTGTGCCCAGAGCCAGGAGCTGTTTCCAGCTGGGGCATGGCTCAGCCCAGCCAGGACCCTGGTGGGAGACACTGGAGGGCCCCTGCTCCAATCCAGGGCAGGGGGGAACCAGAGGAGAGTGGCAGGGCAGGGAGGGCAGGCCGGCCAGCAGTGTGACAGCCTCGAGCACAGCAGCTTCAGCCTCCCCACAGCTCACCCTGTGCACGGCCTGGACCCAATGCCTGCCACTCTGAAAGCCCTGATTAAAAGCCAATGGCCCCACGCTCAGCAGAGCCCATAGCAGCAGCCAGCGTGCAGTCCACCCTAAAGGGCTTGCCATCTCCCCTGGCACTCACTCCTCTGCCACCACCCACGGGGAACCCTTTCTGGGAACTGCTTTGGCAGTAGAATATTAAGTTGAAATAAATAGATTTGTATAAAAAGTCAGTGCTGGCACATGTGTCACAGAGAGGCCTGGGAAACAAATGTTTCCTGGAGACCACAATCCCCAAACCCCCCAGGCTGACCCCACACAGCTCCATCCATCCATCCAGTGCTGCAGCTGGGGCTGGGCTGTGTATGGGGAACAGGGCGGAGAGGACAAGGAGAGAGCAGACTCTGGGACAGGGTGGGAGGAAAAAGAATGGGAAGAAATAAAAACACAATGACATTTAAAAGCATTTTGCCTGGGGGAGAAGAAGGGAGGGTTCACACGAACTGCAGTTCAGCCTGAAATCTGGTACAAGGCTTACGACAAGAGGAAAATGAAGCTTTAAATGAAGCTAGGCCAAGTAGACTTTCTGCCCAAGCCTGTTTAGAGAAGGTCATGTTTATTAAAGTATAAGAAAAAAGCCCAACACAGGTTTGGCTGCTTTGCCAGGCTGTGCAGTGAGTGTGGCTCCCAACAGCAGCGCCAGCCCTGGTGCCACAGCCTAGGGCCCCAGCCTGGCCATGGTGGAGCGGAGCTGGAGGGTCCCCTCTGCCCAGGAGCCCGGGTACTGGCACATCTTCTGCCACAGGTTCAGCTCCTCGCCCGTGGAGTCCATCCAGTCCACAGCCTGCCCGTTGCTCATGCCTGGGGAAGGGAGGGCACAAGGGACTGCTGGGGCAGCCTGGTGCCCGCAGCACAGCTGCCCAGCAAGGCTGCTGCTGTGCCCGGGGTGTGAGGGGCTCTCACCAGTGCCCACCCCCAGGCTGCTGTGCCCGGGGTGTGAGGGGCCCTCACCAATGCCCACCCCCAGGCTGCTGTGCCCGGGGTGTGAGGGGCCCTCACCAATGCCCACCCCCAGGCTGCTGTGCCCGGGGTGTGAGGGGCCCTCACCAATGCCCACCCCCAGGCTGCTGTGCCCGGGGTGTGAGGGGCCCTCACCAATGCCCACCCCCAGGCTGCTGTGCCCGGGGTGTGAGGGGTGCAGCTCTCACCAGTGCCCACCCCCAGGCTGCTGTGCCCAGGGTGTGCGGGGCCCTCACCAGTGCCCACCCCCCGGCTGCTGTGCC
>NW_005054349.1:880495-885375 GCF_000277835.1 Geospiza fortis | reverse complement strand
CCCAGCCCCTCAGCTCCAGGCACAGGTGCTGCAGCTCCTCGGCCTTGATGCCGTTGTAGACAAAGGTGTGGTTGTAGTGAGGGTTCAGGGTCTTCTTCACCACAGGCGTCTTCCTCTTGGAGGCTTTGTTTTTGTGTGGCAGGAGGTAGCTGGGGGAGCAGCCCTCGGGTTAGCAGCACACGGGCACCTGCCTCCTGCTCGGGGGGCTGGGGCACCCCAGCACCCCAGGACCTATAGCCCCTTCCTGCCTGTCCTGGCACGGCTCAGCAAGAAGGACATGGCACCCTGCAAGGGGCCTCCTCCAGGTCCCCCAGCAGCTTTGGGAATACAGCCAGGGAGGACAGTGCCCTCCTCGCCCCCTGCCCCAGGACCCTCACTCACCCCTTGACAAAGCTGTCTGAGGTCCCTCCAGACTTGGCTGCTGTCAGGTTCTTGGCTTCTTTGATCCAGACCTGGAGCTCACCACCTTCCCCTGTTTTGCCTAGGAAAAACCCAACACAGTAGAAATTAATCAAATTTCATTTCTAGCACTGCAAACTTCTGGAAAGTGCCTGCTGAGCACCCTTCATCCCAGAGGTAGGTGCAGAGCCTGGACTGGCATCTCCTCTTGCCTTTTCCTGTATTGGCCCTGCCTGCTGAGGGCAAAGGCAGACAAAATTGCTCCATGCAGGGCCCAATGGTCCAGCCCCAGGGAAGTACTGAGATGGTTCAGGCAGCCTGAGGACAGCCAGAGCAGCTTTGCAGAGAAGGCTGCAGTGACACCACCCAAAACCCCCATCCAGAGCCAGCCTGCATGGCCAGGAGCAGGCCCTGCAGGGCGCTGATCCCAGAGCTTCAGCACTCACCTTTCCTGCCATTCCCAGCCCCAGGCTGCTTGGCAGATGGGATGTACTTCATGGAGACAACCAGCTCCCCCTTGTACTGGTGGAGACCAGCAGCATCTGCCCCAATCTGCCAAGAGGTGAGAATTACCAACCCCTGCAGAGAAGCCATGGCACACACAGTGACAGCCTGGTGTGCAGCACCTCCCCAGGCTGGGACAAAGGATTTGGCCTCTCCTAGATGTGGCTGAGCTGGCACAATTGCCTGCCAACTCTCCCCAGCATGACCAGTGCAGCCCAGCTCCTCTGGGACCTTATTTTGGCCCAATCACCGGACAAAGAGAGGGAAGCCAGGCTCAAGGCAGAAGGTCTGCCCTTTTTTACTACAACAGCACTGCTGTCTGCATCTAGGTTTTTCATTCCTCCAAATACTGGATTTGGCACAAGCCTTTTGGCAATGCTCGTTTGAGGTCTCCACACCCCTCTGCCCACCGAGGGCTAAACCCCCAGGCAAGGGGGGCTGTGAGCAGCAGGGGCACACCTTGCCATGCAGGGGCAGGAACTCCTCCAGGTGGCTCTCGAAGTTCCAGGCCCCCAGAGGCACCTCTGCCTCCCCCAGGAAGGTGTTGCGGCCGAAGCGGTCGTGGTGCCACACCGAGAACTGCAGCGTCCTCGCCAGCAGCAGGGACTTGCTAATCTCATACTGGGGAGAGAGAGAGAGAGAGAGAGAAAACACTGGTGAGCAGGCAGCACAGGACAGGGCAGGCCTGGCAAACTCCATCAGCTACAGCTCACGAGCATGAGAGGAGACTGAGCAGCAATGGATGTGCGCAGGAGCCTGTTCCTGTTTCCTTCCATGCCTGCCAGAACCTCAGAGTCCCAGGGCAGAGGTGCAGGAGCCTGTGCTCCCCCAGCAGGTGGCCCTTGGAGCCAGGAGTCACAGCACCCAGCCATGCCACCAGCAGCAGAGCTCTGCCAGACCACACAGCCTCAGGTGGTCAGAGCACAAGACCTCAGCAAACCTGGCTGTGGGAGCCTGAAAACCAAACCACAGCTCTCACTTCCTGCTGTGCAAGAGTGCCTGGCCTCAGAGGCACACTGCCGGACTCGGGGACAGTCAGCCAGCAGGGATGGTGAAGGGCAGTGCCAAGGTGTTCTGCCCTGGGGCCCAGAACTTATCTCTGCTCCTGTGGCTGCTGCCCTCCCTCCTGCCACTGTAACATGCCTCCAGGGGCCAGGAAGCCCTTGGAAGGAAATACCCAGGGTAAGCAGGATGCCTCTGGCCTGGGAATGCCACAGGAACCAGAGACATGTCCTGTGACACAGTCACACCTGCAGCTGTGCCTCCACCCACCGTGGCACTGGGGCCTGGCAGCACAGCCAGGGCACAGCTGGCAGTGCAGGCATTTTGCAGCTCTCAGGGTGCAGTCTCTGAACACGGGTCCTCTGCAGAGACCCACTGCAGGGTTAGGAGCTCACCCCTCCCCTTGCTTGTTCCAGCAGCATCCCTGAGCAGCTGCAGCCCAGCCCAGCCCCTCTCACCTTCAGCAGCTCGTTGTACAGGGGGTTGATGGTGTTGCGTTTGATGGTCGTCTTGCGCTTCCCTTGCCGGGATTTGTCAGGCAGGAGGTAGGTCTTCACATAGCTGAGGGGAGAACAGGCAGCCCTTCAGCAAGGCCCCCCACAATTCATCCTCCCAGCTCCCCAGGGCAGCCCCAGACCTTCTGCCTCACCAGGACCCTCCCACTTACAGCTCCCATCTCTGGTGGGCACCCAGCACCCAGCAGGGCACCCCCAGTGGTGCCAGCAGCCATCGCCCCCTGGCTCTCACGGGTTGGAGCGCTTCCTGCCCTCGTCCCCAAAGGCCAGCTGGCGACACTCCTTCACGTGGATGAACAAGGTCTGCGTCTTCTGCTCGTAGCTCAGGGAGAAGGAGATGCCCCCGGTGACAGCCACGCTGCCGAAGTCGCCAGCCTCGCTGTAAATGCTGACCATGCTCCCCAGTGTGCTCTGCAGGACAAGGCAGGGCTGGGCTGGCACAGCATCACCTGCCAGCCCCTCCTCACCCTCAGCAAGGTTATTCCCTGCGCCTCCTCTGCACGGCCCCCCTCACCTCCCCATGGCTGGGGATGGCCACACAACGCTGCCTGGAAGAGAGCCGAGTCTCTGCATTTGGATTCCTTTCTGGGGCAAGAAGCCCCCACACACAGGCCCTTATCCCTTCCCTCCAGGAGTGCCTGCCCTGCCTCCCTCCCAGCCCAAGCCTTTGGCACTGCCTCTCTCCATCCCTCCTCCCTGAGCAGAGCAGAGCAGGGCCGGGCCCCGGGCTCACCGAGGAGGTGCCGCTGCGCATGCTGCCCCGGGCCACGCGCTGCCGGTGGATCTCCACCAGGTTATCGATGTCCTCCTCCTCCTCCTCCTGCAAGGACAGGGACAAGCCGCCAGTGAGGGGAGCGTTCAGGCACAGCCAGCCGACACCCGGCTCCCCCAGCTGGCAGCCATCCTGTGGCACTCAGGGTCTCACCAGCTCCGTGTTGAGGCCAGGCACTGACTTGCTCCTGTCCCCCAGAGAGCCACCTTCCCCCACCAGGTCCTCGGGGCGCAGGTCGATCACGGACTTGGTGTAGTCTGCATGAGAGGGGGTGAGCAGTGCCACAGAGCAGGATGGGCAGAGCCCAGCGGGCTGCCCCAGGCTCTCCCAGCTGCACTGAAAGCCCTTCCCAGCCCAGGGAGGAGGAGCTGCCCACCCTGGCCGTGTGAGCACCCGCGCATCTCTCACCCGCAGGCCTCACCACCCGCCGGGGGTTCTTCTTGAATATCGTTTCATGCTCGTCCATCAAGGTGCTGCTGCGGGTCCCCCCGGTGGCATCCTGGGCAGGAAGAGTGCCCTCAGAGCCGGGCAGGGCTGGGAGCCCTGTGTGTGCCCAGCCCCACGCCCCAGGACAGGGCTGAGGCTGCCGGAGCAGCGTCACGCACCCGTCCGTCAGAGAACGCCTTCTTGGAGCGCAGAGGGAGGGTCAGGCTGGAGGAAGCAGGTCCTGCTGGCCCAACAACCTGTTTTCCAGGGATGGCTCTCTCCAGGGAGTTCCTCCTGTGGCAGACACAGAAAGGTCTGTCCCAGGCCACAAGCTGGCAGAGACAGTGCTGACCAGGAAATGCCACTTGAGCTGCTTGCAGCAGCCTGGGAGCAGAGGACCTTCCTGCCCAGGGACAGGCTTCAGCCAGCCTGAGGAGCCAGCTTCCCCTCACTAGACTGAGAAAAACACACTTCAGATGAAGGTCCCATCCTCCGCCAAGGACAACCCAGCCTGGGATCCTCTCACCTGCCCCCCACATCAGCAGGACTAGGTCTGTAGCTGTCCAGGCTCATGTTTTCCATGGACTCTGTGTCGCTTTTGCCATCCCGAGGCTCTGAGGCATCTGGAAACAAACTGCAGACAAGCAAAACCACAGGTATGTCCTGTTTGGCAAGGAGGTCGGTCTGAGAGAGCTTCTGTGCCACCGATGATCCACATGGGGCAGCAGATTGCTCTCAAACCTGCAGCAGATGAGAGCTGCTGCTGGAGCACGGGGGACAGCAGGGATTCTTACCTGGACCCCTCCCGGGGTGCAGGGGGGCTCGGCTGCCGGGCTGCAGAGGAGCTCTTAGGCTCACTGAGCTGGGCTTTCTGGAGCAGGGTTTGTCCCACAGTCTCTCTTTTGCTGGCTGGAAGCAGAGAGGCATCAGGAGGAACACTGCTCCAAGCTCACTCATTGAGTGAGCAGGAGCAGGAGGTGCTCCCATTCAGCTCCACGCTGGGCAGAGGTGCACTGGGGGAAGCTGGAGCATCCCAGCAGGCTGGGCTGTGGGAGAGGGCTTTGCTGTGGCAGCCTACCTGCTGGCCTGTGCCGCAGGGACAGCCGCACCATGTCGCTGCCCAGGTGGTTGGCGAAGCGGTTCACCCTCTGGTCATAGAACCAGTCACCCGTTGTCTTCTTCAGCTCACTGCAGGGCAGGCGTGGTGGGGGCAGTCAGGGGCAGGGGGGGCTGTCTGCTGGGCCCCAACCCCCCCTCAGTGC
>NW_005054349.1:879193-880206 GCF_000277835.1 Geospiza fortis | reverse complement strand
TTTGCCCAAACCCACCCTCAGTGCTGCCACAACCCAGGAACACAATGGGCAAAATCAGCAGCTGACTGGGCAGGGACCATTCACCCTGACAGGCTCAGCTACATCCTCAGCAAACACGGGAGCAAGCCAAGGTTTGTAGGACAGGGGAGGCCAAACGGGAGGAAACCTGGGATGCTTGAGACACAGGCTGTGCGGGGGGCACAGGGGGATGCTGCAGTCAGCTCAGGGGGTGAAGGAGCAGGACATGAAGGAGACACAAGAGTGAGGTATGACCCATTTCTCCATCACCCAAACATGGGAACCTTCTCCAGGAGTGACAGCAGAGCAAGCTGCCCCGCACTGGGGAGGACCAGCCAGGCTAGGAAAGGCTGGCCATGGGCATCAAGTTGAGGCAACTGAGAGGAGGAAGGGAACAGGAGGGATGTACAGAACATCCCTGCCGCTTGTCCAAGCTACTCACGCCTCCTTGGTGCAGACTTTGCAGTGCCAGGAGCCGCTGGGGCTGTAGGAGCGGCAGTCCCGACACACCAAGTGGTTGCAGCCCCGGCAGGTGTTGGCCTTGGGGCTGAGGCGGCCCAGGCTCTGTTGGCAGCGGGCGCAGGTCCGCTCGCTGTAGCGCTGGCTGCCCCGCTTGGCTCCCCTGCGCCGGATCTCCAGCAGCTCATTCTTCAGGCGCCTGCTCAGAGCCGACACCAGGAGCGGTCAGAGGCACCCGGGGACACCCATCACCCACACTGTCACTCATCGCCCGCTTCCAGAGCAAAGCGGGGAAGCAGCTCCTGCCCAGCTCCGGCCGCGTTCGCACCTGATCCTCCTCTCCTCTGCCTTGCGGAGCTCCTCGTCGCGCTGCAGGACCTGCAGGATCAGATCTCTCTCCACGTCCGACAGGAAGGACAGGTCCACAGCCTCCGACATCGCTCCACCCGGGCTGGCTGGCCCTCACCGGCTGCCAGCTAGGGACGTGCCAGCTGCTGAGGTGCCCCGCGCCCGCTGCCGGGGCTGGACGGGACACC
>NW_005054349.1:876972-878203 GCF_000277835.1 Geospiza fortis | reverse complement strand
CGGAGCCCGCGGGGCTGGCCGAGCCGCGGGGCTCCACCCGAGGGGAGGCGGCGGCTTCTCGCCACGCAGGACAGCGGGGGAGGCCACCTGGGTGCAGCCCCGAGGCAAACGAGAGGACGCGGCTCTGCCCACACTTTCGGCCGCACCCCAGGGATGGGAAGCGATGCGACACCTACACTGGAAAAAACCGCGGAGACATCAAAGGGCCAGCGGGAGCTTCCTCATGGGGCAGGGGTTTGCTCCATTGGGAGTACACAATACATATGTAGAGGACTAGCAGGCAGACAATGTCACAGAGGCTTTGCTCCCCTCCACACACCACCCTAGGACTCAAAGTCCCCAGGCCAGACCCCCACACTTGCACCAGTGTTCACGTTTTAACTGGACACCAACAAGAAGCGGTGAGAAACATCTTTATTTCTGAAAAAAAATAGGAAGGAAACAAGATGAACAGACTTGCTTCCAATACATTAAAAAAGCATGCTGGTAAATACAAGCACAAAGCTTGTCCCTGACCTGTTGAAATGAACCCAGCAGGAACCCAAGGCTTCTCAGTACTGTGGCTCTCTCCTGTGTGAAAATGGGGCTCAAGGTGTCCAAGACCTGGGCAGCGACTAGCAGAGCCAGGGCAGAACACTGTCACTCTGAGCCCCAGCTTTCTCCATCCTTGCCTGGATCCTGATGGGATCTGTGGTAGGGAGCACAGCCCTGGGTGCCCCGGGCACGGGGAGGCACTGCTGGGCAGTGCTGCCGCCTGAGAACTAGGGGACACAAGGCACATCCAGGCTGGCTGCAGGACACTGCTGCCCACCCTTCCAAGGGAGCTGGAGCCCCAGCCATGCCTGTGCCCCACTAAACGGGCAGCACAGGCCGGCACTCGAGGTCCAGCACGAGGTGATGCACGTGTGGCGCGTAGGACTTCACCGGCTCGATGTGCAGGAGCAGTGCTGCCGCCTGAGAACTAGGGGACACAAGGCACATCCAGGCTGGCTGCAGGACACTGCTGCCCACCCTTCCAAGGGAGCTGGAGCCCCAGCCATGCCTGTGCCCCACTAAACGGGCAGCACAGGCCGGCACTCGAGGTCCAGCACGAGGTGATGCACGTGTGGCGCGTAGGACTTCACCGGCTCGATGTGCAGGACGCTGCTGCGCCACGGCCGCCCGTGCAGCTGTGCCAGCAGCCCCTGGATGCGTGCAGCTGTGCCTTCAGCCCCGCTCTGCCACTCGGGCC
>NW_005054349.1:875599-876375 GCF_000277835.1 Geospiza fortis | reverse complement strand
CTGCTGCCTGCAGGCAGGAGGTGGCAGTGGCCGAGGGCAGGGACCTCCAGAGATCCACGCTCCTCCTCGAGGGCAGGGCAGGATGCACACTGCCACCCTGCCTGCCTCTCCAAGTCTGCTTTGCTCTGGGTTGGGAAAAAGCCTAAACACTGGAAAAATGGAAATTTATCCCTCCCTCTTCTGCAAAAGCAAAATCTGCCTTGAAAAATGTTTAGAGGAGTTTATTTTACCTTCAGTCGTTGGCCATCAGGTTGAGACCTGCCTGGCTCTGCAGAAGTGTCCAGA
Organism: Geospiza fortis; assembly: GCF_000277835.1. Classification (NCBI taxonomy): domain Eukaryota; kingdom Metazoa; phylum Chordata; class Aves; order Passeriformes; family Thraupidae; genus Geospiza; species Geospiza fortis. The sequence goes on along the minus strand of NW_005054349.1, from coordinate 876,090 downwards.
TTACCATTTAGTTTGATTAATCTAAAGCAGTTTTGTGGGTGCCATGTCCTTTCAGTGTGGCACAAATTGGAAGCACTAATTTCCTTAAGCACAAGCAGTGGCAAATCTCTCCCCTGGATCCAAGTGATTCCCCAAAGCAGCTCTAGGCACAGAGCCTGAGCACAGGACATCCTCAGTGTCCACAGGCTGCAGGGACACAGGCAGGACAGCAGTGCCAGCATAGCTGAAGGGCTCACGGACAAGACAGGAGCTCTAAGCCTGACTATTTTTCATTCCAAGCTGGAAATGACATTTCATGTCTACCTGGATGCCATCAGCACCTCCTCCATCCCCATTACCTGCATAGAGATCCACCACGACCTCCCCGGAGCAGGGCAGTGAGGCCACACGCAGCTTCTCGGTGATGTTTCCCGGGGAGAACATGCACTTGGTCACGTCGAAGGTGTACCTGGAAGACCCGGTCCAGACGGTGAGGGCAGTCCCTTCCCCGC
>NW_005054349.1:873657-874104 GCF_000277835.1 Geospiza fortis | reverse complement strand
TGCAAGGGGAAAGGGGCGCGGACGGGCGGGGGCAGGCGGGGGGCCGGCGGGTTTCCCCCCTCGCCGTCGGGGCCGGTACCCGCCCGCTGACCGGCGGCACCGTCTGTCTCCGCAGTGGGGAACATCCCGTATGAGGCCACGGAGGAACAGCTGAAGGACATTTTCTCGGAGGTTGGGCCCGTGGTCAGCTTTAGGTGAGAGCGGCCGCAGGCCTCCCCGGGTCCCCGTGCTCGGCGCAGACCGAGCCCCGCGGCCCTGGAACCGTGGAACCGCAAATCCGTAACGTTGGGAAAGGCCTCTAAAACCCTGCAGCCCAACCGTTCCCCCAGCACTGCCCAGCCCACCGTGTCCCCAAATGCACACACACCTTTTGGCCACTTCCAGGGACGGTGGCTCGGCCGCTGCCTCGGGCTGCCTGCTCTGGTGCTTGGCAGCCCCCTTGGCTGC
>NW_005054349.1:855696-873625 GCF_000277835.1 Geospiza fortis | reverse complement strand
GGGGCTGTGCCAGCTGTGCTCAGGGCAGAGGGGCCCGGTGGCTGTGCCAGGGTCACCTGGACATGGAGCACGGTGTCCCCAGCACAGCAGGTGGGTGTGGAGCCACCGTGCTGTGGCTGATGGGAGCTCCGTGCTGGTCAGGCTCTGTGCTCCTCACTGCCATCCCTGTGCCTCCCACTGGTGTTTTCCAGGCTGGACACCAGGCCCTGGTGCTCTCAGTTCAGGTTTTGGGAGTTCTGGGAGCAGCCAGTCCTATCCTGTCCCTCGTGGGGTCACGGGAGGCACACAGCTGGCACAGGTGGGCATCCTGCCACCACAGCCTTGGGAGCAGTCATGTCAGGAGACAGCAGGTCCTTTGGCTTGGGCATGGGCCCAACTGCTGTGTGCCTTGGGGAGCCCTCCCTGTGCTGCCAGCACTGCTGGGGCTCTGTCCCTGTGTCCCCTGAGCTCTCCCCGTGCTCCCAGCGCTGCTGGGGCTCTGTCCCTGTGTCCCCTGAGCTCTCCCCGTGCTCCCAGCACTGCTGGGGCTCTGTCCCTGTGCCTCCTGAGCTCTCCCCGTGCTCCCAGCGCTGCTGGGGCTCTGTCGCCATCTCCCCCCGAGCTGCCGGAGCCGTGGGCACAGCGGGACGCCCACACCACCCTCAGCAGCAGCATGTCTCTGCTCCCTGGCAGGCTGGTGTACGACAGGGAGACGGGCAAGCCCAAGGGCTATGGCTTCTGCGAGTACCAGGACCAGGAGACGGCGCTCAGCGCCATGCGCAACCTCAACGGGCGCGAGTTCAGCGGCAGGGCCCTGCGCGTGGACAACGCCGCCAGCGAGAAGAACAAGGAGGAGCTCAAGAGTGAGTCAGCCAGCATTCTGGGGGCTCCCTCACGCTGGGCCCGGCCTTGGCAGCTGCAGGGCAGGGCAGGTGTCTTCTGCCAGGCTGGCCGAGCTGACCTGCTCTGAGAGGGGCTGTGAGTACTGCCCCAGAGGGATGCATGGGCTCAGCTCTGGGATTCCACTCCCAGATGATCACAGAATCACAGAATTACTTAGGTTGGGAAAGGTTTGTAAAGATCATGGTCCAGCCTTTGACCAAACACACTGCATCAACTAGATTGGGACACTAAATGCCACTTCCAGTCTTTACTTAAATGCTTCCAGGAGCAGTGACTCCACAACCTCCCTGAGCAGCCTGTTCCAATGCCTAATCACCCCTTCTGGGAAGAAATTCCTCCTAAGGTCTCCCTCATTTTGCTGCCTCCCTTTCCCCCTGGTGGGCTGGTGCTCCCCTCCTGATGAGCCTGTTCCTGTGCTATTCATGTTGCAGGCTTGGGCACAGGTGCACCCATCATAGAGTCACCCTATGGGGACCCTGTCAACCCAGAGGACGCCCCCGAGTCCATCAGCCGGGCTGTGGCCAGCCTGCCCCCCGAGCAGATGTTTGAGCTGATGAAGCAGATGAAGGTGAGTGCAGGAGGGCCGTGCTCCCTGTGTGAGCACAGCTCCTCCCACCACTGCCTGCACCCTCCCACCCATGTCACACCTTGGCAGAGCTCTGATCAGTGCCTGTCTCCTCAGCTGTGTGTCCAGAACAGCCCCCAGGAAGCCAGGAACATGCTGCTCCAGAACCCCCAGCTGGCTTATGCACTGCTGCAGGCCCAGGTGGTCATGAGGATCGTTGACCCGGAGATCGCGCTGGTTTGTCCCTTGTTGCTTGTCCAGGGTTGGGAGGGTATTGGTGGGAGCCTTTGTGGAGTTGCAGTGGAAATGAACTCCTTTCTCCTTCTTTCTCCCCTAGAAAATCCTGCACCGCCAGACCAGTGTTCCTCCTCTGATCCCAGGCAACCAGCAGGCAGTGCCAGGCCCGGGGCCTGGGCCAGGACCAGGGCCTGGGCCAGGGCCCAACGCACAGCTGAACCCCCAGAACACCCCATCATCCCAGCCACAGGCCATAGTAAGAGCCTGCACAACACATGAGCTGTGCAGGAGCAGGGGCAGTGCCAGCTCTCCAGCTGGGGCACGTGCCCAGGTGTCAGGGTGTCCCTGAGACCCAGTGTCTCTCCCGCAGGGCGGGATGCACGTCAACGGCGCTCCTCCTCTGATGCAGCCACCCATGCAGGGGGGAGTGCCTGCCCCAGGACAGATGGCAGCCCCTGTGCAGGGCCCAGGCCCTGGCCCCATGGCTCCAGGAGGTGAGTTTGGGCTGAGCTGCCCCACCGTGAGCGCACGGGTCCTGCAAACACCCTTCTCTGCTTTCCCCCTAACCAGAGGGCTGGGCCCTGTGAGAGCACACGTAATCCTGTGCTGTACATTGTGGTTGTGCTGCTGCCAGAGGCGGGCTGCAAAGTTGGATTATCCCTGGGGGGAGCCAACACCAAGGGAATAAACCTCCAGGTGCTCCCCCAGGGGCTGGGAGCGAGAAGGTATTTGGGACCAAGGAACAGGTTAGTCATGAGGGATGGCTGAGGAGGGGTCTGATCTCTGCCTGTCCCCTCTCAGGTGGGATGCAGCCACAGGTTGGGATGCCAGGTGCAGGGCCAGTCCCCTTGGAGCGTGGACAAGGTAAAACAGACGTGTGTAGTGCTGTGTGTGGTGTGAGCCTGGCTCCAGCGAGCAGTGCTGTGTCCCAGCTGTCTGCAGCCTAGCTGTGCCCAGCCCCGGGGCTGTGCCCAGTTTGTTCACAGAGGCTAAGGTTGTGGTAGCAGCTCCCTGGTTCCCAGGGCTCAGCCCATGCCCAGTTTGGCTCCCAGCTCGTTCTGCACCCTGTTGTGCGGTCGTGCCCTGGCAGCCAGGAGAGCTGCCTGTCCCCACCGACGGGATGTGTCTGTGTTTTCCACCTCTGCGAGCCCATGTCTGTCCCTGTGCTTGTGCGGGCAGGCAGAGCTTGCTCCTCTCTGGTCCTTGTCCTGCTCCTTCTCTGCCTGGGTGCTGGGGAGCAGCTGGTGCGGCCCCGCGTCCTCCCGCGCCGTGCCCAGCAGAGGGAGCTGGGCCTCCGTTTGGCTTGAGGCTTGGCAGGCGCTTCCCGGAGGGTGACGGCTCGGCTTTCCCTCCGCAGGCACGGTCTGTCCGGCCCAGCCCTGGGCCCCGATTCCTTACGGTTCACACGTGTCCATGTGTAGGTTAGTACGGCCCCGGTGTTCTGTTCTCCCAGGAGCAGCACACGCAGACACCTGTCACCGCTGTTGCCTTGACTTCTATCCTAGGCCTTGTTTCAGCAACATGGCAAACCTAGTCTGACATCCTGTGGCCTTAGGGTCAGCTGACTCCCATTTTCTTTGGGGTGGGCACTGTCTTCCTGAAAGCTGTCTGGTAGTTCTTGGCACCCAAAGGGTTTTGGAGAGCAGAAGCTGGTGTGCGTTGTGGGGCCGGCGTGGCCCCATGGAACGCTGTGTCTCTTGGCAGGGTGTCTTCTGTGCCTGCCTCTCTCCCTGAGTGAGGGAAGGACTGTGCCACGCTGCCTGTCCTGCCTGTGCTGACAAAGGGGGTGTGAACAAACAGGCTGATAAAGCCACACTTGGAACATTTTCTCTGTAGGTTTTTCTGGGGACTTCAGGGTGTGTGATCCTGCAGGCAGCACTGTCCCCAGAGCCGGTGCATGCGTGCATACACTATTTACGTGTCTGCTCTTTCCCTCTTTTCCTGCTGCTTGCCCAGGGAACCTGCAGCTCTCGCCCGTGGGACCTGCCAGGCCTGCGTCTATCGAACGCGTTCAAGGTACCCCAGCACCAGCTCCCTCTTCCCATGGAGCTCCTTGTGGAGTGTGCAGAGAGCAGCCCTCACCCTGCTGTTCTCAGGACCAGGGACTGGCATGTCACTCCTTGTAGCCTGACAGCAGTAAGAGGAGAGGAAGGAGGCAGGATTTCTTCTAGGGCTACAGGAGAGAACAGGCTAGAACCATGCCTGGAGCCTCCAGTGGAAAAGGAGAGCCTGTTTGGAAAGGGCTTTTGCCTCAGATCCAGCCCTCTTTGACACTGTGCTTCCAGGAGCCTTCCAGGTCTTGCTTTGCTCCTGGCCCCACGTCACCCGGGTGTTGATGCCCGCACTTGTAGGGATTGCCGTGGGGGCACCCATGCTTGGTTTGGCCCCTGGTGCCATAAGGAACCTTAAATAAAACCCGAAAAGAAAAGGAGAGGAATAGAACTGGCAGCCAGGGAAGGAGCTTTGGTGTGCTCCAGCCTCGTGTGTGGGGCTGTGTCCCCAGCAGACAGCACAGCTCAGGGGAGCAGCGAGGCTGCCCCACGCCCGGCCTGAGAGCGCCGGGGACAGTCTTGGCACGGCACCGGTCATGCAGATCCTCACGAGCTCTTGTGTGTCTCCCTGGCAGTGCCCATGCCAGACCCGAGGGCCCCTATGCAGCGTGGACCTCTACCTGCTAGTGGCCCGCCACCCCGAGGCCTTTTGGGAGATGCCCCGAATGACCCTCGCGGAGGGACCCTGCTCTCAGTCACTGGAGAAGTGGAGCCCAGGTGAGGGGAGAGGGAAGGAGAGGAGCCCTTGGCACTGTCCCCTGCCCAAGGGTAGCCTCTCGCTGAGGACAGGGATGGTACCAGCCTTCCGGGAGTCACTGCTGCCTGGTCGGAGGCCTGTGTGCTGCCAACCGTGGGGGCCGGCCCGTTTCCCCGGGGAAGGGATCTCCCCGGGGTGATGGCAGCTGCCCTGTGGCATGGGGCCACCAGCACCCATCCCTGTGCCAGCCTCACCCTCCTCCCCTGCGGCCGGCTTCGGGGGCAATCCCGGCGCTCTGCCCAGCCCGTGCCAAGCCAGTGTCTGATTCACACTCTCTCGCTTTTTCTCCTCCTCCTGCTTTGCTCTCCTCGTCTCTCTGCGTCAGAGGTTACCTTGGGCCGCCCCACCAGGGAGCCCCTATGCACCATATGCCTGGTCATGACAGCCGTGGCCCCCCCCATGAGATGAGGGGGGGACCCATGGGAGAACCCCGACCACTGATGGGAGAGCCGCGGGGGCCCTTGATGGATGCTCGAGGTGAGAGAGGGGGCATGAAATACGGGTGGCTTGGATTGTGCAGGCAGGAAGTCAGAGCGGAGCCGGCTGCCCCGACACAAGGCATAGGAAGGGGGTTTGGGCAGTGAAATGACTGACTCCAGGCGAGGAGGGACGGTCCCAGGGTGCAAGGGACTTTCTCCAGGCATGTCCCCTCTGCCCCCACCCTGCACTTCTTGGGTGTTTGCTGGCCCCCAGACAAAGGAGGCAGCAGGCTCTCTCCCACACTCCTTGCAGCGCTGCTTCCTTCAGGAGCTGACCTTGTGTTTCCTCCGCAGTCGGAAGAGATCCCCGGGGGCTGGAGCCGCGAGGGCTGGAGCCGCGCGTGATGGAGGCGCGGGCGCTGGAGGCGCGAGGCCTGGAGCCGCGGGTGCTGGAGCCACGAGTGCTGGAAGCCAGGGCCATGGAGGCCAGGGTCCTGGAGCCCCGGGGCCTGGAGCCCCGAGGGCCTGGTCCCAACCCGCGTGGCCCGATGCCTGGTGGGATACAGGGTCCTGGGCCACTTAACATGGGAGCCAGTGGCCCGCAGGGGCCCCGCCAGGGACACACGGCTCTGCTCAGCCGCTCGGGCACCGACGGCGTCCTGTAGGCTGGGGCTGGGTGGGGGTGTGGCAAGCACCAGGCTTTGGTCACTGAGGGGTCAGGGCATCTGTCCCATTTCCCCAGGCACTGCCCATCAGCTGGGGACAGGACAAGGCTCAGGCCTCTCTCCACCTCTTCCTGAGCCACAGAAAGGAGCACAGGAGTTGGGAGGGGAAAGCACATAAAATGCACTCTCTCTTCGTGCTCAGGCATCTACAAGCAGTCCGTGAGGGCATCCATCTGATCATCTCTTTTACCTTCCTGACTTTGTAGGGCTGAGTCTAGAAACCCCCTAACCCCTGTCTTACTCCCCCAGGTTCCTAACATGGCTGGGGCAGGCATGCAGGGAGGAGGCATACCTGGGGCAGGAGTCCAAGGAGCTGGTCAGCCTGGAGGCTTTAGCCCTGGACAGAGCCAGGTCACCCCCCAGGATCACGAGAAGGTGAGAGAACAAAAGGGAAAGGGTGAGACAGTAGGAGCAGCACTTCCTGTGTGCCTTTCTGTGGCGGGGTCAGCCCCTCCCTGGCTCTGGTATGCTGTGGCTGCTCTGGGCATGTCTCTGACCCCTCTTTCCCCACAGGCAGCACTGATCATGCAGGTCCTGCAGCTGACAGCAGACCAGATCGCCATGCTGCCCCCAGAACAGCGGCAGAGCATCCTCATTCTGAAGGAGCAAATCCAGAAATCCACAGGGGCACCCTGACAGGTGATGTCCTTAACCTGGTCTCACCCTATGCTTGTTCCCCTCCAGTAAAACAGAGCTGCCTAGAATGGGACTCTGCCCTGCTTCCCTCTGTGCCAGGCTCACCCTCCTCTCCTTCTTTCTGGCAGGCACAAGATGGAAATGCCATGTGCCTGGATAGAGGTGATGCTCCATGGCAGCTGCTTCCCATTGCTACCTGAGCTGATGGTGCATTTTAGGAGAGGTTATGTCACCCTCAAGAGGTTTTTTCCTCCAGTTCATCCTTTTTTTTTTTCTGTGTATATTTTATGGTGTTTGAAATAAAGTGGGAGGAGGGTTTGAGTAATTCCATGTCCCTGGCTGCCTTGTTTGGTCTCTCATGGAGGCCAGGGTGGGAGTGTTGGGTTCTGGGAGCAGTCCAAACCACTTGCCATCCTCCCTCCTCCCCACACCAGGGCAAGAATTAATAATGGAATTTCTTGTAGTGTGCTGTTTACAGGGGTCTAGGGGAAGGGCAGGACAGAGAGCTTGGCTTTCTATCCCTGCTGGCAGGGCAGGAAGGGCTCTGGATCCGATTGCAGTATCACTTTCCACGCCAGCCTGCGCAGGGAGCGGGGTTTCCCTCTCTGCATACGCTGGAGCAGAACGTGCTGGGAGCTGCAGTGGGAGCTGAGCTGTGTGCTGGGTGCAGGCTGGCTCTGGGGTGGCAGTGAGCCCTTGCAGAGGGGTGTCTGATCCTGCACCCCAGAGGGTTTGCTATCCACCAGCTCTTCTATTGCAGCCCTGCAAGGGGCAGAGCATGGGCTCCTTGTACCTGCACAGCTGAGGCACCACAGAGGCTTTCGTTACAAAGAAAAGGAAGTTTAATTTATTCTTATACAAAAGAGTGTTTAAACCATGAGGGGCACGTTTGGCCCCTGACACCTGCATGGATGGCCATGTCCCATACCCATCCAGTGGTTCTGCCCAACCTGCTGGGCTCCCACGGCTTCCTGCTTCTCCAGCAGCATCACAGAACGTGGCTCTGGTTTCCAGTGAGGGGCTGGGTGGAGCTACAGGCCCACTTGCTCCATGAGGACCCCTTGTACACCAGGACAGGCAGGCAGCAGTCTTTGAACCTGGAGTTTCTCATGGAGACAGAGTACCTTGCTGTGTCCAGCTTGGCTTCAGTGCATGCACAGATGTTTATCCCTGGCCTTGCTTTGGAAAGGCTTGAGGCAGTACAGTCAGGGTCCTGCCCGCTGGGGCACCAGCCTCGCTGCCACTTAAAAGTTTTCCTTGTTGAAGTAGAATTTGACCTTCCTGGGGTCCAGGCTGGAGTGTTGGTGACAAGACTTCTGCAGGCTCTTTGCCAAGGCCTCCGGCCCACAGAGGAACACGCCAACCACTGACCTGCAAACAGCACAGGCATGTCAGTGCCAGGGGGCAACTCGGGGAAAAGGGATTGAGAAGCTTTGTGGGCTCCCTGCCCGGGATAGCACCCCTCTCCCAAAGCAGCCCAGTGCTGAGTGCCAGGGTAGAGGGCATGCCTCTGACTCCAGCATCCTGAATTCCCTGCTCAGCTCTCACCTGGGGTGGGCTGCAGCCACCGCTGCAAACTCCGTGTTCCACATGGGCCGCCCAAAGATGGTTTTGTGCCTGAGGCCCGTCACTGTGTCCGTAGCAGTGTCGAAGTGGAGTGCCACGTTGTTGGCCTGGGCAGGCAGGGATGGTGAGAACCCATGAGCCCCCCTCCAGTCCCTCACCACAGAGGAGCATCCATTGCTGATCCCACCAAACACTGTGCCTCGGCTTGGATCCTAAAAGCTGTTGTCATGCTTGCCCTGCCCTTGCTGCCCACCCTGTGTCCCCCTCTTGCAGCCACGCCAGCCTGTGGTTGACTCACAATGCTGGTGTCCCAGCCAGTGAGGAAGAGACGGTAGGTGAGGAAGTCTGCCTTGCCCGACTCAGCCATCTTCTGCTCCAGGGAGCCAAGCAGGTCGTTGAACCAGGCAAAGGCTCCTGTGTCCCGGCACAGCCAGTAGAAATAGATCTGGCATGCAGGGGGAGAGAGATTGCTCAGGGTGGAGCAGAGCCAGAGGAAGAAACCCACAGCTGGTGCCATGGGGCGCTCCGTACCTTCTTGGTCTTGAGGGTCTGGTCACCCTGCTGGAACTTGTACCAGATGGACTTGAGGATGGAGGCGAAGGGGGTGACACCAATGCCTGCTCCAACCAGCATGGCCACCTCGTACTGGAACACATCTTCACTGGCTGTGCCAAAGGGACCATCCACCTCGACCCTGGCCAGAGCAGGGCCTGGGTGAGAGCTACGGCCTCCCCAGATCCCTGGCATGACTGTTGGGCACTGCCCAGCCTACCTGGGCGTTTCCAGCTGGAAGGTGTCGATGAGACGCTCTGTCCAGTCGCCGGCTGCCCGGATGTGGATGGAGAAGAAGTCCTCCTCGGGTGCAGAGGTGAGGGTGAAGGGGTGCCACTCCAGTGCGGATATGGCGGGGCAGTTGACGAAGATGTACTGCCCCACCTCCATGCGGAAGCCCTTCTTCTGCATCTGCAGCTCCAGCACGCGGGCAGGGTGCATGACCACCTGGGGGCACGGGCAGGGCTCAGCCTGGCCCCTGTCCCCAGGAAGGGGCTGTGCCTGTGGCCCCTGCCCGCCTCCCCATGGCCACCACGGCGAGGGGCTGTGGCACAGGTGACTCCAAGGGGAGGAGCTGGCAGAGGAGCAGGCTCCTGCACCACCCACCTTTTTGACAACCACCTTCTGCTGAGCACGCCAGACCCGCAGGAGCCGCTCAAAGACATAGAGGATGATGGGGGCAAGAACCCACTTCCAGGACTGTGAGGATGGAGGAGAGCAAAGGATTGGGCAGGGCCAGGGCAAGGGAAGAGCTTCTCCCCCGGAGCCACCCCACCACTGCCCTACCTCGGCAGGGATGCTCCCAAACTCGGGGTCTTTGCAGCAGCTGTGGGTGCAGTTCTGCTCCCGCTGTGTGAGGTACTTGGCGCAGTCATAGGGGTGCACCTCTGCCATGCTCTGCTCCGTCTGCCCACGCACCAGCCCACTGCAGGGAGGTGAGGGATGAGCCCAGGGGCCAGCTCTGCCCCCAGCCAGGGCTGAGCCACACTGCGAGAGGCCAGCTGGGCTAGCCCGCCCTGGGAATGGCAGGTCACAGCCCCACTGGACTGTCACAGCTGCCCCACCAGGGGGGTGTGTGCACTGCCCCTCGCCGTCCTGCCCCGGCAGAGCTGAGGAGCCTTACGCGATGCCGTGGATGACGAGGCCAGCGAAGTAGACGAGGAAGAGGTGGTGTGTGTACCAGAAGAGCTCAAAGTAGTTCCTGCGGATGAACTCGGTGGAGGACGTGACCATGAGGATGAGTGCCAGCGTGATGATCACCCCCGTGAGCCCCGGGATGGTCGTGAAAGCCACGTACTCGACGGTCTGCAGGGGCAGCAGGGAGGGTCAGGGGAGCAGGGGACATGTCATGGCGGGTTGCTGGATGCCAAGGCCACACTCACCGTCTGGTTGGAGTGGATGGGGTTCAGCCACTCGCTGCCCTGCAGGTGCATCTTGGAGAGGACAGCAGCGAGGCTGCCATCAGTGGCTTGTTGGCTCTGGTTGTAGCGCTCCAGGTTGAAGAGGTGGGCGATGGTGTGCACAGCTGGACAGGGCACAGGCAGTCACCACCAGGCAGCTCCCAGTCCCCACTGTCACCCCATCCCAGTCCAGGGGGTACCTGTGAGCAGGGCCAGTGCATAGGCCACCAGCTTGTGGAAGGTGAGGTTGTGGTCCAGCTGCTTCCGCAAGGTCCGCCTGCAGCACTGCAGGGAGAGGCAGCAGGATGGTCAGGATGGGAGAGGGATGTCAGGATGGGACAGGGATAGGGACGGCCACGCTGGCTGTGCCACCACGGGACACTCACCGAGCAGGTCCCACGGAGGAAGGACAGCAGGTTGCGGCAGACGGGCAGCAGGATCAGCATGCTGTTGAAGTTGAGGCATTTGGCTGATGCTCGAGCCCATGCCAAGGCAGACTGGGGAGGAGAGAGGGGTGAGCACCACTGTCCTGTCGTGCTGTGCCAGGACTGGGTCAGGATGGGGCCAGTCAGTGCTGAGCTGGGCTGGGAACTGGGATGGAGAGGTGCTGGGCTGCCATGGGGACTGGGAGGGGTGAGCTAGGAGAGGACTGGGAGGGGGAGATGCTGGGCTGGGCTGGGATGCTGCTGGGCTGAGAGCAGACAGGGATCAAGACAGGGACTAGCATGGTGCAATGCCAGGCTGTGGAGTGGGACAGAATTATGGTGGACTGGAAGAGAACAGAACATGAAAGGGGCGTGGGATTTGCAGCCCCCACCCCACTGCAGCAGGGCCCAAGGGGCTCCTCTGCCTGGGCAGGCAGGGTGCTGGGGGGAACACCTTACCCCAAGGATGGCCCTGGTGTAGAAATACCGCTCGTCCCGGTCAAAAAACAGAAAGTAGTAGGTGAAGAGGAAGATGTTGATGCCCAGCCAGGCTGCCTGCAGGGGAAAGTCACAGCCTCGTGAGGGACCCTGTCCCGGGAGCCTCCCACGCTGCAGCACTGAGGGCTGGGTGCAGCCAGAGGGTGTCAGGACAGACAGCAGAGAGTATCCATCCTGTTTCCTTGTGAGCTGCCCTGTCACACACAGGGCTGGGACACAGGGTCAAAGGTGGGGAGAGGTGTGGAACCATTGCAGAATTGCTGTGCTGTCACACACTGCCCTGTGCATCACCGCGCATGAGGAAGGAGGAAAGGCAGGAGCGGCCAACATCCGTGTAACGGGAGGGAAAGCAGATCCAGAGGGTGGTCAGGGCTGTGTGGGAAAGATTCTGGGAGAAGGAAGTTTCACAGGGAGCTGGCTCACCTGGCCCACAGTGCTGCTGTCCCCTGCCTAACCCCACTGCATCCCACCCTGCAGCCTCTCACAGCCACTGAATTTTTGCATAGGTCCCAAAAAAAACCCCAAAAAATTACACCCTGCCGTGTATTTGGTTTTTGGCTGGTTTTTTTTTTTCTTTTTTAAGTAACTTAAAAAATTAAAATAGCCCAACTGTCAGTAAACCCCATGTTCCCATGCATCCACAGCTCCTCACACAGTGCTGAGCAGCTGATGGGTGCTGGCCAGGCAAGCTCTGTTACACCAGAGATGCTGCAGCACAGCAGATGGTCCCTATGGTGCCAGCTCCTCACCCTGCCACGAGTTCTCACAGCATCCTCCTCCTCTCACAAGGGGAGAAGAGGCACGTGGCAGGCCCCCACCCAAAGTGGCCAGGCAAAGCAGCAGCATCTTTAAGTTTTCCAGGACCCCCTTTCCCATGAGCTGTGTTTTCCCCAAGACTTCATGTTTCCAGAGCCCATCCCTCCCCTGGCTGCCGGAGTACGTAGGTTGGGGAGCAGAGGGGATGCTTGTCTCTGCCCACAGCCCAGCTCCCCATCTCCCCCATGAGCCCCCAGGGTCCCCCAGCACACCCAGCACCCTGCAGAGCCCCCAGCCCCAGAGACTCACGAGGACAGCAGCTGAGAACCAGTGGTTGACCAGCCAGTTGCCCATGGCGCGCTGTGCCCGCGCCTGCTGCTGCTGCCCGGTTTTATGGAGCAGCAGGAGGTGAGACAGCCCCGGCCCGGGAACGGCACCCGGGGACTTTCCCCTGAGAGCACTTTAAGGAAATGCCGGTGCTTTCAAAGGCTCCTTCCAGGAAGGCAGGGCTGACCCAATTGGCCAACACCAGAACGAGCCCCTTGTGCTGGCCGGGGATGGCCCCTGCTGAGAGATCCCCCGTGCCCCACGGCTGGGTCACACAGGGTGTCTGCCCGCTCCTCCCGGGGTTTTGCAACCTCTGAGGACAAAAACGGCCTTTTTTTGCAAGGCAGGAATTTCCTGGGAAGAAGTTGTGGAGGATCCATCCTGTGCCTGGCTCAACAGCTCTGTTTTCCCTGGCCTCCCTCCCCAGCCTGCACTGCCCACCTTCCAGGGAAACCACCAAAGGAAGAGAAGCCTCCTGGGGTCACGGTGCTGCCCTGGTGCCAGGATCCAGCCCGGGCATCCATTACAGGGCAGGTGATTTAAGACCAAGCACCAGTGGTGCTGCACCTCCATGGGCCCCCAGGGCTGATGAGCATGCTCAGTCCAGCACCCAAACTGAGCTACCCCAAAAATGGGTGCTGGGGTGGGCGGTGTCACACTGCTGGTTTGGGGCCAAGATAGCTGGGTCCCATCAGTACCCATTGCCACTGCTGTGCCAGGCACCCTTCCCCTCCTGCCTGCCCTCCACTGCAGGGCCCCGAGCCCTGGGGTGTCCAGTGCTCCAGCTGGGAACAGCAGCCTGTTCTGGGCCCCTGAGCCTGGAGGAACAGGTCAGACAGGCTTGCTCCTTGCTGGCATGCAGCTCTCTGCTGGCCTGCAGCCCTGGCCATGCTGACAGAAGCACAGGACGAGGCCAGCCCCATCCCGCCGTGCTCCTGAACCTCCACAGAGGGGCTCCCCCATCCCCACTTCCCGCTGGCACAGCCCCATTTCCGTGCCTGTCAAGGAGTTTTACGTGGACAGCAGGTGTGTGCACCCGTGCCAGCCCCTGGGACGGTCCCCACCCTCCGTGTGAGTCACTGCCAGCACCCAGACTCGCAGTCACAGCAAAGTTTCTTTACTGCTTACAACAGTCCCAGCAGCACCCGTGGCCCGAGGTCACCGTATGCACCATAGCAGCAGTGGGGGTGTCGGGGCACCCCGGGGGCTCTGCACCATGTGGCAGCCAGCTGGCACGGGCAACTGGTTGGGGCACCCCATAAGCCATAGAACTGTCGAATTGTAGAATAGTTTGGGTTGGAAGGGACCTCTAAAGGCCATCTGGTTACACTCCAGAGGTGGGCAGGGACATCTTCAACTAGGCCAGGTTGCTCACAGCCCACCCAACCTGGCCTTGAACGTTTTCAGGGACAGCACATCCACCATCTCTCTGGGCAACATGTGCCAGTCCCTCACCACTCTCCTTGCGAAAAACTTCCTTATGTCCAATCCAAATCAACCCTCCTTCATGTTCACGAGTGGTCCTGAGCAGGCAAGCACACTCCTGTCCCCCTGGCCCCGAGGGGATGCACTGGGACCTGCTGCCATCGCAGCCCAGGCAGCACTCAGCCTGTGCCACGGGCATCCTCCAGCTGCTGGCACAGCCCTGCGCTGCCCATGCCCAGTCCGAGGCTGGCTGGAGGAGCCGGCTGCTCAGACAATGCTGTGCCTCACGCCGGGCTCCAGGGGCGCCTCGAGGCACAGCGGGGTCCCCGCGGGGCGCCGGCGGCAGCACACGCAGTGCAGGAAGTCAGCCACGTTGTGCCTGAAGAGCTGGCGGCAGGGGTGCAGGTACTGGAAGAAGAGCAGCATGAAGTAGATGCCCAGGCAGTAGCCCAGGAGCAGCTGCAGCACCAGCAGCGCGGTGCAGACGTTCTCATAGACGTCAGTCTTGAAGAAGTACCAGAGGATGACGAGGGCCGTGTTCTCAGCCAGCCGGGCCACGTAGTACACGGCCAGGCGGCCCCAGTTCTGAGACTTGTCGATGAGGTCCCGGTCAGCCAGCTTGAGCTGCACGGCCGACCAGCAGAACATGTTGATGCTGGAGTACAGCAGGGTGAAGGCGCACAGCACCACCACCGTGCCCAGGCGGCTGAAGTTCTTCTCGATGTTGTCGGGCAGGCGGCTGCCGCTGCGCCAGAACTGCACCCAGGGCAAGAAGAAAACCACCAGGAGGTTGGCCAGGGCGATGGGGATGATCCAGTGCTTGAAGACGGTGCTGAAGAGCACGAGGACGGCGATGCGCGTGGAGATCTCCAGGCTGCGCCACAGCACGATGCACAGGAAGGCCAGCGGGCGCAGCTGCACCTTGTAGTCATCGTACTTGACCTGGATGGCCAGGATGTTGCAGACCAGGGCCCCGTATGTGACTGACACCAGGCAGATGGCCATGAGCACGGCTGCAGAGGGACAGAGCAGGCCAGTCAGGCAGCGCAGGGGTCCAGGCTGTGTCCAGCCTCTCCACTGCCTGGGTGCAGAGTGTGGGGTGACAGCTCCAGGTGGGAAACCTGGGGTGCCAGTCCTGGGTGAGAAGCCCAACACCTGGGCTCACAGCAGAAGGCTCAGTGTGAGCACTGACGGAACAGCTCAGGCACGGTGGTGACAGCCCCCATGATGAGGCGGCTGCTGGCAGCAGGAGGCTCAGAACCCAAAGGTTCTCCCTACACCAATAAAACACAAGCCTTGGCCAGACCAGAGCCATTTCTGTGCTTGGACCATGCCCCAGCCCCCTGCCCTGTGCAGGAAATGCTGCTCAAGGGTGAGCAGGGCACACTTGGGGCTGCGAGGGCCCCTCTGCCTTCATCCCAGCCAAGAGCTGCAGCACTGTAGCCCCAGAGGCATCCCAAGAGCCAGCCCCATCCGAGGGCTGCAGAGCCAAGGTCGTTTGTAGGGAATGCCAGCAGCTGCTCACATTCAGCACAGCCAGGAATACCATGGAGAGAAATAGAAGAATGCAGCTGGTCCCATCCACGGTGGCTGCCAGCTGCAGGGCCGAGCTGGCACTCCAGCTGCGAGGGAATCACCCAGAACACATCATTTGGTATTTACTTCCTGCATCTACTGCTAGAGCAGCCCTGGCACTCATTCTTCCTGTGCATCTGCAACTCCCCAAAATGCCTCTGCAGAGGGCTGTGGCAAATTAGGGGGTTTCTATGGGGCATCTCCCGTGCTTCCCTTTTCATGCACCTGCTGTGGGCACAGATGAGAAGGTCTGGGCTCCCAGCACTGCTGGGTGAGGGCAGCTCCTTCAGCCAGCACTGTAATTGGAATGGTGCAGGAGCACACCTGCGTGCCCAGCTCAGTGCCAAAATGGGAGTTAAAAGTTTGCTCTGGCATATCCACCCCCAAGCACATAAACATCCTGGGAGCAGGCGAGGGAGCCTTGGAGTGGGAGTGCTGGGCTGGGAGCTCTGGCTGCTGGAAAATGTGCAGAAATAGATACAGTGGGGGGACTTGAGGGAAGCCAGAGCCTGTAGCTAGATGGAAAAAAATGAATGGAGACTGGAGCAGGCTAGGACAGGGACCTGACCCTCTTATGAGACTGGCCCTGGGTGGATGGCTTGGCTCTGGAGGGCAGATATGAGCACGGGGCTGGGAGCAGAGCCTGGCACCTCAGCCATGCCTGCCCTTTCCCACTTTGCACCACTGCAAGCAGGAAAGCAGAGAGCTGATGAGTGCCCAACATCTGTGGGTCATGCTCCACATTTCAGGGAGCCCAGAGGAAGCTGTGTGCCCAGGACTTTTTGGATTGCCTGGATGTCCCATGAGCACAAGCAGCTGGGGAGCTGCCCCGGCGCCCTGGTGGGGAGCCCTTACCTCGGGCAGCAGGGACGTACTTCTCGAGCACGCTGATGTAGAGCTGCAGGGTGAGCTGCGGCGTGGAGCCCAGGAAGGCCTGGATGACGGCCATGCGCTTGAAGGCGTTGCGGTGCGTGGCCAGGCGCCGCTCCGAGTGCCCCACCTCCTGCTCCAGCTCCAGCTCGTAGCCGTGCCGCAGCCGCCGCTTGCGGGTGATGGTCACGTAGGGCTCCTCCTCCCTTCCCGACCAGCAGTACACCACCAGGGCCTCCACACACCTGTGGGGACACTGCAGCTGTCACCCCAGCCCTGCTGCTGTCCCGCTCCAGCGCCTCCAGCCCAGCTGTGTGGTGCTGCCCAGACCCCACTCCTGAGTGCAGCCCGACTGCTCTGGGCAACTGCCCAAAGTGCTGTGGGCACACCAGGACCGTGGGGATGGCTGTGGCTGCTCCTCTGCTCCAGCATTCAGGGTGATCATGAGCACCAGGGGGGCAACAACTGCTCCAGCGAGCTGCTGGAAGAGGTGCAGCATCCCGGGTACAAAGCAGCGACCCCGCGCAGAGCTGCAGCTGCAGGAAGGTGTTAATCACCCTTGGGCTCTGTTTTCCCAACCGGCAGAAACCTCTTCCTCTGAGCAGAGGCAACAGAAACTCTGAAATATCAGAGCTGAATATCAGAGTTCTCTTTGATCTCTCCTCTTGAGCAGAAGAAGGCTTCCACACTTCCTGCCTGCTGGGGACAGCAGGAAGGAGGGCGCAGGGTGAAGCCGTGCATGGCGTGGGCAGATAAGGGAGAGTTTCCTCAGCCCCTTCTCTGCAGGCCTCTCTGTGGGCAGGGCTGGGACTCTCTGCCCTGCCTGCAGGGACACGGGACCCCCAGCCCCACCACACAGCCATGGGGGTGTGCATGGCCACAGGGGAGCAGCTGGGCTCTGCCTGGGGAGCAGCTGGCTCTGGGACCAACAGGACACCATTGCTCATGGTGCTTATCAGGACAGCACAAATTGCTGTGTACCAAACCCAAGAGGAGGGAGGGCTTAGGATAAATTCTCTCGACAGCACTCATGGCTCATTGCAAACTCTAACAGGAAAACAGTTTCATCCCAAAGGCCCAGCTTGAAGGGGAGTCCCAGCTGGCTCCCCGTGCCCTGCCAGACCTTCTCAGCAGGCTGGGCTCCAGCTCCAGCCCGAGCAGCCTGCCCCGGGCAGCCCCAGCTGGCTCCTCCAGCAGCTGGGCAGCACCCAGCCAGCTCAGCCAGCCCAGCTGGGGCGGTGGGAGTCCCAGCACTGCTGGGGGCCAGCACAGGAGGCTCTGAAGTTAAGCCATGGTGACAGGGACACAACTGGTGCGCTGCTTGTTTCCGATGGCAGAGGAAGTGCGGAGCAGCCGCGGTGGTTTGGGAGCCTGTGGTACAGCGAGGCCAAAGTGTGGTTGCTGGGCTGCCCTTGGGAAGGAGCCTTGGAGATGGTGGCTGTGCCATGCCTCCTGCATGCCAGGCTGTGCCATGCCTCCCGTGTGCCAGGCTGTGCCATGCCTCCTGCCTGCCATGGCTGTGCCATGGCTGTGCCATGCCTCCTGCGTGCCATGGCTGTGCCATGGCTGTGCCGCTGTGCCATGGGTGTGCCATGCCTCCTGCGTGCCATGGCTGTGCCATGGCTGTGCCATGCCTCCTCATGCCAGGCTGTGCCCTGCCTCCTGCAGTGCCTCCTCATGGAGCAGGCTGCCCGGGTGATGACAGCCCGGGAGGCACCGCAGCATTCCCAAGGAATGAGGGATCAGCTTGTGCAACATCCATCCACCCCCTCACCGTCCTCCTCCCAGCACAGCCCAGTGCCCCACAGCTCCCATACCAGCCCCAGTCCCGCACCCAGCTCTGCTCCATGTCCCATAACCCCACTGAGTCCCACTCCTGGCCCTATGCAGGACACCCCCAGAATCCCACTATGTGCCCAAGAGCATTGTGCAAAGGTTTGTTGAACTCAGACAGGCCAGGTGCTGTGACCGCTTCCCTGGGGAGCCTGTTTGAGAGCTGCACCACCCTCTCTCTGGGTGTAAAAGCTTTTCCTGATATCTAATGTAAACTTCCCCTTACTCAGCCCCATCTCAGCCCCATACCATGTCAGTATTCACCCCGGAGCACCCGCCGGGGATTCCCACCTGCGCTCCCAGCACAAGCACAGCCAAATGATGGCAAAACCAAGAGCCTGAGTGAATCGCTGGCTACCTCCGGGACCTCGGGCAGAGCTTTCCCAGCAGCTGGGACGCAACAGGCTGGCAGAGCCGCCTCCTGCCCGGA
>NW_005054349.1:847540-854673 GCF_000277835.1 Geospiza fortis | reverse complement strand
CACCCTCCTGCTCCGGGACCCCCTCGCTGCTGTGCCCTGTGCCCACCAGGTGTGGAGGTCCCTGCCCCAGCACAGCCCCTCCTGCCCCTCTGCCCCCACACCCCTGTCTCGGACCGGCGCCTTCTGCCGAGGGCTCCCCATCTCTGCAGGGAAGAGCTCCATGGCCAGGACCCAGAGCCCAGAGCCCCCCAGAACCCGCCTCGGGACACCCCCTCCCCAGATACAGCGGGACAATCCCCCTGCTACCCCTTGAGACTTTGGAACCCTCCCCAGGGCCCCCCTGTCAAGTCGACGCCCAGTCAGTTCCTGGAAATTTCCAACACCCCAAGGTGCAGCAGCACATGGAGGGTCCTTCCGGGGCAGAACTGTCAGGTAGCCCCAGGGACACAGGGGTCCCACTGTGGGGCAGGAAGGATGCCAGTGTGGGTGCCAGGCTTGCCTGAATCCACAGCTGCCAGAGAGCTGCCTGCAGCCTGCAGCACCTCAGATCCGGGGCCTGACCCCAGCTCCAGACCCAGAAATGGCACCACATGGCCCAGAAATGGCACCACATGGCCCTGTGCTCGATGGGCAGCGTGTGGAGGGAGGCTGTTGTCAGGGCAGGAACATTCTGGTATCTGGCAAGACAAGCTGTGTCAGGGACGCGCTCCAGGCGCAGTGCCTGGTGTGTGTATGGAGATTTGGGAACGTTGTTACACGGGAGATGTGTCCTGTAGCTTGGATGTTCCTGCCTCCAGCTGTGACCTTGTGCTACAGCTGAGTGAGAGCGCTTTTCCCTTCACCTTCACCCTGGAGATAAAGGGATATGTGGGCTCACTGACAGAGCAAAACCTCCCAGCTCTCAGCCCCCTTCCTCCTGTCTGTCCCCCTTGTTCCCCTGCCCACAGTGGGAACACAAGGCTGGCCGGGCTGTCCCCATGCGGTCCCTGCTGTGCCCGGCTCACGCTGCCCCCAGCTCCAGCCCTGCCCACCTTTCCCCAGGAGCGCTGGGGTGGGCACAGGGGGATGAGCACACGCTGAGCACCCACTGCCGGGCAGATCCCTCGGTCAGCCTGGGCACACGCTGCCTGGCTGGGGCACATGGGACAAGGCAAAGAATATTTGACGCTGGTCAGTTTTCCCCAATTCAGGCAGAGCACAAATTTTTAGGTAACTTGTAAAAGGCTCCCAGTGCTCAGCCCTCAGCCTCTAGGCCAGCTCACAGGGAGGTGCCCACATTAGGAACAGAGACTCTGCCCACTCACCTGCCCCACACCAGCCAAAAGCACAAAACTTCCCAAACCACATGCACCAGATTTTCCCCATTTCACCAGGCTGGAAGCATTTCCAGGGCTATCAGGCTTATCAGCAGGAGAGCTGAGAATAAAACTGCCTGAGACTTTGGAGGCCATACCTCCCCCAGCAACAGCTCCCACACAGAAGCAATCCCTGTCCCTGCAGCTGCTCAGAGCTGTTCCTTCCAAGCTGAACAGCTGCTTTGGGAAACCACAAACCCCATGAGCTCATGGGGACTGGCCTGACTGGCAGGGATGGGAGATCTGTGTGTGACCACTCTGCTCTGGTATGACAGTTACATATTTTCAAGCTGTTTTTGGAAAACAGCCTCTCCAAAAAAAAACCTCTGGCAGGGCAGAGGGTGAAGGCAGCAGTGTCCAGGCCGAGTGGTGACTGTGGCCAGCCGGGGTGGGAGCTGTGCACAGGAGCAGCTGTGCCTGGCTGGGTGCTCAGCCAGCGACAACACATCCTGTGGCACTGCCAACTGCACCCACGTCTCTGTGTGAGCAGCAAGAGCAGCATGCCGTTTGTACCATTTATGCAACTTCCACTTATCCAAATTAAAAGCATTCCCCAGGAGTCTGGCAGGTCACCAAGCCCTCAGCTGAGCAATGCCTGGGTTTCGATTCATCATATTTTTAATTTCAGCTTCCCCTGCTTTGTGACGAAATATTTAAGAGCAACTGTTTAAGCAAGCAAGAATTCCAGTCCTGTATCCATAAGCCCCAGCAGCCACCAGGAGGAATGGAGAGACAAAGCCTCACAGCGTTTTCCACACCAGTTATTATCCCATTTTCTGTCCCAAGCACTGAGCAGCAGGAGCTGTTCCCGCTGTGAGTCACCTCTAGAGCCTGACCCCACCTGTCCTCTGTGCTGTAAACAGCAGACAGACCATAAAAGTGATGTGGGTCACAGATAGCATCAGCCAGAGCTCCTGTCCCACTGCCACTCCCTGTCCCTGCCAGCCCCACACCCACACCTCTGCCTGCCAGCCCAGCACAGCTGGGGCTGCACAGCCACCCTGGGACACCCTGCCACAGAAACTGCCTGAGCCAGGGCTGCACAGCCACCCTGGGACAGCACTCACTGCCACAGAGACACTGCCTGAGCCAGGGCTGCCCCAGGCCAGCATGGCTGGGCCACGCACTGGGACATC
Source organism: Geospiza fortis (assembly GCF_000277835.1). Taxonomy (NCBI): domain Eukaryota; kingdom Metazoa; phylum Chordata; class Aves; order Passeriformes; family Thraupidae; genus Geospiza; species Geospiza fortis. The sequence goes on along the minus strand of NW_005054349.1, from coordinate 852,242 downwards.
CTACCCAGGTGTCCCCTCTCTACAGTGGCTGCACTCTGGAGCAGCAGAGCTGGTGCCTGCTGACTGACTGGCCCTCCCTCTGGAACCTCCCAGATGCAGAACAGCCCCTGGGCTGGTGGATGTGAAGTGGCATGGAATCACAGAATCACAGAATAACAGAATCATGGAATCACAGAATCACAGAATCCCAGAATCATGGAATTACAGATTCACAGAATCACAGAATCACAGAATCCCAGAATCTCCTGAGCTGGAAGGGACTCATGAGGATCATTGGGGATGCCCAAGGCACCAGCCTGAATCTCACTACCACGTGCAAATGTCAATTTTCCTATCTCCACAAATGCCTGCCCTACCCTGGACAGCATCCCAGCTTCATTAATTTCTTAATCCCAGCCTCCATAATTTTTTTTTTAATCCCAGTGTTCACAGAGCACACCTTGCACCGAGGGCAGTGATGGTGCTGGCTGCCCACTGTGTGAAACCTCAGGGTTTGCTGTGCAGCTTTCCCAGCCCCTTGGATGTGCCAGGGCACTTGTGTGTGGGAGCCTGGGCTGTACGTGGGGTGGGAGCAGCTTCCTCACCGGCTCTCAGTCTCAAAATAACCCTGTCTGCTTTACACATGCCTGCCTGGCGGCTCAGCTCCTGTAAAAGGAGAAGAGAAAATTGTTTGGAAAAGACAGGGAGCTCTCTGAGCCAGGCTCTTAAAGGGCCCAGGTGGGGAGAGCTGCCAGCGTGCTCCCCCAGCTCTCCTCTCTAGGAGCCAGAGCAGACACCACTCCCAGGCTGCTCGTTGGAACATGCCCAGCACTCTGCTGCCTTCCCAAATATAGCCCTGCCCGCGGAGGTGGAGGCAGCAGCAGGGTGTGGGGATGGCCGGGCTGCCTCAGACCTGGGAGCTGCTCAGGACCCCGAGCCCAGCTGGTGCCAGGCAGTGACAGTGGGCACGTGTGGCTGGGCCCCTGGGCTGGGGGAAGTGGCCATCACAAAGTGTCCCCCAGCCTGATGGGTGTGTGAGAAGGGGACACGCTTTTGTCCCCCCAGCGCGGCCACGCTGCCCTCCCGGCAGGGCTGGGAGCTTCCCAGCAATCTGTGAGCTGGGAATTTTTGACTTAGTTTGGAAATAGCTTTGCAAATGACTGGTTTCCACAGCCTAAACTGTTTGGATTTTGCATTGCTTTCACAGCAACTCGGCTGTATTTTTCCCTGCCCCAGCAGTCTGTGGAATAGTTTCTGGTTGGGGAAATATTTATTCCATTTGCTTCATCATGCGGCTGCTTTCAGCACTCCAGCTCCTCATGCAGCCCCACTCTGACCCTGCTGGGAGGGAATCTGGGGTCTGTGCTGAGCACCTCATCCCTCTAAAGCTCCCTGGAGGCTGTGCTGAGCCCACTGGATCCGGGCACGGGCTCAGTGCTGCCGGAGGATGCTCGCAGGCACAGCACAGGCGGCGTCAGCTGCCTCACGCTTCAATTTAACAGGAAAGCAGAGTTACCTTTGGGTGCATTTACAGATCGTTGTGATAATTACACATTTTGAAGTCATGCCTCCTTGGCTACGGTCCCAGCACAGGCAGTGGGTGATGCTGTAACACTAAACCAGGCAGGAAGGGTTAAAATTACCTTTAATTAACTGATTCCCCTGGTCCCTGCTGTAAGAGTATACAGCCCTGGCACAGTGCTAACCCCGCCAGGCTGCGCCTACGTGTGCCCTGGGCATCCTGGCAGCAGGAGGAACGGTTTATACTCTCCTCTCCCCCACGCAGGAAGGCAGCAGGAGCACCAGGATGCTCCCAACAAAACCAGTGCAGGAGCCTGGGTAGGGCCTGTGGCCATGGCAGGGGCTCCCAGAGCTGTGGCCCGGGGCAGGGAACAAGGAGGCAGCTCGTCCTGCAGCAGGGAGCAGAGCAAACAGAGCGTCAGATCCCAGCCTCTCCCAGAAATGTGTGTGTGCTCTGGCTGGGGAGCTCCTGCCAGGAACGGGGTGAAAAGCAAACAGCTCCCTGCATGCTTCCTGCCTGCTCCTGCAAAGAGCACTCTGCAGAAACCATGTCCCTTACCCAAAAGAGCTCGGGGAACGGCTGCCCGCAGGGTTTGCATGGCAGTGGGGTGCAAAGCATCCCCTGTCCCCGGTGCCCTGCCAGCAAACCTGCGCGGTGCCCCAGTGCCTCAGCAAGAGGTCTCGGTGTCACAGGCTGTAAATATCCTGCGTTCCCAGCCTGACTGCGGGGCGTGTGCCTGTAATTAGCTCCTGGGATTTGGGAGCTGCTGTGATCCGGGGTTATCGTTAGCCACCAGCGCTGTGCTGGGATTTAAAGGGACAATGTGGCTGTTTGCATACCGGCCAGCTCAGAGCTGTCATATCACACATTAAACAGAGATGAGTCTCCCCTCAAAGCCTGTGTGTGTCCTTGCCCACCACAGGTCCCTTTTTGGGCAGGGTTGATGCAGTTCCAAGCAAAGCAGAACAGCTTGCTGATATTTCTGCCAGGACCTTTTGGTCTCTGCCCTCACCTTGGCTCTGGTGCCAGCTCAGCTCAAGGCTCTCCAGGCTGCAGCAGCCCCTGTTGCTCTGCCCTCCGTGTTCCCTTGCAAACCCTCATTGCCCAGGTCCCAGCTCCCCAGCCATCCCCCAGCCCCGCTGCTTGCCCGGGGTGCCAGGGGGGTTCCCTTTTCCCCATGTGCCCCATGTACTCACGGGCTCTAGTGGAGCCAAGGCAGGGCAGCCCGCCAGCCCGCGGCCATCTGCGCCTCTCCGTGCCGCCTGACTCCCTCTCGTGCGGCTCTCAGCGGGCAGGAGCAGCCCCAGAGCACGTGCTGCCTTCTGGGCAGCGATGCCAGGGCAGCACTGCCCTCCCCGGGGGCTGCTGGCAGCTCTAGAGGGTCCAGCCCGGCCCGGGGCACGGGCTGCTCACAGCTCCGGTGGGGAACATCCTCATTCATCGGCCAAGAGAATCAGTTCTGCCTCAGAGTTTCTCACCTGGCAACAGTCACCAAGGGAACCAGAATGGCTGCGGCTGGTCCCCGCTGGCACCGCCCGGGGAGGCCCAGTGGGCCTGGCAGGGCTGTGTGTGGCTGCACCCTGGGTGGGTGGGTGGGTGGGCACAGGGCCAGCTGCCCACTCCAAACCTGAGCTCAGCCCCAGCAGAGCTCACATCGATGTGGGCTTGGCCCTCGTGCCGCTTCCCTGGAGCTGGGTGTGGGTTTCGCCAGATTTGGGGTGGATTTTGAGGTTTTCTTGGCTGTTGATCCTGGTGTGTGCATTGGGAGGCGTGACCTGGAGCTGCCTCTGGCTCCTGGGGGGTTTTCCTGTCCTCAGCTCCGGTCTCACCAGGGGTTTTGGACGCTTGTTTTAAAAGCAGTGGCACCCCAAGTGTTCAGAGATGTCTGGCAATCCACTGGTGCCAGAGGGAGAGCAGATCCTGCTGCCCCTCAGGGCTGCCTGACACATGGCACTCCCCTATTTATAGCCCCTGTGGTCATGTTATAGCACACTCCTGCCCTGCTGGGCTGTCCCCTGCAGCGCCACCCCTGAACACAGAGGCAAGAGCTGACACTTGGAGCAGATCATTTCAGCCCTCATACAGCTAATTCTGCAAAAAGCATCGCAGCCCCTGCTGGGTGTGCACCTGCCCTGCCCACTGCTCCCCAGTGCAGGCTGCTGGCACAGGGACAGACAAACTGGGAAAGGCCACCAGGATGGGCACAGGGAGGTGCTGCCACTGCCCTGCCATCAGCAGCACAGGGGTGACCAGTCACCCCAAATATGGCACCTGGCTGTGATACCAGAACAGCAACTTCATCAGCCATTAACCATGCATGGCTGCCTGCCCATGGCATGGAACTGGGGCCCCTCCCTTGCCCAGGACAGGTGCTGAGCTCCCAGCAGTGTGTGGGGCTGGGGAGAAGGGCTGGGGCTGGAGGGGAGGGCCTGGGGCCGTGCCCATCCTGGGCTGGCACCTCCGGGGCCAGGGCAGTGTCTCAGCATCTTTGGCTCGTGGTCAGTGCCCAGCTGGTCGAGGTGGTGCTGCTGGTGCTGGGTGCTTTGGCACAGCTGATGTGAGGCAGCAGGCTCCCTGTTTGCTCCTGGGCATGGCTCTTGAAGGATCTTTGTCCCCTGGACTCCACTTCCCCCTCCCAGAGCTCCTGCAGCTCGGACATCCCAGTGTGACTTCTCCACACACATCAGTGGCAGCAGGACAGGGAGGGCAGCTCTGGCTGGGAGAAGAAGCAGGAAACCTGAGAAGCAAGATAAGAGCTTCAGAGATGAAGATCGAGGAGCTGGCCCGTTTTTTCCCTCCACTCTCTCCCCTGTGTCTGAGGGTCTCCACCACTTCCCTGCTCCCAGCCAGGCTCCTGTTTCCACCCCTGGGAGCCCAGGGCCTGCTGCCACTCAGTGCCCTTGCTAGGGCACAAAACCCAGGCAGTGAGCAGTGATGTCCCCAGCCCGGCTCAGAGGGGACCCTGGTGAGCAGCAGAGCTGTGCACACACCCCTGTGAAGGGGCTGCAGACAAACATCCCCTCGGGGAGCAGGCAGGGGGAAGGCAGAGATGCTGCTCCCCAGAGGAGCCCCTGGCTCAGCCCACGTGGCTGTCAGGCAGTGTCCCCACCACAGGGCATGTCCAGCAGCCATGGGGACACGGGGCTGCAGTGGGTGCGTGGGTCAGTGGGGGGGGTGGGTCACCCCAGCAGCCATGGGGGA
>NW_005054349.1:846452-847530 GCF_000277835.1 Geospiza fortis | reverse complement strand
ACAGCCGTGTCCCTGCAGCCACTGGCCTGGCCCGACCCGCCCGGATTAAGGAGCCTGCAGGAGTAAGTAATTTAAATCCAGATTAGGTTTAAGCAGCTGCTTTGCAAAGGGCATGTGAGCAGAGGCTGTGCAGTGGGGATGAGCAGGTGAGAGTCTGAGTGGCACCCCTGACGTGAGGGGCACTGAGAACAGGGTCGGTGCCCATGGGGGATTGCCCAGGACGGGTTTTTCTCCAGGCTTGGCTTGTGCACAGCAGACAGAAGGCAGCAGTGCTGTCCATGGGACAGGGCACTCCGGATGAGATGTTCCCTGCCGTGAAGAGAGAGCCCGGAGGAGGATGAAGCACAGGGACACGCTGGGCTGCTCGCTTCGTGGGTGCTGCAGAGAGGCCACCCCTCCGTGCAGGGCTGCACACCATGTTCCACCTCTTCTCCCACTGCTGGTCGTGGCTGCAGGCCATACAGGAGCCCGTCAGGTAGGTCCCTGTGCCCACTCCGGGGCTCCAGGGGTGACAGTATTTACCCGTGTGTTTTGAGTGTCATCAGGGTGGTGACAGGGGAAGACAGGTGCCCAAACTGTCCCCAGACTGCTGAGCAGGGCACACAGGTGTCCTCGCTGCCCCCGCAGCAGGCAGGGAAGCAGGCTGGGCAGGGATGCAATGCAGGGATGGCTCCATGGGGATCCCAGCTCTGCACAGTCAGCAGCTCCCCAGGAAAGCTGGGGAGGATGAACTGAAACACCTGCCTTGTTTGCATGTGTCAGGACACCCAGGCTAATTCCCTGGGACAGCACTGCAAGGAGGTTTATGCTCCTCTCCCTCCAGAGAGGACGCCTTACCTTCCCTGCTGTAATTCTGCAGGTGGAGCTGTGCCACCTCCACTGCCAGGCAGCCTGCTCTATGTTTAGGGAAGAAAATGGTATGGCAAATAGCTGTAGTGACTTGTCAGTGGCAGAGAAAGTGTTGCCTGTGTGGCTCTGGTGGATCACATTGCTGGAGAGTGGAAGGGACTGTTCAGCCACAGGGAAAACACCTGAGTCCAGGCAGAAGCTCATAAAATCATCCTTGCAACCTTTCCCT
>NW_005054349.1:845447-846442 GCF_000277835.1 Geospiza fortis | reverse complement strand
TACAATGTACTGCAAGGAAGGTGTAATCATTGACTGCATATAGGGAAGAATCATGCTGGCCTGTGCATATAATTGCTGAATCCTGTATGCTGTGAAAATTAATCCGTGCCATAGGAAGCACCCGGCAGGCTCTGCAGCGTGGCTGTCCCATGGTGTTGGGGTGGCTCCAGGCACTTGTGCCTGTCCTCACCCTCTCCCTTGCACCAGGGATTGTCCCTGCACTTGTCCCCAGCTGAGACAGAGCCCGTGTCACTGTCCTGCCCCTCTCCTGCTGGAATGTAGTGCCATGGGCAGGGTCCCCTGCCTGGGGCCAGCGGTGGTCACTCTCCCCAGGGAGCACAGCCTTTCCTGGGCCGCTCAGCTGCTGCTGTTGCTCCCCAGGAAGGTGACCCTCCTTGTCATGGGGCTGGACAATGCGGGGAAAACCTCCGTCATCGCGGACATAGAGAGAGGTGAGGAGCGGCACGGAGCCAGCCCAGACGGGGGCAGCAGCTCTGTGGTCCTGTGAAACCGAAGGACCAAACTCCTGAGCTCCGGGGCAGTTCTGGGTGCAGGGCCCGGCGTGTCCCGGCGGGAGCGGGGATGTGGCCGGGCAGGGCAGGAGGGGCACAGGCACAGGGGTGCTCCCGTGCCAGCTCTGCGCGCTCTCCCGGTGGTCACTCTCCCCAGGGAGCACAGCCTTTCCTGGGCCGCTCAGCTGCTGCTGTTGCTCCCCAGGAAGGTGACCCTCCTTGTCATGGGGCTGGACAATGCGGGGAAAACCTCCGTCATCGCGGACATAGAGAGAGGTGAGGAGCGGCACGGAGCCAGCCCAGACGGGGGCAGCAGCTCTGTGGTCCTGTGAAACCGAAGGCCCAACCTCCGGAGCTCCGGGGCAGTTCTGGGTGCAGGGCCCGGCGTGTCCCGGCGGGAGCGGGGATGTGGCCGGGCAGGGCAGGAGGGGCACAGGCACAGGGGTGCTCCCGTGCCAGCTCTGCGCGCTCTCCCCACCCCAG
>NW_005054349.1:835377-844510 GCF_000277835.1 Geospiza fortis | reverse complement strand
GGGGCGGCGCGCCCCGGCTGCCGCCTCCTGCCCCTGGTGAGCGAGGGACGGGTGGGACCGGGATGGACGGGGTGCGAGAGGGGCTCTGCCACCTCTCCTCATCCCCCTTCCCTGCCCAGGAGGAGAGCGCCAAGGGCCCCAGGAGGAGGAAGAGGAAGGTGAAGGTGAAGGTGAAGAAGAAGGGCTGGGGGCAGCCAGGCTCAGCCGAAGAGCCGGAGGGGCCGGGAGTAGGGGCTGCCGGGGGGCTGCTGCTGCCCAACAGAGTCGGGCAGGAGGAGCCCACAGCCAGCGGGACGGCCACCCTACACCCAGGTGAGAGGGGAAGGTGGGGGCTGCCAGCCCTGCAGGACCCCAGAGCCACCCCACAGCGAGGTGGCCAGGCCTGGCAATGTGACCAAATATTGCACCACTGGTGGCCGCCACCTCCTTCAGCTCTGCTTGCAGACCAGCTGAGTGCAGAGCCGGGTCACAGGGATCAGAGGGGAAGAGGAGACACTCCACAGGGGATGGTGCAATGGAGAACTGCACTCCTGCCACCAGCAGTGCTCTCAGCTGGTTTGGTGACAAAGGCACCCTTGCTCAGGTGTGTGGTGCCTGAAATTTTGTATTTCTCTATTCAGCACAGGGTATGAAAAAGAAAAAAAAGAAGAAACTCAAGAATAAAATCAAGTCACGGGAACCTTCTCTGGAGCAGCAGCGTGAGGAGGTGTCAAGCACCTTTGGTTGGTATTTCTCAGGACAGATTTTGCTGAAAGCATCAGGGGTCTGGCCTGCTGGCAGCCGGCTGTGCGCTGTGCAGGGACACTTGGCCATGGGGGGCTTGGTGTGGGGACACGGGCACAGACAAGTGCTGCTGCAGGGCTGGGGCGCTGCTGTGGGGGCAGATGCTGCTGCCTCTGCTCTGGGGTGGGATGCAGGAAGGCTGCACAAGTGCCTGTGCTGGGGGCTGCGCTGTCCCTGCAGCCCTCACTCAGCACAGGCTGCCAGCCATGGAGCTGGTCCAGCTCAGGGCCTGACTGCCCCCTTGTTCGCAGATTTGTACCGCCGGGCGATGCTGGCTCTGAAGATGAGGCAGGAGCAGAGGAAGCAGCCGTCGGCCATCGCCCCCTGAGCAGGAGGCACCGAGCACGGGCTGTGGTCCCGAGGAGCCGGGCTGCAGGGGCACAGCAGAGCTGTGGGTGCTTGCCCAGGGCTGGCAGAGCTGGGAGATGGGTCCTGGGGCATAAACTGCATCTTTGTCCTCTGAGTGGCTTGAAAACCAGGGATCCACAGGGACGAGCCTAAAGTCCCTTTGTTAGACACCTCTGGCAGCCGGGCTGCAAACCCGAGTGAAAAGGGACCAGCCGGCCCCTTGCTGCCCCCTGTTAGTATTCCCTGGAAGACTCCGTCTGAACCCCGATTGGTCTGTGTGGAGAGGAAGATCCGAGCAAACACCAGGGGAAAGCTTGTCCCTTCTATTGCCCTGTGCCCAGGGAAAGCTTGTCCCTTCTACTGCCCTGTGCCCGGGGAAAGCTTGTCCCTTCTATTGCCCTGTGCCCAGGGAAAGCTCGTCCCTTCTATTGCCCTGTGCCCAGGGAAAGCTGTGTTCGCAGGTCAGGGCTGACCTGGCCCGGCACTCCCTGCCTGCTGCCCAGAACGGTCTCGTTCCCTGCTGGTGATGGAGGGAGGGCAGCCCTGGGCAGTCTGCAGAGGAGCTCCACATCTGGCAGGGCTCAGGACCCGCGTCCCACACTGCAGGAAGGTGATGCCCGTGTTTGTGCACCCTGCAGCCCGTCAGTGAACATTTGCGTTCAAAGGCAGCTGGTGGCAGAGGCTCCATCCCCAGGAGTGTTCCTCCTGACCCTGCCCTCAGCCCTGGAAACACTTCACCTGGAGTCCCGGGTTGGTGTTTTTCTCGTGGCACCTGCAGCAAGCAGCGTTGGAAGCTGGGCTGTGCGTTAGTCACCTCTGTTCCCGTGTTACTCATTAACAGGCACTGCCTCTGTGGTCCAGGCCAAGGCAAATCAAGGAAGCCCTTCCCTTGGCAGGCCTGGAAAGGGAAAGGAAGAGAAACTGGCTGCTCTGCCGTGCCAGCCTGCCATAAAGCTCTGTCTGACTCTGCCGTGTTCAACCGTTGGTGACTACAGGGGTTATTTGTAAATAAACTGTAAATAACAGCAGCAGAAGTTCATACTGTCCCTAAATACAGCACTTTCAGTAACTCCTGTCTCAGTCTGGTGGAGTTCCCTGGGGTGTGGGTGCTGGGGGTACAGGGCAAAGTGGGGACCAAAAAGGAGATGGTGGTGAGGGGTACCCTGCCATGGATTTGGGGTTTTTTGGAAAATGCTGGAGGCCAAACGTGCAGGAAGCAGGAAGCCGTGCCTCAGCAGCTGCTCTGGAGAGACACATTTTATATCTCTTGTGCATAGCATCAACAGCACTTTCTACAGGGAGCCAGCTGGGTGACACAGCCCTGCTTTGCATTTCAGCACTTGGATATTATCTAGCACACCCTTCTTCTCCAGTTTCCAGCAAAGCTGACTCAGGAGCACCAGGGTAGGTAAAATATTGTGCCTGGTGCCACCAGCCCGGGCTGTGGCTGCATTGCTGTAAAGTGGTGTGTGAGTTCTGCATTTCTGCAGCTCTTGGTGCTGCTCCCTCAGAGACCCACGTGTGCCAGCAGGGTCACCGGCAGCTCTGTCCACAGCTGGGCCCTTCTGAGCCTGAAGGATGGAGAGAGAGGCCTGCAGGAGAGCCTGGAACATGGGCCCATGTGCTGAGGCTGCTGAGGCTGTCAGCCCCTCTAGTTCCGCCCATGGCCCTGCTGTGCTTTCTCCAGTGTCATTACATTTCACTTTCTGCACGCTGGCTGGGCTTAGCCAGCAGCTACAATTTGTGTTACAGCCCCCCAGAAGAGGATGGGGGTGATGCTGACTCTGAAGCCTCCTCTGAGAGCCCTTGGTTTGCCCCACACACATGGGCAGGGCAGCAGGTTCCCCCTGCAAGCTCTGGTTGGGAGTACAGGCACATCTGCTGCTCTACATCCACTGCTGTGTTAACAAAAACTAAACCCTGTGGCTTTTCCCATATACATTAGAGTTTCCAGGGGAGTGGGAACCGTTGTGGATCTCATCATCATTTCCAGGATTCTGATGGGGACACCCTTTGGGGATCAGCCTTGCTGGCAGCTGCAGTGAGGATGCCCCGTGCCCAAGGGGCAGGGCAGGGAAGGAGAGCCTGCTCCACACATCAGGGGATGTGGGGTGGCAAACCCACCAGCAACCAGGCCTGACAAAGGAAAACAACTGAAACAAGGGACGGAGATTTGTATGTGTGAAAAACGTGGCAGTTCTTTGTTCTTCACTAACCCAAATTTACAGAAGGAGCCAGCAGCGGTTTTTGAGAGCATCTCAGACACTGGAATGTGGACAGTGATTTAGGGCAGTAAAGGGAATTAGTTACAAGTGATCCAGGTTCATGTGTGTTTGGAAAGGCAAACGGAATGGATCACATCCTGTGGGGTGCCTGCAGGTGACTCTCATTCCCCACTGCAAACCTGTCAATCCCATCACCTGTCCTGGGGCACATAAGCAGCCACACAAAGGGGAGGGGATTCCTGGGCACAGAGCCTGGGGTTTGGGCTGGTGAGGGGCTTTCCCATGGAGCTCTGCCCTCCCTGCTTTGTGAAGAAGGTATAAAAATGAATTAAAATAAATCCCTGAGCCCAGCAGAGCAGCGGCTGTGGGGGAAGGTGAGCAGCCCTTGGCTTTGCTGTGGGAGGCACTGCTGAGGTGTGGGCTCTGACCTGTGTTCCGCTGTTGGCTGAAAGCTGCTGTAGTATGTACAGACCTAAATAAACATATGTAAAGCAGGTAGGTGGATTTTAAACCTTGGAATGGGTGTTAGGGTTGATAAAAGCCTGGGGTGGGTGTTTTTTGTACTTGAGAAGCTGGTTGCTATGTACACTTTCTCCTGCTTGCAGGTCCTACCCTCTGACTAACTTGGGTGGGCTGGGTGCCAGCATGCTCTTGTGGAAGCTTCCTGGTGAAAAAACGAGTGTTGGGAAGTGGCTTGGCTTTTTCAGATGAGTTTCTTTTGGATGTTTTGTTACCTGTTGTAGACCCTCTGTTGTGTTATGCTAAAAATGAGATCTGGAGTGTTTGCTATCATGTGTGCTGAGAAAACAAGGCTGAATTCACTGACAATAACCCCCTAAGCTTCTTTTGATGGCCAGAAGGAGGCTATTCATGCTTTGTAAGGAGGGAGAGGACAAAGGACTGGAAAATGAGAAACTATGAAAACTTTCCCTTTCTAGGTTAAAGGAGCCTTGTTGGAGACATTGATGCTGGCAGAAGGAAGAAGGATATAATCAAATTTATTTAGTAGATAGGTTTGTCTTGGGGCACCAGGAAATGTGCTGGAGTCTGAGGTACATAAATTTGTCACATCATGTACCAAATATATTTGTTGGGTTTCCCCTCCTCTGACAAAGGAAGTCTTGTTTTTAAAAGGGGGAATTTTGTTAACTAAAACTAGTATTCTTTCATAAATTGTCACCCTCTAAGTTGCTGCATATTTGAACAGGTTATTTCACACTATAAGGACAAGGTGCCTCTTGAAGAAGCCCATCAGTGTATTAATTAGGGCTTCTGCTGCAGGATTTCTCTGGATGTGGGATCAAGAGCCAATTTATTAACCAAATTTTTTCATTTGAAAGTCAGCTGCAGCAATCAGAGCTCAGGCCTTGTCTGTAAGAGATCTTTCACCTCCCTAACTGCACTTTCATTTCAGTGCAGCTGAGTTTAGCAAGACTCTACCCAAATACCTGACCCGCATAAATCCTGCCTGCTACCCAAGCTCTCATCTTCTTAGACCTTACACCCCACCTTCCTTGCACAGTGCAGCTCTAGGAGAGGTTTGGGGGGGACTTTGTGGGGTTTTTCTGTGCTTATTTTTTGGGCCAGCCTTGTGTTCGTATATTGCAGGTACAATTGCTGCAGAGACATGCAGCAACCAGCATCTGAGCTCTGTGCTCAGCAAAGAGAGCTGCAGGTGGAGTGATGAACTGATTGAAGATGCACCTGAGGGGTGGAGAAAAGCACGTGCAGGTCCCTTTGTGTGATGGACACTGCGGTGTGGGGTCAGTGCTGAGTCAGTGCTCAGTGCTGGCCCTGAACTTGCCTCTTCCTTCCTTTTCCAGGAAGGCTGGGGAAGGCCCAGGAGAGCTCCCCAGAAGTCCCTGCTGCAGGTTATGGCAGCACAGGGGCAGTCCTGAACCTGAAGCCGATGTTTGGGCACAGGTGTGGGGCAGGACTGGGGAGCTGGTGCTGGGTGCTGTGCCCAGCTGGTGCTGGCCAGCCCTGCAGCTGCAGGGGATGGGATGGGATGGGATGGGCTGCATGCACACCCTCTGCAGACAGCTCCTCCTCCCTCGTGGTGTTTGCCAGAGCGATGCAATCCCTCCTGGAGCACACTCAGCCTTGCTGGTTTTCCCAGGCGGATGGGCACGAGGGGAGCATGGCATGGGCACCCTGCCCTGCTGAGGGGCAGTGAGCACTGCCAGAGGTGGCAGCAGCTCCAGGCCATCGGTAGGACTCAGCAGACACAGAGTTTGGGTGGCTTTGGCTGCTTTCACACAGTGAGCTCCTGGTCCTGCGCCTGCTGGTCGCCCCGTGCTGACAGGGTAGGTTTGGGGGTCTCAGGTGTGCACAGACAAGAATTCTCTGCTGGAATCCACTGGCAAAAATGCTCTCGTTTCTTATAAAACCTCTTTCCCCAAATCAGTGAAGGATTTGTTCCATTCAGGAGAAGCGAAGGAAAAACTGGTGTCAGCTTCTCCTTGGTATGCCCGTGGTGATCCTGGCATGCTGTGATGAACCTGGGGCTCACAACAGAGCCCTGCCTCTCTCCAGACAAACAATTCCGGTCCCACTGTGCTGGGACTGAGCAGCCCTGAGCATGAGCTCCCTTCCCCAGCTGCAGACGGCCCTGCAGTGGCTGTCAGGGGGTCAGGGTGCCTCACAAGCGGGTGGCACTCAGCAGCGAGTGCCTTCTCCCGGGGCTCCTGCCCGGTGTGAAGACAGCAAGTCAATGGGCAGGTGCTGCCCTGGCAGTAAATTAGCTGCCAACCCACACGCTTGGATTAACGAGACCTACTTGAAGCTAAAGAGAAACCTGTAGCACCCGTCCGGCCGTGGGAAGGACTTGGTGAGAATTAATGAATCTCCATTGACTTCATACGACATCGGATATTATAAAATCCATACGATATTTGAAGACGCGGAAAGCAGATTGCTTGTTTTACTGACAGCGCTTTATCCTCCAACTGGCCACACGATGGCAGAAGAAGCAAACACTGCAATAATAAATGTTCAAAGAAAAAAACCACAACGATGTTAGAGCGCGTCCCGAGGCCGGAGGGAGCCCGGCGCTGCCTGCTGTGGTACCGGCCAGGGACTGAACTCCGACACCCCCATCGCCCAGAACAGCCAAGACAAGGCCAGGAGAAGGATGTTGTGGGAGGATTTAATGAATTCGCCCACGCTGTGAGGCTCTGGGTCGCTCCGTCCATGCCCTGGTTGCGGTCTGCCCAGGCTCGGCTGATGCCCCGGATTGTTTTGTGCTCATTTTTGTGCTAATCGAAGTGGCCATGGACTCCAACCAGGCTGTGTGGCGCTAAATTGCCCCTGGCGGTCCCTGCCATGGGCAGGGCATGCCCGCACTGGCAGGAGTGGGTGCAGGAGCTGTGGGCACAGCTCCGCCCGTGCGCGGCTGGAAAAGGCGCATTAACGCAGATTTCCCTTCTGTAGACCCGTGAGCCGATAGAATTGCCACCAGATCAGCGGGGGAAGCGTGCAGGCGGTTCCAGGCTGTGGAAAAGCCCAGCCAGGGCTGTTTGCTTCCTCTCTGCTGTTTTGCTGAGCTGGGCTTTGCTGCCCCGCAGCCCTGTGTCAGCAGCAGGGGTGGCAGCTGCCCGGGGATCTCAGTGAAACCCTGCCTGCGGCTCTTCGGGGTCAAGTAAGGAGATGGATGGATGGATCTAAACAATCTGGCTCACTGCAGGACACCGTGGCTCTGCTCTGGCCGAGTTTGGGAGACCAGGCACCCACCTGTGGCTCTTCCCGGCTGTGCTTGCACTTATTTCATCCTGGAGCTCCCTGGAAAAGGGCCTCTGTCCCTGGTGGCAGTGCATTAAAGCTAATTATCTAGTCTTTAATTCTGTATCATAGTCCAAGTCTTGCGTTTTGCTTCTAATCCTAGTAAACTTAACAAAAATTAAAACATCATCATTTCAAACTAAACTGGGTAGGGGCTGCAATTTGTATGGCACAGGAGCTGTAAGGACAAGTGCAGCCGGATGGTTTCTTCTGCTGGTAAGACCAACTCTCCTGATCAATTCATTCAGGTGAAAGCTGAGGAGCAGCTGTACCTGTAGCAATATATTGAGGAGAAGAATAGAGCTGTTTTTCTGTGGGCCAGGTAAGCCAGATTGCCTTGGCCTTTGGAGACATGCAGGGGTCAAACTCCAAAGGCTGAGCTCTGGCTGGTCTGTTCAGCACCTACCACAGAGCCCTGCCACAGGAAAAGTGTCTGAGAACAGCTCCCTCTTCCAGCCAACACAAACAGGCTAGAAAAACATCAGGAAAGTACCCAAAAAGCCAGGCAGAAGCTGCAGGGTGGTGTTGGTCTGACTTCAGCGCTCTGTTGCTTTGTGGGGGAGGGAACTCTACAGCCAAACTGGTTAGGCGTTATATAGAGATGTTTAACAATTGCCATTCATTATTTTAAAGTGGCCGGCATTGTTTTCTGGTTTCCTCTGTTGTGGTGTGAGGCCTTTGTGTGGAAAGGTGAGTAAGAGCCCAGCTGCACAGGGAGGGCTGCCCGTGGGATGCAGATCGGTGCTGGCTGTGCCTCACAACGCTGCCCTGCTCTGCAGGGATGTGGAGCCCTCCCTGATCCCTCTGCTTGCTGCCTGGGGAGAGCTGGGGTTAAAAACCCCCAAAGCTCCTGCCTGCCTGACACCTGACTTCTATTTTGGTGCTGGGGCAGGCCTGGATGGATCACACTGTGTGGAACTGCCAGACAGTGGGTGCTTCTGCAGAGCAAATGTGGCTGGGTTTAGCTTTAGTAAATCAATGTGATGCTATTTTCACTTTGGAAATGCAAAGTGAAAAATCTGTGTTTTCCAGGCCTCTGGAAGCTGCCAGCTGCTTTCTAGGCCCAGTTGTGGTGCCACAAGGTGAGTTTGCTCAGTTTCCAGGAAGAAGCTGGCTTTGAAACAGGAGCAATGCAAGCTGCTGGAGTGGCAGTGGCACCTGGGCGCTGGGCTCGAGGAACCTGCCCATCCTGGAGGTGCTCAGAGCTGTCAGCCAGGGACAGCCCAGGGAAACTCCCTGCCCTGATGCAGAGGCTATTGCTCCAGAAAAGGCTGTTTTATTGCTAGGCAATAATGATGTTGAAAACAATAATAAAAACATGTAGGTTTTGTTAGGTTACAGCTCGTCTTTTTCAACTTGATGTTGAAAACATAACAAAAACATATAGATTTTGTTAGGTCGCATGTAGTCTTTTTCAGTTTTGGTGGCTTACATTAATATTCTCATGCTCTGTGCCTGCTCGAGTAGGGAGAAGGTTCCTGGGGGAAGCATTTCAGGTGAGTTTTGCTCCCCCCTTGCCCTGTCCCTGCCCTGGGCTGCACCACCAGGTGAGGGAAGGGTTCTGCCCCTTATTCTGCTCCTGAGATCCCTGCCCTCGGTGCCATGGGGACCTGTTGGAGCGAGTTCAGAGGAGGCCACGAAGATGCTCTAAGAGCTGGAGCATCTCTGCCATGGTGACAGGCTGAGAGCTGGGGGTGTTAGATTGTGGAAGAGAAGGCTCTGAAGAGGCTTTGGAGTCCCTTCCGGTGCCTAAAGTGGGTGCAAGATTGCTGGACAGGGAATTTAATGGGGCATGTAGTTGTAAGGCCGGGGGCATGAGGCTTTGAGCAGGTCACACAAAGAATAACTGAAAGGGGGCAGGTTTTGATTAATATTAGGAAGAAATTCTTCCCCCGAGTGTGTTCTGGCAGGGGTTGTCCAGAAGAGGTGTGGATGCTCAAGGGCAGGTGTCCGTCCGGGCCGTCCGCTGTCCCCGCGGTCCGGCCGGGCTGTCCCCG
>NW_005054349.1:784848-834598 GCF_000277835.1 Geospiza fortis | reverse complement strand
TCCCTTCCCGCTGCCACATAGGCTGCTCGGAGATTTCATCCTGACCTCACTGCTTGGCCTGAGCTCTGTAATTACTCATTTTTTCCTTTTCCGCAGCAAATGTGCGAAAAGCGGTGTTTTACCGTCGTTCCGGGCGCTGCTGTTTGTTCAGCAGTGTCATTGATTGCGCAGTGCGTAGTTAGCGAAGTTCCTGGAGTTGGGGCGGTGTGTGTGCTGTGACACAGCCCGAGCACCGTGCCATGGAGCTGGGTGTGCTGTGACACAGCCAGGGCACCCTGCGATGGAGCTGGGCAGCTCTGGGCCAAGAGGCTGGGAAGCCGCCCTGGGGATAGGCTGATAGGCTGGGCTGGCTGAGCCACAGCCCGAGCACCGTGCGAGGCTCGGGGCCGCGGTCCCGGGGCGCTCCCCGTTACCTGCCGCGGTCCCGGGCTCTGCCCGCCAGGCCCGAGCCGCGCTCTCCTGTTTGCTTTTGCTTTGGAGCGAGATATTTGTGCCCGCTTTTCCAGGCTTGGGGCACAAGGGACTCTGAGTCGCCTTGTTGAGTCTCTGGAGGTAGCTGTGCCTGGGAGGGAAGGGTTTGATTTTTGGGCTGGTTTTCTGTTTGTAGGCGGTGTTTCTGTGCCAGGCTCTGGGTTAGCCCTGTGGAGAACACACCTACCTCAACCATTGTTTTGCAGCCTCAGGGACAGATAGATGAGATGGAAATTCAGTGCTGTGACTCTCTGGCTTTGATACCTTTTGAGTTCAGCTCTGCCCTGAGTGCTTCCTACGCCACCCAGCCCAGCGGCAGTTTTTGTGCCACTCGTGTCAGAGGCGTTTGTGGTTTGAGGCATCTCCACCGAGTTCCGTGCGAAGCTTTTCTGGGTGGCTGCTTGCTGTGAGTGGGGAAGGGAGGTGCCTGCCTGGCTCCTGGACCCAGCACCCTCCTGGCTGGTGAGGAGCAGTCCCTGCCCTGCCCGGGGTCCCACGCAGTCTGTGTCACCTCTGAGTCCCTTGGTGTGGGGAGGGGACGTTCAGTGCTGCTGGGGTGTCATGTCCTCTGAGGTGCAGAGAAACCATCCCTGCACAGCCCGGGTATTTCCAAAGGCTCTGTGCAGGGCCGGGCTGTGGCAGCAGCCCTTTGGAAGGGTAGGTGCTGTTCTGGCTGGACGAGCAGCTCTGTTCAGGGCCCAGGACAGAGAGCCAGGTCAGCTGCAGGGTTGGTGTGGGGTTTAGACACTGTTTGCACCTCCTGGCTTTGCCAGCAGCATTTCAGCAGCAAGGAGCAGTTTATCAGGCTGGTTCAAGTGGTGTGGGTCCCCCCATATCAGCCTTGGCTGATAGAGCAGCTCGTGCTGTGCTGCTGCAGCTCTGCCCTGTCCCAGCCCTGCAGGCTGCCGCGGTAGCCTCGGGCCAGTCCTCTCCCTCCTGCTCCCTGGGAGAGCAGGGCAGCCTGTGCCAGGCTCTGTGAGCCATCCTGAGATGCTGCCTGGATGGGCAGTGCTGTTCAAGGGATGCTCATCCCGTGGCCGTGGCATTGCGGGAGTTCACTGCAGTTATTAAAGGCTGCGGATTTTCTGGTACTTAGGATCCCACAGGGCTGCTCAGACAACCACTGTAACCTCTCCACTGTGTGGTCTCTGCCTGAGGCTCATAAATACCACCAGATAGTAAAAATCCTGTTTTCAGTTGTAACTCACAGCTTAGGCACAATGGAGGTGACTTGCCCTGTCAGCACGACTGTTTGTGGCTCTGTTTTTGCCTCCTATAAACTCTTATCCTGCATAGGGTATGAAATGGGATGGTAAGAAGAGCAGGAAGGGTTGAGTGGTGCATGTAGGTCTGCACAGCTACCTGGGGGTGCAGACTGATGCTCTCAGAAACAAATTGGATTCTGAACTTTGATTTGCACCACCGAAATAATCCTTGTCAAAGGAAGAGTGGGGCTGGGATCACTGCGGGGAGGTGGGATTGGATTGCCATGGTTAATCCACTTTTAGGAGATACTGTCAACTTGAAATGTAACTTTAATTCTTTTTTGGAAGCAGATTCTAGCACTGGAGTCTTATTTTTAGTCTCCTGCTGCTTGTACGGCTGCTGTGGGAGGGTGCAGGAGTGGGGTGGGGAAGTGGGGGGTGTCTGGGGGAGGTTTGGGGTCACTCTGCTGGCCTGGGCTCCTCAGGGGCTGGGTGAGCACTGTCCACTCCAGCTGGCTGGGCAGTGCTGCTCCCTGTGTCTGCATCACAGACAGTGGGCTTCTTCTCACCTATTGCTCTCCTGTTCTTTGCTGTACCCCGGGGCCACAGCTCTGCCAGGGCTGGGGGCAGTGCCCACTCGGGCTGGGGGAGAGGGAAGGGAGGAATGCAGAGAGAGAACTTACTGATGCCTTAGTTACTTGCACTTTTCCTCCCAGTTTGCCTTTATTTAAGGCCAGTCTGGAAGCGAGCCCTGGCAGCTGTGATGCTGCTCGTGGGGCAGGAAGGCTGGGCTGGTGGGTGAAGCACCCCAGGGTGCTCTCCCTCCTCTTGGGATGCCTGCTGCTGGCTGAGCCCCTGGGCTGGTGCTCTGTGCTGGGTCTCTCTGCAGTCAGTGCAGCTCCTTGCTCTGGCACTCTCCTGTTTGTGTTCAAACCCAGGATAAGTGAGAAAACAACAAACAGTCTGTAATTGGGAGCAAAATTCTTCTGTTGGGGTGTTTGTGCTGAGTGTAACAATAGGACCTTAGTTGTGTTTTTCCAATTAATTAAATACCTTGGGGCCTGATCCTCTTTGCAGCCCGTGTGCTGTTAAATCCCTGGGCTCCTTGTGAGCTGCTGGCTCTCAGCACGGTGTGCCTGGTGTTGGGAACAAGGTGCCCCTTGGGTGGGTGTGCAGGGCTGTCCCTGGGCTGCACCGTGTGGCTCTGTGCCCTGTCACAGGCTGCGCTGATGTTCCCTTGCTGCTCCTTCTGGGGTCTGCATCCCTCAGTCCTGTGCCAGCAGTGGGTACCCAGCCTGGGCATCCCTCGGCCACAAGCGGGTCCCCCAGGCCTGGGCATCCCTCAGTCCTGTGCCAGCAGTGGGTACCCAGCCTGGGCATCCCTCAGTCCTGTGCCAGCAGTGGGTACCCAGCCTGGGCATGGGGCCCTGTGGGTCAGATCCTACCTGAAGACACCCACCCCACTGAGACCCATTCAGGTGACTGAAACAAGGACATGGCCCGAAGTCAGTCTTTAGATGGGAAGTAAATTCCCCACTGGCGCTGGGAATAGGTGAGAAGGAGCAGGGCTGGCTGGGGAGAGCCCCTGGGGTGCCCTGGGCACTGTGGGGCTGTCCCTGGCCACTCAGGGGGTGTGGAAGGCGTCCCAGGCTGTGGTGGAGGAAGCTGATTTACATTCCCATCTTTAGGATGTGCAGCAAGTGTGCTCTGTGTGCAAAAATAGACTTTATTACACATCTGTGATTTTCGTTCACACTTGTTTTTTTTCCCATGGAGTGTGAACCAAACATTAGTGTGTGATTGCAGTTCCTATTCTAATAATAAAGATGATTACAGTTAGGAGTTGGAAGCTGTAGGAGTTGTCTTTTCCTCCCAGTCCAGCCCTGTTAGCACCTGGAGAGTGAGGCTGCATGTCAGACACCTGATGCCAGCTTCTGCAGGAAGTGTTTTGCTTTCACTGGTGTGATGAAAACCTGCGAGCAGCAAAGGTTGGGGCTGGGGTGTCTCTGTGACACCAGGTGGCAGTTCTGCTGGGAGAAATCCCGCACTTCAAAAGAGTGTGGATTTCAATGAAGCCACTGAAATTTTCATGAAAGTTGCGGGAATTTTATTTTGTAAGATGTGTTTAGCATGACAGCAGCGTTCCACGTGCTCAGGCAGTTCCCCTGTAGCAGCCACAGGGCAGCCCATGCTTGACCACAGAGAAGTCAAGGGAGGCTCAAATAGGGAAGCTGGGGCTGCAAAAAGCTTAGGGCTGCAAACCCCATTGCTGCCCCTTCCCTGGAGAAGGGGGACACGGGAGTTTGTCAGGTTCTGGGGGACACAGGGGTTTGTGAAATTCCTGTAACGGTTTCCTCTTTAACTGTCTCCGAACTGTAGCCTTATTCCCAGAAATAGCTTGGCCATTTGGCTAAAAATAAATAAAAATCAAACAAAAAGCTGGACCTGGGATAAACAGCTGCATGTGTTCAGTTAAAGTTTGGGAAGTTGGGAATTGCTCCAGGGAGGGCTGGAAAGCACCGGTCAAACATTAATGATAAGTGATGCTTCTAATTAAACCTGGGGCATGCTGAAGCTTTTCTGTGGAGAATAATGAGTCTTGGCTGTATTTTCTTCTTCCCTCCATGCCACTTTTGTGGTATTTTGCTAGGAGTAATGATGATTGTCTGGGCTGTGCAGAAGAGGTTTGGAGCTGAGCTGACTGGAGCTGCAGCTGAAGACATGGCAATTTGCTTTTAATAATAAAATTTGTAAAAGCAAACGGGACATCTATTAATAACAAGCTTTTCAGCCTTGCCTTTAATTTCATCCTGTTGCCTTTGGTTTATGTGTTTCCTTTCTGATTAAAACTGCTGTGTTCTGGCTGTAGCTGTCTCTCGTGGAGAGAT
Source organism: Geospiza fortis (assembly GCF_000277835.1). Taxonomy (NCBI): domain Eukaryota; kingdom Metazoa; phylum Chordata; class Aves; order Passeriformes; family Thraupidae; genus Geospiza; species Geospiza fortis. The sequence continues at coordinate 830,034 of NW_005054349.1, read as the reverse complement.
TTATTTTTTAAGTGTTAGTTAAGAGCAGAGCTGATGGAGAGCATCCTTGGTGTCTGTAAGTCAGATGAAACCTTCACACCCAAATCAGCTGTCTGCCTGTGATCATGTTTTTAGCAGTGCTGGTTTGGTCCCTGTGAGCATCTTCCTCCCATGGCACCATGCTTGCATCTCTTGTCCCAGGTGTGTAATTCCTGGCATTGTGGGACTGTGCTCCTTGCAAATAGGTAACAAGGACACTGCTGATGATGGTAAGCCATTTCTGATATTATTATTGAAGTGATTGTACAGTAATCTTGTGTAGTTTGGCTCCCTGCACCTGTTCACAGGCTGGCTCCATGGCCAGCTGCAGCCCCTGCTGCCCTGGTGTACCCAGCACGCTGCACTTTGCTGAGCTCCTTCAATTATCCAACGTGCCACCAGTGCCTTGTTCACTGGGCCTGCCTGAACTGGCCAGTGTTTGATTTGGGCAGTCAGTATTTTGCTTTTTTGCAATAAGCTTGACTCCAAGACTTGATCACGGAGCTGTTCTGTGGAGTGCCTGAGCCCTGCTGTGGGAGGAGGGCCAGGCTGCTGTGTGCTGCAGGGGATGGCAGTGAGTGGCAAACTGCTTTAAAGCTTGATTTACTAACTTGTAGCCTGGGGAAACTGAAACTTGCCTCTTTGAAAAGGTCTCCTCTTTCCTGCCCTCACCCTGGCAGCAGCGGCACGGCTGCTGGGTCAGGAAAAGCCTGTTCTGCCCAAGGCTGCAGTGACTTCAGTAGCTGTGTGAGCATTAAATATACATGCTTGCAATATATGCACATTAAATATGCATTTAAGCACTACACAGAGATGCATTAAATATATATATTTATTTTTGCTTATGGGCTGTTTCTCAGGCTGGGCCAAACCCCGGGGAGCTGCTGGGCAGTGATTGGCACAGGGCACTGTCCTGATGGCTGCAAAGTGCGTTTGGGTCCTGAGCCCCCCATGGGACAGTGGTGGGGGGAGAGGAGCTGAGGCTCCCTGGTGGCAGGAAAGCTGCTCTGGGTTTTGCTCCTCCTCCCCTCCATCGATTTCTGTGCTCTCACAGGGATGCTCACTGCCGCAGGTGCTGTCAGAACCAATGCTCTCTAAAGTGTTTAGCCCCTTGTGCAGCCCCTTCTGCCCGCGCTGTGGGCACCTCCTGCTGGCTCCAGTGGCTTTTGCCCCAAACCTCAGTGGTGTTGTTGGGATGGAATTCCAGCTGAAGCCCAGTGAGTCTAAAAGCACGTCTCCTCTGGCCACCCAGCCTCATTGATAGCGCTTCAGAGACGTTTGTCCTGCCCTCCTTGATGAGAGCTCAGGGCACGGTCCGTTGTTTGTAAAGAGCTGTTTGTTTGCCTCCTGCAGCAGAAGGAGGGGTAGGCTCCTGCAAAGCTGTTCTAGCTGGGTATTTTGCTCTCAAATCAGGCTTTTCTTTTCTATTTCCCATTTTGAACAAGATTGCTGTTAAACTCCATTGTGGCCTTTGCTGAGTAATGCTTTGCTGCAGGCCTTTTGCTCTTGTTTTCAGCTGAATTTCAGGATCTGTAGGTGAAAGGACCCCAGCCTTGTTTTTGGAGGGCTTGGTAATTTTTTGCTTGTGTTTTCAGAGAATCTCTTCTTCTGGCATGTCCTAAAGTATGCTGTGTACCTTAACAAGATCTGTGAGATGATTGAAATGGGAAACAGAGGCATTGCTCACTTGGTCAGTGTAATATGTTTGCACTGTTGTGACAAATTTGCAGACCAGAGGGATCCTGTTTCTTGTGCTGTAAAGGACCTAGAAAAGCTGAGTAAGATGTGCAACAGGCAAGGCCAGACAATTTGAAGCGCTTCTTTGGTGCTGCCATCCAAGATCTCTTCAGCAGTAATACAAATTAAATACTGCTTGACTGCAGCGACGCTGTGCTCTGCTGCTGGAGTCTCAATTGGCTTAAGAGGGGAAAAAAATAAAAAAAATAAATCTCACTGCCGGGAAATTAAATGCAGGGAGAAAAAAAAAAATCCACTTTTGTGAGCAGCCCTTCCATCTTTTATTATGATTTCTGTGTAATTCCTCCCCAGCATTCATGCAAAGCCAAGCAGCTGCTATCTGTAGGGACTCAGACTGCACTCAGGGGGCTGAAAGCCAGCCTTGAAATGCAGTATTAATGAATTTTTTTTCTGTTTGCTTTGGGTGGTGTTTTGCATGCCACTTCTGTTTGGTCTGAGTTGTGGAAGGTTTTTGTTCTTCTTGTTTTTTCCTCCTTCCTTACAGCTCACCTTTTCTTACACTGTTTGCTCAGGGAGGGAGTGCACTAAAATGAGCTGTGATGCCCTGAGGGCTCTTGTCCTCATATCAGCCAAATTGATATTGTGGAGCACAGAATTTCCGTGGGGGAATTGATATTGTGGAGCACAGAATTTCCGTGGGGGAATTGATATTGTGGAGCACGGAATTTCCGTGGGGGGGTTTCTCTGGGGCAGTTGACTGGATGGAAGTGGGGCTTCCCAGTTGACAGGTACCACTGCAGTGAGTGCAGGGTGGGCAGCAGGCAGGCAGAGAGGAAGCCTTGGCTGAAGGAGCTGCTGTTGGTGACAGTGAGAGCAGGAACGCCCTTGTCCTGGTGCCTGGCTAGGGAGGAGACTGATGGGCTGGAGATGGCCGAGTCATCCCCAGGGATGCTCTGCAGCTGCTGCTGCTGGGGTGCAGCACGGGGGAACCCCCAGGCTGCAAGGCTGAGGGTCAGTGACCCTCAGCTCTGTGTGCCTGCAGCTCTGCTGGGCACTGCCCAGCTCTGCCCTGCTGCCTTCTCACCCTGTGTCTGCAGCTTTCCTGGCTGCTGTGCTGGGCACTGCTCACTCTGCCCTGCTGCCTTCCCCAGCTCTGCTCTGCTGGGCACTGCTCACTCTGCCCTGCTTCTTCCTTCCCCAGGCTGACCAGAGCAGGAGCCAGAGGATTTCCTGCAGATAAACAGTTCTAGGCCCCATGGTGAGGATTTCTGTCCTGGCTGGGCGGATTTCACCGATCCAGTGTCCTGCTATGGCTGTGCCTGCCAGCCCCAAGGATCAGTCTGTTGCTCACTGTGGTACCCAGAGATGAAAATATTCCCAGTGTGGTCTGGGTCACGTGGAGCTGATTTTGGCTGTGGAGCAAGGGGTGAAGTGGGTGATTTCTATCTCTTTTCCCTCTTATCTCCTGCTGGTTCTGTGGAACCATTTGTCTGTAGTACAGCAAGGGGCAGAGTTAGAAAACCACAGTTTTCATGGCTTTGGAGTTGAAAAGCTTGATCTGAACCCATGAGTGAGGAGCACGGGAGGTGCTGGGACCTTGGGTACCATCGTGGGGTTGAGGCACCCCGGGATGCTGGGGCAGGACTCTGCAGGATGGACCTGCCCTCCCCTCCCTCCTGGGAGCTGCGTTTGGGGGACAGAACAGCTTCCCTTGGGGCAGGCTTGGTCTGGGTGCCAGCCCTGGTTTCTGGGTGCTGGGGTGAAGCACATCCTGGCAGGGCAGCCTGCAGCCTCTGCCCTGGAGCATGCTCAGCCAGGCAAGGCTTGCTTCCCAGGGGAAAGGCAAGAAACTGCCCTGGGAAATGGGCTTCTCGCCAGTCAGCTGGCAGCCTGGCTCTGAAATGCTGGGAAAACTTAAAAAGGGGCAAAATGTTTGTAGGCAGCAGAGGTTAGAGTCACGTCTGGCCGAGCTGGGATACATAACACAGTATTTAGGGGTTTTTTGTTTCCATAACTGGAGAGCTCAGGCTTTCAGAGGACCAGAAAACAACAAATTATGGGAAAACCAACAAATTATGGCTCTGCCGGGTGGTGCAAGCACTGACAGTTGCAAACTGGGAGGTGTTTTCCATTTTGCTCTTATTTCAGTTTTTGCCAGGCCAAATCACTGCTCTGGAGAGCTTGCTGCCCTGCTAAAATAGCTGCTGATGAACAGACATATGTGCACAGCTTGAGCCGGGGAGAGGAGGGAGGAAGAGTTTTGAAGACAGGAAGACCTCGTTGTATTTGCTTTGTGACCTCTGCAAAACATTTGGCTCTTACTCAAAGTCCTTTTTCTGTTCTCAAGCCTGAAGTGTTCCTATGAGCCTGGATTTTATATGCTGGTGGCATGCTGGTCGAACTTTTCTTTTGGGCTGCCAAAAATAAAGATCTGCTGCCTGTATTTCAAGATGAGCAATGGTTTCATAACCCTGGCTGCCAGCAGGGCAGGGAAAAGAAGAATTGAGATGCTGAAAACTTGCGAGGGTCGGTGGTTGTGTTTGAGCAGGAGCAACAGATTTTGCACCAGCAGCAGCAGCACTGGAGTGATGCTGCCCCAGCTGATCCCTTCTGGGTTTGGCTTCCTGCATCACTGGTGGAGCTGACTCTGTGCAGAGTGCTGCTGAACAGGAGCTGTGGTTGCAGCCGTTGTGGCATGCTTGCTGGCAAGATGCAGTGCTGCCTGCTTTGAGGGTAGGCTGCCTCCAGAAGGAAAAACAAAATCCCTGCCAAAAAAGGTCTTTTCAGCTGTCACCCCTGTCCACAGCACTCCTCAAGTCCAGGATAGGGCTGGGCTCTCCTTTAAATTTATTACATATGGAAAAAAACTTCTGTATTTCCTCTCTCCACCCTCATGAAGTCTTTCAAGTAGCCTTTTCCCCTGTTCCCTCCACCCAGCCATGTCTCTGTTGGTTGTTATCAGTGGCTCTGTTGGCCAAGTCAGCTTTTGCAGGAAGTGCAGCCTGGCTGGGCTCTGTGTTCCCCAGCCCCTGTCCTTGCTGAAGGTGACCTCCCTCTGCCATAGGGTGAGGCAGCAGCTCTGGGGACCGAGGGACATGGGGTGGGCTCTGGCTGGTGCCCCTCACTTGGCTGCAGTCCCCTGGCTTGAAGGGTGGTGTGCTGTGGTTGTGGCTGTGCTGGGCTCACCCGTACTGCTGTGTCATCCCCAGGGCTGTGTGCTGAGCCCCACCACGTGCTGACTGCTGTAAAACCCCCCAGCCCTTTTCCCAACGCTCCTCTCCTGCTCTTGCCTTTTCTGTGGGTCTGGGGGCTTCATGGCCGCTCCCCACCCTGGCTGGAGCTGGCTTGACCCAGCGGTCACTCCTTGGTGGTCGTGCCCTGTCCCTGGCTGAAATACCAGTGGGAGCTCCAGCCTCGGCACAGGAGAAGGGATCCTGGTTTAAATTTCAACCTGCTGTTTTCCCGAGGTCCCAGCCTTGCCATCCTGCCCAGGAGCGAGCAGCAGAGTCCCATCCAGTGGGAAATGAGGTCGGGCAGTGTGTGCCTTCAGCCCTTCCCCTGGGCCTATGAGCTGTCAGTGTTTCAGCTGCACTGCTGGCTGGTTGTGTTCCCAAGGTCTGTGCGTGTCATTGACCCTCTCATGCGGGCACGGGGAGCCTGTGGGGTCGGTTCTGATCCATGGAGCTCTCTCTGTAAATCAGGAGATCTGCTGGAAGATGCGCTCGGTGTGGGTAAGCACAGCCTGAGCTGCTGAATTATTGAGGGTGTTCTCAAAGCATGGCTTGTGTCCTCACAGGAGTGGCTGAGGACAAAGAGTCATAGGAAAATTGGCAAGGAGAAATCTCAATTAAAAATACATCGGCTGGGCAGTGAGGCTGATGGATGTTTTGGGGAGGTTACCATGAATTTATGGAGGCTTTTTAAAATTGTGTCTGTATTTTCCTTTGTTCTTCTGAGGCTAAGTGAAACAGGAGCTAGAACAGGCTGTTTTGGGAGGTGCTGTTATCTTTGCAAGCTTTTTTTGTAAATCAGGTCGCCTTCTCTACAACTTTTATGATAAATGGAACAATACAGGAGCAATTAGACTTTAAACTATTCATGAGATTGAAGCCAAGTAATGTGATTTAATCTTTCTTTTGCATCTATTTAATATAAGCTGTGATTTCATTCAAGTGTTTGAGCTTTGTAGTTGTGCTGGTTTAGCAGATGATTTTTTTAAATGCCTGTGGTTTTTATTAGATCTGTCTTCTATGAGTTATTTGTGTTTACGTTGTGGCTTACAGTTATCTTCAGCAAACATGAAAGGAGAAGTTTTTTTTACTAGTTAGTTCTGGTTTTGGTGCTTTCTGGAGCTGTAGTAAATCAAATGCTGGTAGTTTTTTGGTTTTACTTCTGCTGCTGGTTTTTTTCTGGAAACAGGGCCAGAAGGTAGCACAGACACTTGCTTTCCATATGGGGGATATAATTAAAGACTCTGTTTGCAGCTGCCCTAGAAATAGTCCTCTCGGAGTGACTCCTTGTCAGCAGTGACTGCAGGGCACAGGTTCACCTCTCCCGTCGGACTCGGTCTAACTCCATTAATTTTTACCCAGGTTTGCTAATTTTTACCCAAGTTTGCAGCTTTTATCCGGTGCCATCTGGGCACTATGCATGGTGCTGTGCTGGATTCCCAGAGAGTGGGGAGGGGTCCTGAGGAGGGACATAGGTAGGTGGGAGGTTGTGCTGGGGAGGGACATTGCTGTGGGAGGGGGCACAGATGGAAAAAGGGGAAGGGGGCACAAAGGGACAGTTGCCCAAACTCAGGGAATTTGGGGGCTGCTGTGGGCTGCAAATGTAATTGTGCCATCTGTATGTAACGCTCCAGCAGCTTGAAGTCATCAGTATGTTGGGTTATTAGTTGCATCCATGGGCATTTTTACCTTCAAATCATACCTGTTCTTGTCTCCACAAAGAAAAATTTATAGCGGAATGCTAAGCCTCAGGTGACCTTCCCTGGGCACATAGATGGGCTTTCTGAGTTTGGGCAATGTAAGAAAACAGCCATTATCCCCCCTAATGCCTTGATTTCAGAACTGCTGCTTCTGGCAGAACGTGGGCTTTACAGAAGGTGCAGGGATGGGAAGGCTGGGTTGCACCAAAGCATTTTCCAGAGCACATTCATGTGTGAGTTTCTCACTGCAGAGAACGGTGCTGCAGCAGCAGCCCTGTGTGCCATGCTGGGCCGCTGGGCATCTGGACCTGCCCCGGGGCAAAGGCAGGGTGGGCAGCAGCTGCCAGCCTGGGGGATGCTCCTGCCAGGGCAGCCTCCCTTGCCTCACCTTCACCTGCTGGGGTTTGTGTCTGGCTCTCTGGCTGTTGGCTTCAGGAGAAACCTGGTTTGGATGCCCTGCCGAAGGATTGACTCGCTGGTAGGCTTGGTCAGGCACACAGGGAGTGGAACAGGAGCTCTGAACTGAAGCTTGAAGCATTGCAGGAGGCTCCTGCATCTTTGGGGCTGGTCCTCAGGCGGTGCAGACAGGATGGTGGCTCTGCTCAGAAACGCCTCCTTCCCTCCCTCCTCGCAGTTCCTGGTGGCTGCAGGGTCCCCCTGGTGCTGCTGTGATGTCTGCCAGCTGCAGGGAGCTCCTCTGGCTGGCAGGGACAGGTACAGCAGTGGCTCTGTGCTCACCTGCTGCATCCCCACGTCCTCCAGGCTTGGTGGGGGAGGAGAGGGTGGCTTCCCTGGCACTGTCCCCACACCGTGCCCAGTCTGGCGCTGCTGATCCCTACAGACAGCTCTGCTTCCCCCAGTGCTCACACAAGCACCTCTGGCCCAGGGAGGTGAGAAAGTGCCTAGGAAGGGAATTCAATTGTTTATTTTTTGAATAATCCTTTTGGCAGGCTTGGCTGTAAACAGCAGGAGAATCTCTGGCTTTTGCTTGCACCCGCTCACTCCAGCACTGTGAACTGTGGGCTGTGTAGGGCCCCACCAGGCAGTAAGGCAGCTGCTTGAATTGCATCCAAGTAATAATTTCTTTTTTTTTTTTTGCCATCAGAATGAAAATTTTTCATGAAAGGCAGTCGGAAAAAGTCGTGTAAATCCTCTCCCTGCTAATCTGCATATTTTATAATTTCCCCAAAAGCTTGGCAGTTATTCCCTAAATCTGCCTCTAAGTCTCTGTTGAGAGCTGTTATTAAGACGTAGCAATCTATTAACGACCCACGAGGGCCGGGCTGGGCTCCTCCGAGGGAGAGCCTTGGGTGGCTGAGCTCAGCCAGCCCCTCCTGCTGCAGCCTGGGCTCTGCTCACCTGCTGGGGCTGCGCAGGATGGGCTGGGAACCTTCCAGCTCCTGCTCTGGGCAGCTGTGACACCGTGGGGAGCTGAATCAGGAATGGGAGTGAAATGCTGTGAGTGCGGGGAGCCTGGTTAGCCCAGGAGGGAGGGCTGGCATGCACCATGGGGTTACAGTGCCACTGTCACCCTGGCACTGCACTCAGTGTGGAGGTGATGCTGCAGGTGAACAACAGGGGGTTGGAGGGTGAAATCCCTCCTAGGAGCTGCTGCTGAACTCGCTGTGGCTTGGTCAGCCCACACAGCACACCTGGATCTGGGCTCTCCTCTGCTCTGAGGCTTCGCATGCACCCCGTGGCTAGTCGGGAGGTCCTAGGGAACGCTTTTGGAGGTCCTAGGGAATGCTTTTGGAGGTCCTAGGGAACGCTTTTGGAGATCCTAGTGAATACTTTTGGAGATCCTAGTGAACACTTTCCCAGCAGTGCTTTAAGCAGAACTCGGTGGTTTCCGTGCCAGGGTGTGAGTGGCAGACCCTGACCCTGCTCCTCCCCAGCTCCGTGCCAGCGGGCAGGGGAAGCTGTTCCTTCCTCCCTGAGCTGCAGGGATGCTCAGCAGGCACACCTGGCTCCAGAGCCTGCTCAGGGACACAGTGGGACCAGTGTGGGGACGTCTGTCTCAGCTGCACTGCTGTGGCGTGGATGGATGGCTCTGCCTCCTGCTCCTGGGGCTCAGCTTGGGCAGACCGTGGCTGGCACCTCCATAATGCAGCAGGTACATCAGGGAACCTTTTTTGGGTCTGGTTTGTGGTTTGAAGAGGTGCAGTTTGCTGCTGCCGTGGTGCTGGTGTGGCTGGGAGCACGGTGGCATTCCCCAGTCTGGGGGCTGTGTGCCAGCCCTGCCCGGTTTGGGGGCTGGTAGGGGTGCTCACTGCTGGGTGCTGGTGGCTGCTGCTGGCTCTGTCACGGTGCAGGGCCATCGTGTGGGGCATGAGGCTCCTCCTGCTCTGAGCATCAGCCACTGGAGCTGTGAGCATGGCTGTGCTGAGAGTGGTCAGCACACCTCCCCAGGTATAGGCATGGTGTAAAAATCCTTCTTTAGTTACAGGTGTGCACGCATGGGTGGGAAACAGCGGCAGGGAAGAGCTGCTGCTTCCTTTGGGCAGATCCTGCTCCTGGTGCAGCAGGATCCATTCTGCTCTTGTTGCTGCTCCAGGTCCACCGGTTTTAACTTTAAATTTTTTGTTTTGACGCTTTCCCCAGCAGCAGTTAGTCCCAAGCCTTCTGTCTTAGCATGTTTTTCTTCAGAGCACCTTTTCTCTAGCTGGGTTTTGTTTGCACCTTGCAGGGCTGCCTGTGACGAGCCCTTTGGGTGAGGGATGCTGAGCTGGATCCAGGGCACTCCTGGAGCATCCATCTGCAGAGGCTGAGCCCGTGCTGGGCAGCTGACTTGGGACAGGCATTCGGCAGTTCTGACACCTGCTCTGGGGGGGTTTCAAAGCAGGCAAGTGTAGGGTTGAGCATTAGTGTGGCTAAGTGGAGTATGAAGAGTGTCTGCTGGTGTTTCAGCAGCCCTGCTGCCTGATAGTGCCCTCGAGCCATAGACTGTGACCAATGTCTTCCCTGTTCATGTTTTGAAATTTGAGAACTGAACTCTAAGGAAATCTTACCCTGGTGTAATGCCACTATTTCCCCCTCACCCCTCTTCCCCCATTTGCTCTTAGTGGGCATTTTAATTTCTCTGTGTAATTTTAAGTTCAGCATCGCAAAATGCTTCCTGGTGCCCGCCAGGTCTTCTCCCTTGGCTGTGAGCATCTGTGGCAAGGACACTTTGTTAAATGAAAGGGGGAACCTGGACAGAATGAAAAGCTGATTTTTAAACTGTTGCACAGTTCTGTTGTTTTTGAAAGTAAAGTTTCCTGGTTCACTGAGAAACTTGGGTGTGCTGGGCTGGCCAGAACTGGAGGCTGATGGGGACAGAGCTGGAGGAGCTGGAGGCTGATGGGGACAGAGCTCACAGCCCCTGAGAGCTGCAGGGACCTGCCTGGCCTCACCCTTGTCACAGGCTGGGAAAGGCTTTAAAAGAAGTTGGAAATGTTGAAGGGTTACATTGGAATAGAGGAGCTCTGGTGCTTTTGGTGCATTCAGGTACCTTGTTCACTATGTGTTAACATCCTCTCTCTGGCTGGGGGGTCTGTCTGTGCTTTGCAGGTGCTGTCACTGCCCGAGGGGTGGCTGGGCTCTGCTGGAGCCCCGTGCTGCTGCTCCCAGGTGCCTTTGGCCTGGTGAGGGGCTGTGCTCGCCTGCAGTCGGCCCTGCTTCCCTGCTGGGGTTATTCTGCTGCAGCTCCCTCATCCTGCTGCTGAGCGCTGGGGCTGTCAGCAGGCCCCCATGACGTGAGGCTGACATTCACTTGTGACATCTCATTCTGCTTTAAATTAAACCCCCAGCAGGCCCAGCTGGCTTCCCAGCACCATGTGTGTCATCTCGAGGAGTTTGTGCTGTGAAGCTGTCTGCTTCATCATTTGTGATTTTAGCTGAGATTTTTAAATAGCAGAAGCAGACCCTTTTGGTTTTTTGAGCTGAGCACTAAATCTGTGTGTGCCAGTGTGGTGGTGAGACATCCTGCATGGGTTTGAGGGTTGGACAGAAGAGTGAGTGTAAGGGAGGGTGCACTTGGCATCTTCCTCATGCAATGAATAAACCCAGAGCTGAAGGATTCTCCAGGTCAGGACTAGGAAGAGATGTATAGATGCTAAATTACATTCCCAATTCCTGTAATCCTTAATTCTCACGCTTGCCTTGAAGTGCTTGATAAAGACACGTTCTCCTTCAAGAAGGAAGAATAACCTGGCACAGGCTGCAGATGCAGGCAGCAGCTGTCCTGCACAGGGCAGCAGTGCAGTGACCTGTCCTGGTGGGGTGCAGGCTGGGCTGTGCTCCTGGGCTGAGGGCTGAGCAAAGGTGTGTTCAGGCTCAGCATGTCCTTGGTTTTGGTAAATGACCTTTGTATTCTCCATCCTCTGTGCTTTGGCTGGGGCAGTGAGGTGAATTTTTGAGTTCCAGCTGCCTTATTTCCAGCGAGCAGTGCAGAGTGCTGAGGAGCTGGAAGCTGTGAATGCAGATATTGGGATTCTTTGGGGCTCACAGCTGTCTCCCTTTGCTGCCTGCAGTGGGCTGGGGAGGAGAAGCTGGTTTTACACAGGTATTTGGGTTCTTTGGGGCTCACAGCTGTCTCCCTTTGCTGCCTGCAGTGGGCTGGGGAGGAGAAGCTGGTTTTACACAGGTATTTGGGTTCTTTGGGGCTCACAGCTGTCTCCCTTTGCTGCCTGCAGTGGGCTGGGGAGGAGAAGCTGGTTTTACACAGGTATTTGGGTTCTTTGGGGCTCACAGCTGTCTCCCTTTGCTGCCTGCAGTGGGCTGGGGAGGAGAAGCTGGTTTTACACAGGTATTTGGGTTCTTTGGGGCTCACAGCTGTCTCCCTTTGCTGCCTGCAGTGGGCTGGGGAGGAGAAGCTGGTTTTACACAGGTATTTGGGTTCTTTGGGGCTCACAGCTGTCTCCCTTTGCTGCCTGCAGTGGGCTGGGGAGGAGAAGCTGGTTTTACACAGGTATTTGGGTTCTTTGGGGCTCACAGCTGTCTCCCTTTGCTGCCTGCAGTGGGCTGGGGAGGAGAAGCTGGTTTTACACAGGTATTTGGGTTCTTTGGGCTCACAGCTGTCTCTCTTTGCCCACAGTGTGCTGGGGAGGAGAAGCGGGTGGGCACGCGCACCGTGCTGGTCGGGCACCGGCCCGTGGCGGACACCGAGGCGTACGTGGCACAGAAGTTCTGTGACAACAGGATTGTCTCCTCCAAGGTGAGCCCCCTGCCCGCCCAGGGCATCCTCACTCAGCCTGGGTGCTCCCCCTGGTTTGCCCTGGTGCTGGGTTTGCAAACTGGGAGAGCCCGAGTTCCTCGAGGATGGAGGCAAAGGTGCCTCTGCAGGCGGAGCAGCCTGGCACAGCCCTGGCACACAGCTCCAGCTCTCTCTGGGGAATTTCTTTGCCAGTGGGGATGTGGACAAGCTCCTTTCTTGTAGGCTGGATGAGAGCAAAGTGTGTGGACACATTGGTTTTGTGGGGTTGGGGATTTTTTTTGGGTGTGTTTTTTAAAGTTTTCTCGCATCCCCTTTGGGAAGAAAAGACAGGTGTATAATACAGCATGAGATAGCAGCAGCTCAAATTGGCAAAAGGGAGTGGCATTATTTTATAAAGGGACATAAAAGTATGATTCCCTCTTTTTTTTGTTTTATTCTGTGGGATTTTTCTTTCTTGAGATTGGACAAAAATAACCGTGCTCTGTTTATCCCTTTGGATGAAAGGGGGGGAAACATTCACATGGTATTAATGCAGCTTTTGTTTATGGTGGAAAACTGTGATGACACCCATCTGCCTTCTGCTTCGCTTTTCTCCATGACATTCATGAAGCTATTTCAAAAGATTTGGAGCCAATTCGAGCAAAATATCAAACAAGTGGCATTCCATATTGTCAACACAGCTGGATACGTATGCCAGTGCTCAGCATTGCTGATGCTCAGCATGCACTTAGGCTTCAGTTTCGGTGTACTTGAGCTGCAGAGGGGTTTTTCCCTCTCCTTTGTTTCTTTGTACATCTTGGATCTTATCTGTTTTTGTATGTCAGGGTTTATTTTTGGGAAAAGCTTTCAGTCTGTTTAGCTGGTGTATCATTCCCATTGATGTTTCCCTGGCACGCAGGAGGGGCCTCAGTGAGGACACCTTCCCCCAGCTCAGTTCCCTCACTGACAAATGCCTTGCTTTAGCACTACTTTTAGTTCTTCCTTGATTTATTTTTGAATGTTATGTCCTTGCTCTTTTTTCCTTTTATATTTGCTAGGCCTGGGACCTGTCCAGTCTCTTTTATAATTAGGTGGACATTAGTCTTGAGACTTGACTGTTTGTTTTTTTTTATTCCAGACAGACTGAAAGATGGATATGAGACTCATTATTTTCCATGTTGTTCTTAAATTCCACATGCTCCCCAAAGTAAATGATTCAGCAGCCTTCTTAAAATTATAATGAAGCACAACCTAATACTGAAATTGTATGGGCAAGCATGGCTATTTTTTTTCTTTTTTTTTTAACAAAAGCAGCTCTAAGATGATTTTGGGAATTTGGAAAAAATGTATCCACTGTGGGCTATGTTGCAATGAAATCACCTGTGTACAAATGCCTTTTCAGAAGTTGTCTCGCTGTGAGACACCTCTGACTGTTCAGTGCTCCAGCAGAGAGAGCTGGAGCTGGAGTTTGGAGCAGGAATTTGGTGGGATCTCAGCCCCAGCTGCCTTGTGGCAGTTGTGGAATTTGGGGGGATCTCCCAGCTGCATTCTGCTGCTGGGTTTGGCTCTGGAGCCCTGCAGGCTGCTCAGGCCCCTGGCTGTGCTTGCCCTGCCGTGTCAGAGCAGAGCTGCTCTCCCCGCCGTGGCTCTGCTCCCTGCCAGCCTGCCTCTGTCTCAGTGCCCCTCTCTCCCCACAGTACACCCTCTGGAACTTCCTGCCCAAGAACCTTTTCGAGCAGTTCCGAAGAATTGCCAACTTCTACTTCCTCATCATCTTCCTCGTGCAGGTAAGAGCTTTGAGGCTGAGCGTGAGTTTGGTTTAGGCTTAACTGATGTTAAACATGGCTTGAACAAGAGCTGAGCTTTAGAACTGCTTGTGCTTATAGAAGTTTGGAGATTTTTAAGTTGGAGGCTGTGTTATAATTCTGCCACACCATCCAAGGCATCAAAATAATTAAAATATCTGTCTGAGGTGGGGTTAGAGTGACTGCTGAAACACTGAAAAACCATCTTAATTCTAACTTTTAAGATCATTCAACTGCTGAAAATGCACTTGATGCTACACAAATAAGATCTGTTTTTTGTCACCATTACTACTTTTGTTTCTTATCTCTATATTTCCCCAAGTGACACGATATTTTATGTCTCAGACATCATGAGTTTCAAGGCAAGCAGGAGAGATAGGATGTACTCAGTAAAATTCAGAAAATGCATAGGATGACTTTTGGAAACTGAAGCTTGAGGAAGTTGCTCTGCATGGGCAAACCAGCAAATTTATTACAGGCACAGGGATGAGTGCTGGAATGCTCTGCCTGTGCAGTGAGGGGCTCTGGTTTCCAGTGCCCGGGCTGTGCAGGAGCAGGGAGCCCGAGCCATGGCTGCGTGTGGCTCTCCTGGCAGTGTGACATGAAAGGCCAATTTGCTCTGCCGTCAGCTGGCTTGCCTCCATCTCTTCATTTCGCTGGCGTTGCTCCATTTTGTCAGACCCAATTTGTAATTTGCCTTGAACTGAAGCGATACCCTGGAGTCAGGATGTCCTTTTTGTGTAGCTGGCCACTTAGTGATGTGCTATTACATTTTGTCTATTGACCCTCTGGCTGTGGAGAATGTGGAATATTCCTGATTATAGCCACAAACTGGGCTTGTCCCGCTGCTTGCCCATTTTAGGCACAGGTGAGAGAAGAGCCTGGCTGCTCCTCCTTGCCTTTATTCTGTGAGCACCTCTAAAATCAGGAAGCAGCCCTCGTGGTGAATTAGAGAGCAAACAAACGCAGCTGAGCAGAGCCCAGCCCTGATCCTGGCCTGCGTACAGAGCAGCCCCTGCCCCAGGTGCTTGTCATGCTGAGACATCACCTGCCTCAAAAAGGCACTCGGGGCCACTCTGTTCCTGTGCAGTACCAAGGGTTGTACCTTGGAAAATGCCACCTTTGTCTTGGGTGTTCGTGCTTCTGTTTAAATGTCTGTAAGTTACTGGCGTTGTCCCCCCTGAGTGCTGCATGAGGAGTGAGGTGTCACAGTGCTGGAGGAATTGCCTGGGGCACCTGCCCTGCCTGTTGTGAAACATTTAATCAAACCTTCTGTTTCTCTGTGGCTGCAGGTCCAGCTCTCTGTGAGACAGAGAAGGTGCATTCAGCATAAAACACTGCCCACAAACAGTACAAACCTCTTTGGTTCATCTGTTGCAGCTCTCTCAGGAACCTGCAGGGAATCCCCTGGCAGAAGGGGCTGGCCTGGAGTGAGCACAGCCCAAGTGTGTTTGTAGGCAGACCAAGCTGGTGGCAATAAGCTGTTCTAGGAACCTGCAGAGAGTCTCTTTGAGGAGGAAAGTGGAGATAACTTTTGGAGTGTGGTCCTTAGTGTCCTAAGGAATCTCCTAAGCAGAAACTATTAAGTAACAAGAGGACTTTGTCCCTTTTAAGTGGATTTAAATTAAGTTTTTGAAGTCCTAAACCAGTCCAAAAATAGTTTCAGGGGAGTCCGCCTTTCTCCTGGCTTGTTGCTTGTGTGTCCCTCAGCTTTTCATCAGCCACAAAGGGGAAGAGTGGAGAGTGGTGTCCAGCCACACAGGAGGTCCAAACTCTAAATACATATATGAGTTATTCCAGGCATTTAATCTGATATTGTACTCCTATATCTGTGTGGACAAATTGTGCTTTTTAATATAAATACCTACAACTATAGCTTGTCCAGTGCAGGGAGCTCTCCTGCTGGGCAGCAGGAGGTCCTCCACTTTGCCCTTCTCAGCAGAAAGCCAAAGTTCGTCTTGGATTCCCAAGGCCTGTCCAGTTTTTGCAGGATAACTTTTGGCTAACGGGCCTAAGCTCCATGGTACTGCCCTGGTGAGTGGCCATCACATGTGCTGTGTGCAGTGTCTGTGTGACACTTGGCACTGTCCTCACTCAGAGCTGTTCCTCCAAAGTGGGGCTTCCACCAGACTTTCTGCTTGGGAACACTTTACACCCATTTGAGTGAGCCAGGGCTTTGTGTGCCTGGAAATACTTTTGGTGTTTATCTTGGTTTACGCTCCTGCTACTTAACTCCTCTGCCATTTATCTGGCTGCTTCTTGTGGTGTCTCTCTTCCACTTCAGAATCTTCTGGCTTTTCTCTCTGGGTTCCGTAGGGCAGGGTAATATTGCAGTGCACAGCATTTCATAGTCAAAAATGTCCATGTAGCTGACAAGAGGAGTCCTGTCCTTAACACAGCTTTTCCCAGGCAGCCTGGAACAATAAATATCCAAATGCTGCTGTTATGTGAGCGTGCTGGGGAAGCACAAACAAGAGACAGAGTCCCTTTGTGGGGACACAAAGCCTTTCTGCTGAGCTCCCCTGTCCCTTTCATCAGAGCCACTGGTGCTCCCAGTCTCTCGGGAGCAGCAGGGAAATGACCAGGTTGTGGTGTATGGGGAAGGTGGGAAGTGCTCCCTGCCCCTTAGGAACCTGCCCTGCCATTCCTACTCTTTGGGCCACGTCAGAGGAGCAGCAGTTTCCCACAGCCTGGAGGTTTCACTGGTGATCAGAGGTTTGGTCTGTACTTGGTGCTGGCTGCAGTGAGCTCAGCGAGGAGCCAGCTGTGCCCAGGGCCCCTCTGCAGCCATGGTGCCTCCAGCATGCTCTGAGCTCCAGGCTTGAGAGCTTAAAGACAAAGCCTGGATTTCTGTTTTGCTTAAATATTCATGTTCTGTTCTGCAGTGTATTTCATAGGTAATTTGGGCTGAGGGCTGTTATTTTTAGCCTCCCAATGTCAGTGGTTCAAGATGACTGGTCCTGCTCTTCCTTCCCTTTCTCCTCTGCTAGGCTCTGACCTGCCCTCGGGGGGATAGCCCCCTTTCCCCCATAACCAAAGGTTTGCCTTTATCTGCTGCCTGACACCCAGGGCTCAGCAGTCCGTTTTTCTCCTGCAGGTGATAGTGGACACCCCAACCAGCCCGGTGACCAGTGGCCTCCCGCTCTTCTTTGTCATCACTGTCACAGCTATCAAACAGGTACAGCTGGCACGGTGCGGGGAGATGCTCTTTGGGGCAGGTACAGAAACAGAAGCACCACCGTGTGCTGGTAGGTTTGGTGCCTCCTCTTAGAGGGCGAGACAGGCACTGGTGCTTTTCAGGAGAGGCTGCACTTAGGGTGTGGGGTCGGTGTCTCCTGTTCTGGCAATGGAAAGCATCCCTGTGCTGTTGAAAGCAGGCCACGAGGGTCAGTGAAGCTTTCTGCTGTAGGTCTGGTGTTGCATGAATGTTTTTCCTCTTCTTGGAAACACTCCCCGAGTCCTTGCAGAGACGTGCTCCAAATACACCCACGCTCTGCTCCCGTGGTGCTAGGTGGGAAGGACAGGTTCTGCTCACCACTCAGCTGGTCCTGGAAACGTGTACTGCTCATCTCCTTGCGGTGCTGAAAGACCTTTTGCCTCCCATCACAGGCACACGTGCCATTTAAAATTTCCTGAGTGAATAATAAAAAAAGGAGTTTCATCTACGGGGGCTGGAAAGGGAGAGCTAGAATAAAATCTCTCTGCTTCAGATCTCAATGCTCATTCCTCCTGTGAAGGCTGAGGAGGAAGAGTCTCCTCCTGCGTTACCATAGGAAGGAGTTGCAGGCTGCTGAGTGTATTATTCATATTGTCAGTCTGTTCTTACCACAGCTGAGAATAATGGAAATGTGTTACAGTAGTTTAGCTGCTTGTTGCATGCCCCGCATATAGATTATTTTTGTGTTATTTTAATCTGTTCTGAATCTGTCAAATATGCATATGGAGGTTTTCTAAATGAATTGATTCAGTCTGAGCTACTCTGGTTGATGTTTTGTCAGGCATGAAGGAGGTCTGAGGACGGTTGCCTTATTCATTGTTTCCATGTGTCCCTGTGATCCTCACTCCTCCTTTTCATTAGTTTACTCACTTTGTAAGGGGTTTGTGCTGCCTGTGTCTGTGCCTTAGGGGTACGAGGACTGGCTGAGGCACAGAGCTGACAACGAGGTGAACAAAAGCAACGTCTTTGTTGTGGAAAATGCAAAGCAAGTGCGGAAGGAGAGTGAAAAAATCAAGGTAACTGTTAACTGAGAGCCTGCATGTGGCTCTCACTGTGGCTGATGGGAACACAGCTGTGTGCTGAGGGCACAGGGCAGGGGAGGAGGGCTGTCCTGGGTCAGAGCTGCCCCAGCTTGCTCACTTTCAGCTGAGATGCTCCAGAGCTGTTCCCAGTGAAGGAGTGAAGCTGCCTTTGATTTCTTTTGAAAAGCTGTCTCACAAAAGCTATACCGGGGATGACAGGTGACACATCTGTCAGCATTTTGCACTTCTCCAGGACAGGCAGTCCTCTTCTATTTCCTACTCTCCCAAGGACACCAGGAAAGTACACTTGGCTTTGATGTTAATTTATCACACCGCACTTCAGGCAAGTACAGTCTCTTGCTCCATCAGGGTTTAGCAGAGGAATAAACACTGGCTGTGCCCTGTGGATGCTCTGAGTCAGTGCAGGGCTGGATCACCCATCAGGCTCTGGAGTGATGGTCAGGGATCTGTGCCCCTCCTGGACCCCAGCTCGCCTCCTAGGCTTTGAGAGAAGCTGAATCATACTCACCTAAAAACAACCGAGAGGGCTCTTCATGTGGGTGTTTCCTTTCTCCTAGGTTGGGGACATAGTAGAAGTGAAAGCAGATGAGACCTTCCCCTGTGACCTGATATTTCTGGCCTCCAGCAGCACTGATGGCACCTGCTATGTCACCACAGCGAGCCTTGACGGCGAGTCCAACTTCAAGGTCAGGGGCTGGCTGGGGCAGCTGGTGCTGGGTACCTGGGCACTGCCCTGCTTGGGTGGCTGGGCTGTGCTGGCCTGGAGGCTGCTGCCATGGAGCCCACCCCTGTGGCTGCTTGGCTCTTGGGCAGCTCCTGCTCTTGTGTGCCTCCAGTGAGTCAGCAGTGAGCCCTGGGGCATGGCTTGTGCTCTGTTTGTCTCCAGGGGCTGTTTCTGCTGGCCCTTGGCCAGTCCAGCCCTGCTGCCCACCACAGGCAGCGTCTCTGTGCTCCCTGCTGCAGCCACACTGGGGCCCTGCTGTGTCAGGGGAGCAGTGCCTGCAGCTCTCCAGCCCCTTTCCAGGCCCTGCCAACACTCCTGGTACTTACCAAAAGGGACTTCTTTGAGGCAACATGTCCAGATTCATCTGGGGAATTTTTTACCAGTGTGAGAAAAGCATCACTTCTGGGATTTTCCTTCCCTTTCCCTGGAGCAAGCAGTGAAACTTAATACTAGTCCTGCTCAGGATGAGTATCTCCAGCTTATTTTCTTTCTTTCTCTATGTCCCCTTCTCTAAACTAAGGAAAGAAGCAACAACAAAGAGCTTATATATGTCAGAAGACATGAACGTTTGGTTTTACTTGAGTTTGATAAATATTTGTATAAGTATAATACAGACTATAATAATATTATAACAATATAATAAGTATATGATAAATATACAGATACTAGCAGCTGCAGCAGTAGGACTGGAAGATACTTTACCATGACATGATTGATTCCAGCACACTCTGAAGTCAGTGGGAATGCCACTGTGGATCTGATGTGCTGTTCTGGGATTTGTGGCTCGTCTCCATGGGTTTGCTGGTGCTGGATAACCTCAGTGGGAGCTGGTGGCACCGTGCTGGTTCCACTAGTTGGAGGAGGAGTTGGAGCTTTGAAGTGGCTTGAGGCTGAAAATAGCTAACCATGTTAAAAGGCTATTGCTTATTTGTGTCAGGTGTGATATATGCATGAGTTCACATTACTTTTGCACAGTCTTGGCTCTTACTAACTTGTGAGTTGGAGATGTGATGCTGAGTTTCTATATCAAGCACTGTGGTGGTTTTTTCTTGGTTGGTGGATTCCTGTAGGTGACTGGGAGCTGTCTCCTGTTTCATGAGGAGGTGAAGATGAGTTTGAAGGGGGAGAGGGAATAGAAAAGCCAGCTCTGTTTGGGGAAACAGATCTAACATTAGGAACCAGGGTTTGCTGCAAGAGAGGTGAGGGAAGCACATTTGGGTAATCACCAAACCTCATCTGCAGGGGTATCTGCTGCCTTCCTGCTGGGGATTTTTCTGGTATTTGGAGTATGTCAGGTTGGGCTATGGGAAAGGTGCCTGATGAGCGAAACTTGAATAGAAATGTAAAAGAGATTTTGCCAGGGCTCTGTCTTTGAAGCGCAAATCTTTGGCCATACGTTAGCTAACAGAACATGTGTTTTCTAAATGCACTAAAGGATGTAAAGATCCTGGAATTGATTGGGAGGTGGCTTTGAAGTATCACTCAGTAATTGCACAGTGTCTCTGCTGATGGGAGCATTGCAAACCCCCCACAAGGGCTGGCTTTGGGCACTGCAGGAGCAGTTCTGACAAAAGCTGTGATGTGTCCGTGTGTGCTGGGGAGGCAGGCGGGTCAGCAGAGCACACGGAGCAGGGGATGTCTCACGCCATGGCTGCAGTGTGTGTAACTCCTGGGCTGCGCAGGGAAGGGATGCGCACGTCAGGAGCGGAGGAAGCGCTTTAATGAATTTGTTTATGAAGATGGATTGAGGCAGCCTGCCGTGAGCCCGCCGTGACTTGGAGCTCTGAGCAGCTCCTATAAATAGAGCCTGAAAGGCAGCGAGCAGATCCTTTGTGGGCTTTTCAGTTAATTATGAGAG
Organism: Geospiza fortis; assembly: GCF_000277835.1. Taxonomy (NCBI): domain Eukaryota; kingdom Metazoa; phylum Chordata; class Aves; order Passeriformes; family Thraupidae; genus Geospiza; species Geospiza fortis. The sequence continues at coordinate 809,568 of NW_005054349.1, read as the reverse complement.
ATGAACCTTTGCAGCAGCAGCTGCTAAAAATAGCTGGGAGTGTGCCAGGGCTCTGCCTGGTCCCTGCTGCTGGAGCTGCCGTGTGCTCACCGTCAGGAGCCAGGGCAGGTGGTCAGCTCCTCCTTCACGGGGCCACCTGCAGCCTCCCCTCCGCCCCAGCCAGGGCAGGTCCCCAGGGAAGAGCCAAGGATGCTCTGCTTTTGGTGGATGCCTTGCTGAGACACCCAGCAGCTGCTTGCTGCTGTGGTTTCTCTCAGCACTGGTGACTTCATTCCTTCTCTGAGAGATGCTTCAGCCGCTTGGTGGGAGCGTGGTGAGGGCTCAGGGGAGCTGAGTGATGGGGTGGGATTGCTGCTGGGGCCCGTGGTGACCCTGCCTGTGCTCCTGTGGCAGACTCACTACGCCGTGCGGGACACCACCGTGCTCTGCACTGACGAAGCCATCGACACCCTCACGGCCACCATCGAGTGTGAGCAGCCCCAGCCCGACCTCTACAAGTGAGTCTGGCCCTCCTGCCTCCTCCCCTGCCTGTGCTGCCCTGCAGCTGCCTGGGGTCATCCCCTGCAGACACCTCAGCACCATCACTCGGGGCATCTGCAGCTCAGCAAAGCACAGTTCATGTCCTTTGTGGCAGAGACCAAAAGGTGGCTCACTGGTAAACTGCTGGGCCTCCTTGTATGAGCATGGCAAAGTCTTCAAAGCTCAGTGTCTTTGCAGAAACGCCTCCCCTGTGCAGCTGTTTTTGTGGTACAATGAGCTGGTTTTTGTCAGCTCAGCAGCAGGGATGATCCCTGTACCTGTTCTTAGGCCGCTCTTACCTTCCCAGTAAGGTGCATTGGGCTGAATGACTTCCAGGAATCAGTTCTCTGTTTTTAGATCCCTAGAGAGGTTTTCTGGTGTGTTGCAGTCTGTAATGGGGCTGTGCTGGGCTGTGTGAGCACCCCTGAGCACAGGGACTGTGTGGCTTCTCCCTGTCCTGAGCACAGCCCCCCTCTGAAGCATTAAACTCTCAAATTCACTTGTTTCTGGATTTGCTTCCATTTCCTGTCAGTGACTTTTCTTTGTTAGTTTGTAGTGTCTATAATGTGTCTGTAATGCAAGTTTCTTGTATTTTTATCACAGATTTGTTGGAAGGATTATCATCTATGGAAGTAACCAAGAGCCTGTAGCCAGGTTGGTCCTGCAGCTGCCTGTTGGCCCTCCTCAGAGGGGCTGGGCATCTACAGAGAATTTCAAAGATCTGAGCTTGTCCTGCCATCATTTGGGAATTTTTTTTCTTTAACCGTTCCAAAGACTTAATTCTAAAAGGAGACCTCCCTTCTGCCATCCCCTGGTTTGTTTGAGCCCCTTTTGGGGAAGCAGTGCAGGACCACCTGGTAATGTCCTGCCCTGCTGATGGGGCACAAATTTATCAGGCAATGGCAAAGTATTGTCATTGGAAGGTAAGTAAGAACTCAAACATCAATCAGAGCGTTCCATGGAAAGAATGGGCAGGTGATGTTCATAAGCCATCCAAAACACTGGCTCTCAGAGCATGCTGGATGGGTTTTGTGCCCTGGTGGGACTGTTCATACCCTGGGAGCAGCAGAGAAACTGGGGGTTTCAAAGAGAAATAAAAACACAATGGGGCTGCCAGCGTTGACTGACTGGGCTGGAACGGACAGGGTCTGATGATTTTAACATTGCATTTTTGTATAAATCCCCCAATAAGGGTGGAATCTTGCGTCAGGGGTAGTATTTGTAAGATGAAATGGAAATGTAATTACATAAAGAGGAAAACTCGGGCAAGGCCCCAGTTTAACATACAAATCATGTAATCAGACGTAAGGAAACTTTGTTTATCTTTGTGTTCTATTTCTAATTTTAATTTATAAAGTACCTTGGATGTTCTTTGAGTGATGTAATGTTATATTTCTTTTATGTTTAGGTCTTTGGGTCCTGAAAACCTGTTGTTGAAAGGTGCTACCCTCAAAAATACCAAGAAGATTTATGGTGAAGTTATTTTTGTTTGTTTATTTAAATCGTTCTGATAAGTAATGACAAATGTAGATGTTCCCTACTGAATCTGGAGAGGGAACATACTTCTCTGCAGCTTGTCTACCTGGGCTGTACAGTTTCCATGCAAGCTGGTTGCAAAGTGGCCAGGTGAAATTAGGGGGCACTGATTCCATGTGCAGGGCTGCCCAGGTGTGTTAATTCACCAGAGCAAGCTTTCCTTTTGCCTGGGACACGAAGAGCTGTGCCCAGATCCTCTCTGGAAGCTGACACAGGTGGTGGAGGTGGGGGCTGTGGTGGGAGGCTGCTGCTTCTCCTGGCTCTGTGTGCTCCATGGGCTCCTGCTCGTGCTCTGGGATGCGGCAGTGGCGCTCCTTGGCAGCCTCGGAGCTTTCTGGGGCTGAGCAGCCCTTGGGTGATGCCTCCTCCTCCAGCTGGGACGGGGTTTGCTGTAAGCACCGGTGCCCCGATGGCCCAGTGCCAGTGGCTCCCTGCAGGCTCCTGTCCCTTATGAGCCCTGCTTTGGTTCCTGCAGGAGTTGCAGTCTATACTGGCATGGAGACAAAAATGGCTCTCAACTACCAAGGGAAATCTCAGAAACGCTCTGCAGTAGAGAAGTGAGTATTTGTGTTCAGGAAAAAGTCAGTAAAACCTGTTGGGTTTGGGTTTGTTTTTAATGGATGGCTTGTACAGAAGGAATCCCCTAATCACTGCCTTTTGTTTCAGATGCTCTCTGATTGCATAGAAAAATCTGGGTATTTGATAAGGCATGTCTTGCAAGAAGCAGCATCATTTAGTAGCTTTTTTATTTAAAAGCAAAATTAAGAAATGTTTAAATATATGAACTTGACCTTGAATATCAGCAGTGTCAAAAGCAAATGTTCTGTAATTCCCTTCTTGAAAGTGAGGAAGTCTTGTTCTTGTCTATTTACGTGTTTTTCTCTATAAAAATAGCTGCAAGAATTTAAAAAAGAAACCTGTTTTTCAGATCCATCAACGCTTTCTTGATAGTGTATTTATGCATCTTATTGGGCAAGGCCACTGTGTGCACAACTCTGAAATATGTCTGGCAGAGTAATCCATTTAATGATGAGCCTTGGTACAACGAAAAGACTAAAAAAGAGAGGGACACGTTCAAGGTGAGTGGATTTGTATTTCAGCACCTCCTCCAGCTTTACTTACTCTGGCTGTTTAGTTTAATCTGATAGTGCCTGCTGCCAGCCCTGGGAGTCCTGTTTGCTCACACAAAGTGCTGTTGTTTCCTTTGGTCTCTCCTGCTGTTTGTGCTTCTTTTGTGCCTCTCTCGTGCTTGTGCACAGTGATGTTTGTGTGGAACAGGGGCAGAGCATAAATAAATACTGTATAATATAGAAACACAGCTGATGTAACCTGGGTCCTTATCTGAACTCGAGATATCTTTCAGCTCTGAATAGGTAAACCTAAATTGAGGCCATGTCAACCAGTTTGTTAAACTTGCCCAGACGTGGGCAGTCAAGCCTGAGAGTGAGTGTGAGTGTGCAGGGATCTTCACTGGATGGGTTATTGAGTTGATGGGTTATGTACAGGGATGTCACTGCACACTGGTACCCCTGCCACAGCCTGACTGGTCTCAAGCCACCTACTCCCTTTCTCTGGGGTCAGGATGAGCCTGTAGCAGTGTATTCTTGAGAGGAGTATGCTTATGGAACACTGTTTTGGTCACTGTGGAGCAGTGAGATGTACTGCTGTTCCTGCAGAAGACAGTGGGATTTTCTGTGCCAAAGGAAATGGAATTTAGCTCTGTATCTCAGCTGTATTCATTTTCATGTTGTTTTTTCCTATTTAACCTTCTCTGAGAAGCTGTTTAGAATCCCTGAGGTGTTGCTGCAAACTGCCCCTGTGCCCTGAGAGCCGCCAGCTGCATCTTCTCCTCTTCCCTGCGCAGGTCCTGCGGATGTTCACGGACTTCCTGTCGTTCATGGTCCTCTTCAATTTCATTATCCCTGTCTCCATGTACGTTACAGTGGAGATGCAGAAGTTCTTGGGCTCCTTCTTCATCTCCTGGGACAAGGAGATGTATGATGAAGAAATCCAGGAGGGAGCACTGGTGAACACCTCGGACCTGAATGAAGAGCTGGGGCAGGTCAGGTCGTGCTGTGCTTGCAGGATCTGTCGGGATGCGAGTGGGGATGAAAGTGCCCTCCCTGCGGGGAGCCCTTGCTGTGGCAATCCCTGGCAGTCCCCTGGGCCACAGCTTCACCCAGGGCTGTGGTGGCACTTTCCATGGGATGTGATTCCACTGGCTCTCAGATGAGGTTATAAATAGTGCATGAAAGAGCAGGAACTGGGTCACGCCAATTGTTTCCATTTTGGGGAAGATCAGGCGCAGCGCTCTGCGTGTCCGGGTGCTTTGCTTTCACTGCTTCAATTAAAAATTAAAAACCCTCTGTCTCTGTGAGGATTAGTGAAGATGTCTGCCCAGTCATCTCCCTGGGCGTGCAGAGCACGTGCTGTGCTCAGGCTTCCCTTCCTGATCTGCAGCAGGAGACATGAGTGCAGGGCATCTGAGTGCCTCCTGCTTTTGATTTTGCTTTAAAAACAAGAATAAAAATACACTTGGAGTAGCAATTAGCTAATTGAAATACAGCTCCAAGATGAAAATCCCCAAAGGAGGCGGCAGACCTGCAGCAGCAGTTCTGCAAGCACTAGGGCTATAGCAGAGGACCCAGGAAATGAATGAGGGGAAAGTGAAGAGCCTGGAGACAGATTGTAAGTCTTCAGAAGCTGCCTCCTGCCACCTATGCAACAGGCTGAGAAACAAAGGAGCAGAGTAGCAGAGCTGCAGAGGGGTGCAGAGGGCACCTGTGTCTGTTTGCAGTCGGGTTGGGATAGCCAGGTGCCCTCCACAGTGGCACAGATGCCCTGAGATGCCCCAGGCTCTGTTCTGGGGGCTCCTTGCCCAGCCCTGTGGCAGCTGCCTGGTGTTGCAGGTGGAGTACGTGTTCACAGACAAGACAGGCACCCTGACAGAGAACAGCATGGAGTTCATCGAGTGCTGCATTGATGGGCACAAGTACAAGGACTGCATGGCAGAGGTGGATGGCTTCTCCCAGCCTGATGGACCCCTCAAGTACTATGGCAAGGCTGAGAAGGTAAGGGATATGTGTGATGGCTGTAGGGCTTTGGTGGCAGCTCCTGGCTGGGTGTTCAGCTGGTGACAGCCCTCCCTCCCTGTGTCCTGCCCAGAGCCGTGAGGAGCTGTTCCTGAGAGCCCTGTGCCTGTGCCACACGGTTCAGATCAAGGAGGCAGACCAGGTGGATGGGCTGGTGGCACACCCAGAACGCAAATGCACCTACATCTCCTCCTCCCCAGATGAAATCGCTCTGGTGAAAGGCGCAGAAAAGTAAGGATGTGAAGATGTTGGCTCTTTCATTCCCTCTCTCTGGTGGGAAGGAGGGAGGTGAGGGTGATCTGGAGATGACAGATCCCTTTGCACGGTCTCTCTGGGAAGCATGTTGTGATAGCATTGCTGAGCCTGCAGTGCTGTGAGCCTGTGGGTTCAAGGGAGCTCTGTGGTGAAGGGATGCTCTGTAAAGGATCTTCCCTGGGAGCCCATGGTTCACATTCACTGAGAGAGCCCCAAGGTGCTGCAGTGCCCAGCTGTGGCAGGGGCATCTTTGCTGGAGCCCACGTGGCCTTGTGCTTTAATGCCCTAGAAACAGAGACCAGTTGCCATATGCATATTGCCGTGAAACTTTTTCCTTGCCGTGCAGTGGCAAAATAATAGGATGGTTGCTTCTGTCAATTCCACATTTGAGTCCTGCCAGAGATGCTCGAGGGCAGGCTGGGTGGGGCTTGGAGCAGCCTCTGGAGAAAGGTGTCCCTGCCCCTGGCAGGGGTTTGGGACTGGGTGATCTCTCCAGCCCAAACCCTTCAGTGATTCTGTGCTCTTGCCAGCCCCTCGGTTTACATGGAGGCTGTTGCAGCTGTGTGCACTTGCTCGTGGCTTGTAAAGCTGCCAGAGAGCCAGTGGAGCGTGTCCAGAGGCTCTGTGTGTCTGTGTGCTCCAGTGCCCAGGCTCTCCAGGGGATGGGAGCAGTGCCAGGACATCACAGCAGGATGTCTCTGCATGGAGCACACAAACATCCAGCCCTGCTCCTCCGCTCGGGCTCTCGAGCTCTCCTCTGCAGCGCAGGGGGTGAAACGAGAGCATTGTTAGGTGTGATATGTGCCAATGGGTGTTTTCAATGCTCTTCTGTCCTTTTGTTTATTGACAGGTATGGTTTCACTTTTCTAGGACTTGAAAACAATTTCATGAAAATACGAAACCAAAAGAATGAAACTGAGATGTAAGTGCTGCTGGGGCTGTTCTTCTGCTCCACTCCCACCCAGCTGATGGAGTTTGACCTTGCCAGGCTGACCAGAGCTGTTCCTTGAGGGCAGCCAGACCGTGCTGACCTGCCCCAAGACTCCTGTCCCGTTTACAAAGCACAGCACATCAAGGCATAGGCAAAAAGAGTCACTGGCAAAAATCCACGGGTGGTTTTCTGATGTCTAAATTCGGGTCCCTCAAGAGTCTGCAGTCCTTTGTGTGTATCCTTCATCTGCACCAGCTTGTGCAGGTGGCTCCTGGGATTCACGAGGTGGCTGCTGACCTTATGGGCCGTGCCTGGGGCTCACAGCAGGACACTGTGAGCCTAAACTCGTGACACAGCTCCATTCCTTGTAACCTTTTCTTCCCCTCCCAAGCTGAAAATAGTTAGATTTTTACCCTGTGCTCACAGCTTGGTGGACATCTGTGAGTCACTGACCCAATCCCTGCAGTCCCTGAAAACTTGCCTTCACAAGCAAGTTTCACTTCTTCCCTCTTGAAGAAACTTCTTATTTAACTGTGAGACTCAGTGTAACTGCTTGTGGCACGTGGTGCCCCATTCCCTGCTGAGCCCCTGCCCAGCCTGGGGGCTTGGTGCCCTGGTGGGTACCCACACCCTCAGTCCCATGCTCAGAGCACCACAGGATTACTGCAGTTTGGGTTTTTCCCTCCATTTTCTTGTGCAGTAGCTGTAAAATTCATTCCCAGGTGGCTGATGCCACTTTGTAGGGTGTATTGATTTCTGCAGCTCATTGTTAGTGATTTTCTGTCTCCAGCAGTTATTTTTCTATTTTTCCTTTACTGAGTCAAAGCTTTTTTCCCTTTCTCTAAAGGTACCAACTCCTGCACGTGTTGAACTTCGACCCTGTCCGGCGCCGCATGAGTGTCATTGTGAGAACCAGCACAGGTACAGACACAGAGCCTCTGTGGGCTCTGAACCTGTGTGCACAGCTGTGAAACACATCCTCCTCCTTCCTGTCACCCACACAGCCTGAGCTCCTAGGTCTGACTCGGCTCTGTCCTGGGACTGGCTGCTGCAGAGTTAATTTGCCTTCATGGCAGCTCTTTGGGACAACAGCAGATCAGGGGATGAGCACAGTGACCCATGGAGAGCTCCCTGCCTGCCCTGTTGCAGGCTGGAACAGGCACAGGGAAGACGTGAGAATGTCCCCTGGGCGGGATGGGGTTTCATGGGAATAACAGACAACAATTCAGAGGTCACCATCCTTCTCAAGTGTCAGTCCTGCAAGGTTTGAGATGCTGCTCTTACCCTCCCTGGAAAGCTTGCCAAGGCTTACAGATACAGTGTCCAGCCTGATGCAGAAAACTTGCTCAGAGGCAGGTAGGGACATGCAGGGCCTCAGCCAGAGGAGTTTCACAGGCTGGTCCAAGGCCATTTTTGGTAGGCAGTTGGGTTTCTGGCAGTTCCCTCTTTAGTCCTCCCAGATTTCCTCCCTCTGCATCACTTGCTTGCTGTTGGCATTGTTAACTCCTTCTGCAGCTTGTGAGTGCTATAAACTGTTTATCATTTGCTTTTAGGAAAGTTGCTTCTCTTCTGTAAAGGAGCAGACTCCTCTATTTTTCCGAGGGTGCAGCAAGAAGAAATCCAGCAAACAAAAGTCCACGTGGACCGCAATGCCATGGTGAGCACACGGGTGGAATTTGGCTGGCTCCTGGGGTCAGGAAGGCCTTGTTCCAAACATAGGGATGTGACTTTGCTTTGGAGTGAAGTGTTGAAAATGTGAGTGTCACTTCACATTGTTTTGATGTCAGGTTTCTTTCCTTTTCTGTTTGGTTGGCTTCCACCTTGATTTGATATACTTATATGGTCTCCATCACAGTTTGTCCAAGCATCTCCCAGGCAAGTTAAAAATAGAAGTAACATCAGCAGCCTGGTCCCAGTGTGGTGGCACCCAGTGCTGCTCTCCCTGCTGGCTGCATGCTCCCAGTCCTGCTCCTTCTCTTGGTTTCTTTCTGCACATAAGAAGCAGAACCACAATTACTCTGTACAAACACAGAAAATTGCTCTTTTGACACAAGCCAACAAATCATCCTTGTCCAGTACTGCCAGAAGCAGTTATGGTAGACAAAAGCACCAACCCTAAAGCAAGGAGCTGTAAAAAATCTTTGTTTTCTTTCCCTCCCCTGCCAGGATGGCTACCGAACGCTCTGTGTGGCCTTCAAGGAGCTGACTGAAAAGGAGTATGACAAAATTGACAGGCAGCTCAACGAAGCCAAGATGGCTCTGCAGGACAGGGAGGAGAAGATGGCCAAGGTTTTTGATGACACAGAGGCAGACATGCACCTGATTGGGGCTACTGCTGTAGAAGACAGGTAAGGAGGTGACTGTGGTGCCTGTGGTTCCTCTGTGACGTGACCTTGTGGCCGGGACTCGCTGTGGTGGAGCTGAACAGCCAGGGACATGCTGGCAGTGTCCAGGACAATTAATTACACCATGGCACAACCCATTTCACAGTGCCCTACTTGCTTAAATTGGCTGGTGTAGTAGGAATTGGGATTTATTAATGAAACTACAGAAATACTTGCACTTCTGGAGAGTGAATTAAGCACACAGCATTAATTTGCACATCAAAACAAATTCAATTCCACATTCAGTTATAGTAACTGCAAGTGTAAATTAAACTCTTACTGCGAGGCCTAAGAGTCAAGGGTATAAAGCAGCGATTTCTCTTTTTGTCTGCAAATAAAAATTGGGTATTGCTGACTTGTAATCCTTATTCCTGTGGCAGTGGTCTCCCCAGCATGGGAAAAGTCAATTTATGTCTCTTGAGCTGGTGTTTTTGGGTGCAGAACCAGGCTCAGGGCTGTGTGACAAGGTGAAGTGATGCTTTGCTTCTGCTGGCAGGCTGCAGGAGCAGCTGGCAGAGACCATCGAAGCCCTGCACGCAGCTGGCATGAAGGTCTGGGTGCTGACAGGAGACAAGATGGAGACGGCCAAGTCCACCTGCTACGCCTGCAGGCTGTTCCAGACCAGCACGGAGCTGCTGGAGCTGACGGCCAGGACGGTGGGCGAGAGCGACAGGAAGGAGGATCGGCTCCATGAGCTGCTGCTGGAGTACCACAAAAAGCTGATCCAGGACCTGCCCAAAACCAGGGGCGGCCTGAAGAGGTGAGTGAGCACAGGACCCAGCCGTGCCCGTTTCAGATGCAGAGGTAGGACCATGCTGGGGCCCTGGGGACTGGGTACTTGCAGACACTGTGAGTGGTTCCTTTGCTTTGCTCATCAGCTCTGCGATTAGTTGGCTTTGAACTTCATTGCACTGTTCCTTTAGTGAGGGCATGTGCTAAGCCTAAGCTTTTTAAAATTGCTAAGCCCCAAAAAATGGATGGGAAGAGGATTAACCCAAAGCCAGGGGGTTTTTTCAACCAGCAGCTAGGTTGAGTTAGTCTGATGAAGTTTCAAACGTGTTCCTTGTTGTGCCCAGAAGCTGGACGTTGAGTCAGGAGTATGGACTGATTATAGATGGCTCCACGCTGTCGCTGATACTCAACCCCTCTCAGGATTGTAGCTCCAGCAATTACAAAAGCATATTCCTGCAGATCTGCCTGAAGTGCACTGCAGTGCTCTGCTGCCGGATGGCTCCTCTGCAGAAAGCACAGGTATTTATTTACCTCTCGCTGTGACACACGCTGAATTCATCAGCTGGGACTTCACCTGAGCAGGTTAGGCAGTCCTAACCAAGCAGGACTTCTCCAGGCTGTGTGTAAGCCTCATCTGAGCTTCAGAGCAGGATGAAAGCGCACCGTTCTTTCAAATCTGAATGCAAACCCTTTGTGTAATATGCTGGCAGGAACCCATAAACCCAGGCCAATTAGAAATAAACAAAACCTCCCAGTTTGCTCTTTTTTTTTTTCCTTGCCAAATTTGTCAAGTGGAGTTGGTGACTTCCTCACTGCAGCAGATGATGTCCCAGCCTGATAAGTGATGTGTTTCTGCTCCCTGGGGTGCGTGACAGAGCCCACCCTTGGGAGAGCAGGGTCTGGCACAAGGGAAGAGCAGGATGTTGCTGCTGGGGTTTGTTTTTAAATCCTGTCCTTCAGCCCTGCCCAGCTGGGTTGGGCTTTTGCTCTGGTTGTGACCGCACAGCAAGTAAAGAGGGCTTTTATTAACCTGAGCTCTCCAGGTGTTATAGTGCTGCTGTAAAAGCCTGATTGCTTGTCCTGGGGGGAGCAGTGGGAAGGTCTCTGGAGGCTTTTTCACTGAATTTTGGGTTCTGCTGCTGTTTTTTGATTTTTTTTTTTCAATCTTTTAGATTGTGCGAATGGTGAAGAACACAAAAGGAAGCCCGATAACCCTGTCGATAGGGGATGGTGCAAATGATGTCAGCATGATTCTGGAAGCACATGTTGGAATAGGTAAGAGTCCCTGGAACACCCATCTCACAGCCCAGACCTGTCTGCTCTGGCTGGGGCTCCCCTCTGAGGTGCAGTTGTGTTTCTGATTGAACGTGGCTAAACCAATCCCACTGAAAAATGTGGCGACTCTGCTCTTGCTTTCCTTGGAGGCAGAGTTTAACTCCAGATTAATGCTTGAGATCACAGAATCGTGGAATAGTGTGGGTTGGAAGGGGCCTTTAAAGGGTCCAACCCCTGTAGTGAGCAGGGAGATCTGCAGCTCCATCCAGTTCCTCAGAGCTGTGTACAGCCTGACCTTGAATGTTCCCAGGAATGGGGCACCCACATCCTCTCTGGGCAGCCTGTGCCAATGTTTTACCATCCCCAGTGTGGAAGAGAGAGGTGAGATTCTCATCTGCTGCTCACCTGTGCTGGCACCATTCTCTGTGTCAGTGATACGCTGCAGGTTATGTTCCAAATCTCTGTGACCAAAGTGGTGGTGGTGATTGCTTGGGGCTCAGGGAGAAGGGGCACAAGCGGCAAACAGACGGTGATTAGTGACAGGACCAGACTCCAGTGCCAGCTGGTGGCAGCAGCTCAGCACAGCACCCACAGGGCTTTGTGGGGCTGGTGCCCGCGCTGTCCCTGTTGTGCCCGCGCTGTCCCTGTTGTGCCCGCGCTGTCCCTGTTGTGCCCGCGCTGTCCCTGTTGTGCCCGCGCTGTCCCTGTGACTGACAGCAGCTGGAGACTCCTCCTGTCTGCAGGCTGGTGTCTGAAATTCGGGAGCCTCCTGTAGTACCACTGAGGAAGGGTCAGTGGGAGAGGAAAGGCACATTCTACATTTGGGGCTGTTGGAAATGCTGTGGTGCCCTCTAATGCAGGGAATCCAGTGCAGTCCATCTGGATGTGGCTTTTGTGAGCAGAACAGCTCTGGGGATGTCTCAGGAGGCTGAGCAGCTGCAGGGGAATAACTGAGCTGTGAGAGAGGCAGGCCAGCCCAGGGGAGCCAATTCCTTATCGTCCATCAGGTTTGCCTAGGCACCCTTCACCAGGCTCTTACAGGAAATCACAGAGCAGCCTAAATATAGCTTAAAACCTCCAGAGGCAGGTCTGAGTGTTGTGGAGCCAAAGCCACGCCAAGTACTCATGTTTGGTCTCCTGGGGCTCTCAGGAGGGAAGCTCAGCCTTTGTCCCTTTGAGGCACTGAGTGATGTGAGCAAACCCAGGGGCAGCATCCAGGTTCCAGCCCTTTGGCATTAACCCTTGCCGTGCTTCTGTCTGCAGGGATAAAGGGCAAAGAAGGACGCCAGGCCTCCAGAAACAGCGACTATGCTGTGCCAAAGTTTAAACACTTAAGAAAACTGCTACTAGCACATGGGCATTTATATTATGTGAGAATAGCACACCTTGTACAGTATTTCTTCTATAAGGTAAGGGGCAGTGTGCAGCTGATCTCTTTGTTTATCCTGTGCATTTCTTTGGCAATAGAATAAATCAATAAACAGGAAAAACATGTGGGGGATATTCTGTAGCTCTGTTTTCCCTCCCTGGGACAGGCTGTGTCTGCCATGTGCCTGTCCATTGCAAACAGTGCTTCCAGGGCAATGTGAGCATTCTTCTAGTGTCTCCTGCAGATACTAACTGCTCACAGGATTGCTTTTGTGCTTGATTGAACAAGTGCCCTGCCTTGTCTGATGTTGTAATGTCAGACACCAATGTCTGATAACAGGAAAAACTGCTTGGGTGTAGACTGAGAAGTCAAGTGCTTCCCTGCTGACCATTTGTCTTTTGTTTTCCCAGAACCTTTGCTTCATTTTACCACAGTTTTTATACCAGTTCTTTTGTGGATTCTCACAGCAGGTAACTTCCACTAATTTGTCTATGAAGGCAGGATAAAAAGCAAGTGGCAGAATGAGGCCTCCTAGCAGAGACGTGGCTTTTGGCATCCTGTCCCTTCCCCACCTTGCTCTAGAGGACAGTAGGAGCTGGCCTTGTTGCTCAGCACCAAATCTGGAACATAATATTTTGAGGCCATAACTGAAAAGAAAGGAATCTGCTTTCTTTCCTTTCCCATCCACCAGCCATAAACACAGGTGGACACCTTCCTGAAGTAGTGAGAGAAGGGTTTGGCTGGTTTGTCAGCACCTGATTTTGCTACTTCTGCTTTTCTTACAAGAACAAGTTTTGAATGGTTTCCTGATCTCATCTCCTCTGCTGCATTTCACTGCATTAAAAATGTCACTCAGAAGTAAGAATGGTTCATTCTTTTATGTCTTTTAAAAAAAGACACACAATGAGTGTTACCAGAGCTTTGTTTAATCCAGGTAAACATCGGAGGGGCAGATCCATGTGTGAGTGGGTTCAAGTGCTTGGAGACAAGAGCTTTGGCTTTCATGTCAACTTAAGGGGCTTTTGTGTCTATTTGGGCTCAAAAGTAACAGGAAGAGTCAATGGTGAGAGAGAATTCTCTGCTTGTTTTGGCAGAAACACTTGCCTTTTTTTAAAAAAAGAAGCTCTAGTTCCTTTAAAACAGTCTAGTCTTTAGAGAGCCACAGGAGGCATCAGATGTATTAATAGAAAGGGCAGCACAGGAGCAGCAAGAGGAAAGCTGTGATAGGGGCTGTTCAGTCATGTTTTTTGGGGGATAAGCTGGAGATGAGACCAGCCAGTTACAAAACTTCCTGTCAGTGGGGGCAGGTTCCTGGGCACTGCAGGTGCCTTGTTCCCCTTGCACTGCATGCAGCACAGCTCCATCCAGTGAGGCTGTGCTGGGTGACAGAGGGGTGGATCTGTAGGAGCTGGTAATTTATGGTTTCATTTCTTTGTGGAGAGGCCTTTTCCTGTCTGTCTCATGTAACCCTTTGTTCCTCCTCGAAGCCGCTGTATGATGCTGCTTATCTGACCATGTACAACATCTGCTTCACGTCGCTGCCTATCCTGGCTTACAGCCTCCTGGAGCAGCACATCAGCATTGACACTCTGACCTCGGACCCTCAGCTCTACATGTGAGTACTGCTGGGCTGGACAGGCCTCTGCACACCTCTGGTACCCAGGGTTTGGGTTTTCTGGGTGCAGGAGGGTGAGCAGGTGGCCCTGTCCTGTGTCAGGGATGGCATCACCACCAAGTGCAGAAAAAGCCATTTCTGTCCCTCCAGCTCAGCTGTTCCTGCAGTCAAGCTGAGCAGCCTTGTGTTTACTGCCTATTGCTGCTTGTTTATGCTCTCTGACAGTGTCTGGTCTAGCAAACTGCACTGCTGTATCTCTGTGAAGGGTAAACTGTAGGTGGAATTCATCCAGAAGAGAAATGGAGCTGTGAGTGTGGCCGGACCATTCCTTCACGTTACCTTTGAGCCCAGCACGTGATGGAGCATGCAATGCAGGCAGGGGAGGTGCAGCCTTCAGGAGGAAAACAGATCCATTCATTTTCAGGGAGATGAATGTTTCTGAAGCCCAGCTCAGGCAGGTGGTTTCTCAGCCTGTCTAAATGGATGTGGTCCCCCAGGCTTCCCCTCCACAGGCCAGGTCCCTTATCAGACCCCAGGGAGCTCTGCTCATCAATCCACACTCTGTGTTCTGCCATGTTGCCGGGAAAAGGACAGCTTAGACCGTCTCCCTCTGCTTTGCTTGTTTTCTCTCCTTGGTTGCAGCAGGGAGAGGCTCCAGTCTTGCCCAGGAACAGAGATGCTTTCCATCTTCCTCCCAGCCCTGCGCACACACGTGCTTGGGGCAGCCTTTCAGCAGAGACTAAGGAGGGTGTTTTCTGGAGGAAGCCCCTCTCCGTGCATCCCTGTTGCCAGCTCCCCAGCCTGGCAGTCAGCTCAGCCCTGGGGCAGAAGCCAGGTCAGGGCTGCTTTGGGCAGTGGCCTGTGCCAGCCCTGGCACTGGTGTGATGCTCCTCAGCAGTGGAGGAGCCATGTGTGCTCGAGCCAAGGGTGATCTCTGTGCAGACAGCAAAGGGAATTATCAGGTGCCTGAAATACTGTGTGAGCATTGCCTTAGGTATAGAAACAGCAGTGAATGCAGCAAGAGCTGTAAGGCTGGGAAGGGGCTTGGGTGGTTTGAAGTGAACACTCAGAGCCATGATTGATTAGAGCTCTGTATTCCCTCACTCCGTGGCAAAATGCCGCCGTCTGGATTTTTAAATAGCTTGGTAATTGAATATTGTGCGACAGAGAGCAGGAACTGCAGGCCCCTGTGCCTTCCCCTGGTGGGCTCTGTGCTCTCTGGGGTCTGTGTGTGCAGGGGAACAGCCGTGGCTGGAATGTTCATGACTGTGCATGTGCTGCTGGGTGCAGAGCGCCCGCTGCGCTGCTGCTGGAGGGAGTGCTGAGCTGCTGCAGTGCAGATCCTGACTCTGGAAAAAGCTGTTTACCACCAGCCCTGCAGGGCAGAAATGGGAATGCAAAGCAGAGCTCGCAGGGAGGAAGCTGCTTGTGTTTTCTCTCCTTGCAGTACCCCACACTTCCAGTCTGGTTTATCCTTGCTCGTTTCTCAGACCCAAGTTGTGACACGTTAGAATGTGGGCACAGCATCATCCTGTGTGTGTTCCAATAGGATCTCATTTCAGAAACTGCAGTTACAGGGGCCCAGCACCACGCAGGTTTGTGGAGTGCATCTTGCTGAAAGTGGATGTATTGCTTTAGGAGTTAAGGAGAATAATGCAGAAAAGGTGGGGAGCTTTGTTCATAGCCCATCCATTTGCTTGTGCTGCCTCCATGCCAGATCTCATCCTGTATTCAGCCAAGAGCCTCCTGCTACAACCCCTGTGATAAAAACACCCACCATACAATTCAGGAGGTTATTTTCAGCCTGTGCAGAAAAACACCACTTCAGGGAACAGGACTTGCAGAGCTTTTCTCAAAAAAGGACTTTGTGCTTTCAACAAAAAGAAGGAAACAAACCGTGGATTTCATGCATCCCATACAGCTGCTCTTTAGCCTTACCCTGCTTTTAAAATTTAGCAGAAAATGTCAGATACCATGGGCAGCACAGGGGCTGCAGGAGAAGTTTAGGACATCCTCTATTCACTTTGTGCTTTTTTCATCCAAGTTTTACCTAGAGGAGAAAGACAAAACAATTCATATGCTGAACCTCTTGTGATTTCTCATGATGTGCAGCTGATATTGGAAGTGTTCTTTGTGTCCTGACAGGTGTTTCTGTGGTTTCCCCTTGGCTCCTCCTGCAAGGGCTTGCTCCAGGCGCCCAGCCCTGCCTGAGGGAGCTCTGCAGCACTGCCTGACCTGCTGCTGATGGTGCTGTTACTCCATCTCTTGGCAGGAAGGTGTCAGACAATGCCATGCTGCAGTGGAGGCCCTTCCTGTACTGGACCTTTCTGGGCGCCTTTGAAGGACTCGTGTTTTTCTTTGGGGTTTACTTTCTTTTCCAAAACTCATCCTTGGAAGACAACGGCAAGGTAACGGCCCCAAAAGAGAGGGAGATGAGTGTTTGTGTTGTGTGCTGCCTCTGATGTGCTGGCAGGGAATATCTGCTTGAGCTGTGCACTGTGTCTCCAGTCTTGTCCAACAGTGGAGCCTTGCTTATGGTGTGATCCTGCAGCAAATGCTTGAAATAAAACATTTCCAGATCGCCATGGAAACGGGGCAGAGCTGGTTACACTCACTAGGTAAAAGGACTAGTCTCACACACAGCTCTGTTCAGCGCAGTGGGCTCTGCACAGTGCTCTCCCCTCCTCTGTGTGACCCCAGGCACTGGCCCAGGGCAGGGCAGTGTCTGTCCTTCCCACCAGGGACAGCCCAAAATTCACCGTGTGCTGGGCTGGTTGTGAGCAGCTGAACCTCGATGAGATGGTGCTCCTTAGGGCTGCCTGTGTGCTGGGCCTGCCTGGGGCTCTGCTTTCAGCGTCTTTGCCCCGGCCAGGGCTGGGCTGGCCTTTGCTCCTGTTCTGGAGCCAGCACAAGTCCCCAGCGCTGGTGGCAGCGGGACGTTGTCCCCAGCGCTGGTGGCAGCGGGACGTTGTCCCCAGCGCTGGTGGCAGCGGGACGTTGTCCCAGCTGCTTGCTCGTGCCTCTGCTGTGGGGAGGAGCACTTGCATTGCTATGGGAGCTGCTGGGGTTAATTTGCACAGGAAGAGGAGGAAAAAAGATGGAGGGCTTTTTTATTTTTCCTTTTTTTCTCATTTTTTCTTATTTTGCTGGTTAACTGAGTACAGAGCAAAGCATTAGTGTAGGACAGCTGCTCAGGTGGCCTGAGTGGTTTCAGGACCCTTTCCCCAAGGGAATGTGCAGCATGTTATTAGGTCTTGGCTGATAGGAAACCTCTTTACACCATCACTTGTGGCCCTTGAAAACACCAAAACTCTTTTTAGTGGCTAACACTTGAAGAAAAGCTGATGAAATGTATGTGTGTATATCCATACACTGCATCAATGCCAGCATTTCTGGCCCCAGCTATGTGCAGCCAAGCCCCTGTATTGTCAGATCAGTGCTCTGCTGTATCTGTAGCCATTCTGGTTGGATTGGAAGGAAACATGAAGCACTGATGTGTTCTGCAAATGCCTTCAGGCGTCAAATCTGTGTGGCACTACAATGAGATCTGTGGTTATGTCCTGTTCTGTAAACACTTATGCCTGTAAGAACTGCTACCAGCAATTGTTCATAATATCCATGTATGTTTGATTGACTCTTTTTTCACTCCTATTGACTTTAATTTTTTTGCATTTTTTGGAAACTTTTACATTTCACTTTCTGTTTTAATGTATGCATTCAGAACTTGACAGCCTTTGGTAAGCATCTCTCCCATTCATTGCCATCACTGGATTTATAGACAGTATCTGCTTTCCTTTGTGTGCATAGTCCCTAGTTCCCACAAACCAACCAGCTGGGACAGCACAGTACCCACTGGTGCCTTCTGCGAGGGGACTGCAGAGACATGATGAGGATGATGATGGGTGTGATGAGAAAGCAGAATCTGAGTAAATTGCCAAGAAACCCTGAGCTGCAGGTGGCGCAGTGACTTGTGTCCTCATTGACATTGCTGTTAGTAGGAGGCTGTCCCTGTCACATCCCAGCTCTGTCACCTGTCTGTGTGTGGCACTGCATGGCTCAGGGTGGCGCGTGCCGGGAGCTGCCCCAATGTCCCTGTCCCGTGGCTCTGTGGCTCTGTCCCTGCCCTCCCCTGCTCCCTGCTTGCCCCTGTCCCTGCGCTGTGCCTCCCCAGAGGGCCAGGACGCCGTGGCAGTGCCGTGTGTTTTGCAGGTGTTTGGGAACTGGACCTTTGGGACGATTGTCTTCACCGTGCTGGTGTTCACCGTCACTCTCAAGGTCAGCACCCCCCTTCCCTTTCAGGCACTCCCTGCAGGCCTTTCCAAGGCTGGTGTGCACTGTGAAATCATGGGCTGAATGTGCTCAAGGTGAACTGTCTGAGTATTTCCCACCACACTTAAATCTTCTCCTGTAGAGGCAGAACCTGCTTACTTTCCTTTGTGTAGTCTGTGATCTTTAAGTGTTCGTTCTGTTTGAATTATTTTTCTATTTTTCCCCTCTTTTGAGGACTCCAGTTGGTTATGGTTGACTCTTCCCCACGCTTTCACCTCTTGATGTTCAGTTCCAGCAAGAGGAGAGGAGCAATAGAGAATTTGGGTTTGTCCACCTTGTTTCAGACAAGGCTGAGTGCCAAAGTGATCACAAAAGAACATGTGTCAAATAACAATAGCAAATCTATTTTGTTTCATGGAGCTTTCCAGAACAAACTGTTTGCATAAGACCTTACAAAAGGTCTTTTGTGTTTGGTTCAGGACAGCAGGTGGTGACAAGAGTCAATTACAGTCCCTGTAACCTTTAGATGTTTCTTTCCTGTAGGATCAGGGGTTGCATCAAATTTACTCCATTTAAAAGTGTCAGTTACAATTAGAATGCCACTGTTTCCCTGCTACCATTGTGCCAGACTGTGGACATTGGAAATGTTTTTCCTGGTGCCCATATGCACAGAGGTGGCTGTTTAGAGAACCTTCAAGCTTAATGTGAAACCAGTCTGAAATGTCACATAAATCCAATGCAATGCACTGTGCACCTAAAGCCTGTTTTGTCTCTCTTTGTTCCCACAGCTAGCGTTAGATACCCGATTCTGGACGTGGATGAACCACTTTGTGATTTGGGGCTCCCTTGCTTTCTATGTGTTTTTCTCATTCTTTTGGGGAGGAGTCATTTGGCAAGTATCGTTTTCTTCCCCCTGCCCTCTGTCAGGGCAGTGCCCAGTGCTGGCTCTGGCAGTGCAGCACCCCCTCCTTTTCTGCTGCTTGAGGCTCTTGTCTTTATTGGGAGGTTCTAGAGTAAACCTTTTAGGGTCTGTTTGTGCATGTGGAGGAGAGAGACAAAGAGCTTGTGCTGGAAAGAAACAGAAGGAACAGGTGAGGCAGGTGCAGAGCAAGGGGACCTGGCCCTCTGGGACAGAGGGAAAAATAAGCAGGAGAAAGCCAGGTCCTGGTGTTGAAATGATGGATCTGAGTAGGAGAAATTCTCATTGATTTGAGTGCACCCAGGACTGTAGGTTTAATGTGTTGCAAAAGCAGGCAGGTATTAGTACATTATAAACATCTCAGTTTTGTATTTCCTGTGCTGCAGTAAATGTTCAGTGGACACTCGCAGCATCTCTGTTTTACACCTTTGCTTTGCCATGGGATATTGGCTCGGTCCCTGATCCAGCAACCTGCTAACAAGGATGTGGAACAGATTTCATTATTTTGTGTGGGGGTCACAAGCTTTAGCTCTTCAGTTAACTCTTGCTGACCAGCAGATCCAGATGTGCAATCTAGCCACGTCTCTATGCTCAGTGTGAGTTTTCTACTGAAAACTCTTTCTACTGTTTAACTTGCATAGCTCAATATTTTTCACCTAACAGTAAGCAAAACCAGGATCCTTGTCATCCTTATTGATGAGGTGTTTTTCACAAGCAGCTGTTGGTTGCTCTCCCTCATCAAGGAAAGGAGGAAGGGGCAAATAACCTGTTGTGATTGAGAGACTCTGGATTTCCACTATCAAACCAAACCAGAAGCTATAGCAAAGCCTGACACTGAAATAAAATGACCTGGTTTGTGATGAGGTGAATTATTTACCAGTGATGGTGGCTAAATTCAAACCCCTTCCCACCCTGAAAAGAAACACACGTGGAAGATGCAAAATGGATCATGACACTCTTCCAGAAATAGTGCAGCTGGAGGCAGGAGATGCATTAGGGGAGGGATGGACAGTGTGTTTCTGTGCTGTATCCATCTCTGTCTGAAAGGGAGGCAGAACTGCTAATAGCTTTACCTGAAGTCTCCTTTGAGTCTGATCTTCTTGGAAAACCAATGTTAACCAGAATTTATTTCTATCCTTTCTTTTTCAGGCCTTTCTTGAAGCAGCAAAGAATGTATTTTGTATTTGCTCATATGCTGACTTCTGTTTCCACATGGCTGGCAATAATTCTCCTGATCTTTATCAGCCTTTTCCCAGAAATTCTTCTAATAGTTTTAAAAAATATAAAAGAGAAAAATCATCAGGTAAGGAACGAGGTGATATATCACACTGTGTTTTTGGGAAGACTGTTCTCACCCTTAGGCACCAGATGAACCTTTAACAATACCACGTACCACTCACGTCTCAAGGAAGGCTTTCTAGAGCCTTGTCTTGCTCTTTCACATGCCAGAAAGGTCAAGAAGTTATTCTAAAAATACTGCCTAGCTCTGCAGCAGGGAGAGAGTCAACCTGTGCCTTCCCCGGGTGGGAGTGTGGTGTGTCCTAGGGAAGAGCATAACCCTTGTCCAGCCTGAACTGACCACCAAACACACTTTATCTTGTCCTGAGAAAACTGCTTGTTTTCGTGTCAGCAAAGCAGGCTGCTCCCCTGGCTGTGTCCCCAGGTGCTGTGCAGTGGGAGCAGGGTCAGGTCTGGTCACACCTGGGGTTTTTCTGTGCCAGGGCTGCACAGCTGGAGGGACATGGGCTGGGCTCAGTCAGGTAACCCCCAGCCCTGGTCATTGAAGGGGTCACAGGAAGGTTTGGGTTGGAAGGCTCCCTAAAATCACCCGGTTCCAGCCCCCTGCCAGGGCAGGGATGCCATTCCCTAGATCAGGCTGCTCAGGGCCCCATCCTGCCTGGCCTTGGACGCTCCCAGGGATGGGGCATCACTGAAGGTGAAAGCAGGAGAGCTGGTCAGAGAGCTGTGGTTGTGTTTTGTGAGGATCCATGTAACTTCCATTTGGGTATGATTTAATAGTTTCTAGCTGGACACCCCTGTTGAATAGGCTGGGAGTGAGTTGTTCTCAGCTGCAGGCATAGGAGAGCTTGGGGACAGTGGCCTGGAAGGGTGACCTGGGGATTTCTGAGCCCCAGCTCAGCTCACCTGGGAGGTGACCCATTTTTGCCTTCAGCTGCTGAGCAAAGATCTGTCCCCTCTTGCAATTCTTACTTTCAAGAGTGCTTTTTATTCATGTAACAAAGGCTCTTGTGAAATCACTTAGCAAAGCAAAGTGAGTGTCAACTAGAAAAGTCTCTTCAGATGTGCATCCCAAGCTAAACACAGGCTGAGCCATATTTAAATGTACATTTTGAGTAAGAGCTTTATTGTAAGTGCCTGAAGGAGGTACCAGCTCTGGATATCTGTGCCAGCCATCAGACACCAGAGTCAGCTGCCTGATTGGTAAAGGCATCTAGGACCAGGTTTCAAACCAAAACCCTTGTTAAGAATCCTGACCTTAATATTGAAATAAAATAAAGATCAGTGTCCCAAGGGAAGCATACAGTGAAAAACAAAATTAGGGACATTTGTGTAGGAGCCTGAACCACAGCTGGGTGGCCAAGCGTCCCTTCTGGAAGGGGAGGACAGACTTAGGCCAGGTTGTTGGGCATTTGCCCTTGATCCCAGTCAGGGACAGGGTTTCACCCCCAGTTTCCTATAACACAGCACATCAGCTCTGCTCAGCCTTTATTAAATTTTCTGTGTGGTAATGTGGTGGTTGTTTTTATTTTGTTTTGGTTCTGTTTGTTTTTTTAACTGCAAGGCGCATTTGTGTTTTCCTTGGTTTCTGCCTTTCTCTTTCTTGTACTGCAATTTTTCTGTCTTTTGTGCTGTTGTGAACTAGGTAACGAAGCGCCTTCCTTCCTCAGGAACATCCACTATCTTCATGCTTTCTCAAACTTCCAGCAATCACAGCTTTTCTTGGAGTGAATAAGGTGATTTCCTTTCTGAGTCGCAATGTGTTGCTTGCTCAACTGCTTTTTTCTTCCTTCTAATGCCTAGCTCCTGAAAACCCACCCTTAGATGTGCTCACACAGCAGAACCTCGCTTTCCCCCACCTTTGCCTTAATTTAAATCTTCTGCTTACATATTTCGTCTGTCTCTTGCCCTTGGGTCTCTTGCTGCCCCTCAGGTGGGTGAGCTGGTCGTGCTCAGGGTGTCCAGGTGAGGTGGACACAAAGCTGGTTACACTCTCCTTCCTTGCTGTAGTTTTGTCTTGGCGGACCAGACAGGAGTGGGACGAGGTGGAGTTGATGTTGGTTGTCCTCTGGGTGAATTGTCAAAGGGCTCAGGCTTGTCTGGCCTGGGAGGAGCTTCCCCAGTCCATGCCATTGTCAGTGCTGCTGCTGTTCTTTGTGTGGGTGATGAAGCCACAGCCCTCAAGCCCCACATCAAGGGGTGCTCCTGGACCTGCTGACCGTGGGGCTGGCGGGGTCACCCGCAGCAAAGCACCCTGATTGCACGTCCCTGGTGCCTGCGTTCACTGCAGCTCTCCACCATTACTGGCTGCTCTAAAATACCAGTTGTGTGGAGATCAGAGATGTCTTCTGCCCCCTAGAAGCACCTGCAGCGTGAATCTCCAAACACTGTGAGGAGCGGGGCAGTTTCTGAGCACCTGCCATGCCTGTGGCACTGCAGACCCAGCAGTGCTGTCACGGTGTGTTGCCCCATCCTCTGTGGAACGGGGGAGCTGTGAGAGGGGCTGTGTGACCCAGCGGGCTCAGGGCTCGTGTGCTATGTGTCTCTTTGCCTCGCTGTTGCAGAGCAGCAGGAAGGCACCTGATTCATTGTCGGCCAGACCTTCTGTCAGACCTCTTCTTTTAAGAACATTCTCAGATGAGTCTAATGTGTTGTAACAGGTACCCTGTCCTGAGGATTGGGATGGTTTTAAAGGCATTGATTAACCAAATGTAACCCCCTCCAAATCAATTAAACCATGGTTCTTGTAATCCTCTTGGCTCTCGGTGTGGGGCACCTGTCCTTGTGGAATGGAGATGCAATGCTTGGGATGCATTTTAATTTGGGGATGTTGTACTATACAGCTTCTTCAGAATCCCATGTCTGTACAGATAATTTCAAGTATTTGGCAATATGTAAACAAATCTTTCAATCTAACTGCTACTTCAGTCTGATATTAGCACAAAATTTAATGTGAGAGTCCAGCCTGAATTGTGCTAACACTTGTAATAAAAGCTGATACGTTTACAGTGAAGGATGGAAATCTCAGTTGTTAAAATGATTCCAGTATTGCATCTGAATGGTACCAAAATCCCTTTCTCTAGGGTGCATGCTGTTCTGTCAGATAGAAATAAGTATGTTTTAATTCATCTGCACAGATGGGAACTAAACACATGTACTTGTCTGTGTGTGTCAGCACATGGGACGTGTCTCGGTGTCCGTGTGTCTGCACACACACAGAGCATCCTCCTATGAGTTGATTTTAAACTCTGTAGTAAGCCAATAGCAGAATAAAAACAATAAAAGTGCCTAATTGAATTCACAATTCTGCATTAGGGGAGATGTTATGTGCGGTGAGCTGCAAACATAAGCCTGCAGTCTATGACCCTCTCGCACCTCTGTGCCCACAGCTGCTGCTGAAGCAATCAGATTTGTGGGCATGGCAGGGCCAGCAGCCAGCCTTGCCAGCCTCCGTGCAGCCAGGCCTTCCCACTGACGTTAGGTGGTGCTCTCCACCACCACATTCTGGTGCAGACTGCTGTGGAGGCGGCTGGACCAGCACAGGGGCTGCAGGGCACAGTGGGGCAGATGCCACTTTTAGACTTCATGCAGCATTTTGCAAATTGTGAAAATTTATTTGTCATCTGATTACTTGGTTGTGAATGATATTTGGCACTTTTATCATGGGCTAATCATTCTTCTCCTTTATATATATACTTTTTTTATAACCCAGGGAAAGGTTTATGGCTTTGGGAATGTAACAGTTGCAATACATGTTTGTTTTCCTTCTGATTTTTGCAGGCTGGCCCCTTTGATCTGCCTGTGTTAGTGTCATACAAACGTATAGAGAATGGTTATGTGAAGGCTGAAGATGCTGTTACTCATTTGGCAGAAAGATATCCTCTCAGGATACCTTAAAGTGCTCCACACAAACATTGTCATGCTGTAGGAAACCCATGGTTTTAACCTGGCAGTGACCTTTGATAGTACCAAGGACTGCAAGCAGCCGTGCTGGGAGAGCAGCCAGGGCACTGGCCCCACGTTAGTCTTTGGTCTTGAGGCTTCCCTGCCCTCCCAGAAAAACCAGTTCTGCCAAATCCTACATCACTGGAGGCTGAGACAGCATCGTTAGGAGTTCACCCCAAACAGCACGGATCAAAGTGCAAGAGTGCAGTGCCAGCCCCATCCCACGCGGGGCTTCTGTGCCCGCTGCAGATCTGCCCGAGAGCAGCAGGGCTGCTCAAGCTCCTGCTCTGCCTGACCAAAGAAGTAGCACAGACTTCAACCCCGTAACATTCCCCTGCAGCCCCCCGAAGGCGCTGGGAAGAGGCTGCTGCCCTCACAGGAGGTGGATGCAGCCCTGGAGCCCCTCTCCTGGTGCTGGGGCTGTGCTGCCTCGGCTGGCTGCTGCCCCCTCCCAGCCACAGGTTCCCAGATGGACACGGCAGGATCAATGAAAATCCGGGAGAAATCTTTGCCCTTCTCTCCTCCAGGTGGAGCTGGAACAGTCTGTGGTCTGTCCGCAGCAGTGGTGTCCCTGTGAAGACCTGCAGTGCTGGAAGTGCCAGAGCATCCTCCCCCAGCCGGTTTGCTGCTGGGTTTATTC
>NW_005054349.1:779344-784830 GCF_000277835.1 Geospiza fortis | reverse complement strand
CTGTGGCTGTTTGGGATGGAAAGAAGCTTTGTGGGGGAGAAAGGAATCCCAGAAGCTGGGCTGTGCCAGGCTGTGAGCCCCAGTGCCCAGGCTCCTCTGCTGTGCTTACATTACTGCACTGTGCACTGGCTCCAACACTTTAAAGGGTGAGGGACAGTGTGGGCCTTGGCTGATCCCAGGGACATGGGCTGTGCCTGTCAACCCGCAGGTGTATGAAACTGCATCTTGAGTTATTTGCACTAAGAAAAAAGAAGACAGTTTAAAATTGAATACATGAACCTGATTTCATTTTACATTTTGTTTTTTAAATTGGCATGTTCTTTTCAAATCTACCTGTACCATGGTAGTAGGAACTTTCCTCTTTAGGTTCTGCACAGCAAAGGTGAGATGCCTGACTCTCAATATTTTTTTTCTCTCTGATACTTCATGTGTGGCAAGAGCAGCTTCTTTTGTTGTGTTAAGTCACGAGCAGTGGCAGAGCAGGCTGTGTGCCCCTGCTGGGTGGTGTGGCAGTCCTGCCTCGTGCTGATGTCCCCCAGAGGAGCAGCTGGGAGAAGCTTGGGGGCTCCTTTCAGAAGCAGCAAGCTCTGCACTGCTGCTGAGTTTGGCTCCTGCTCGCTCAGCTTTGTGTCAACAGAACAATTTGGGACAGACAGAACATTCCCCTCACCAAATTTTGTGGAACTGCAGACTGTTAATTGTTGGAAGAGTCGAGCTTTGCTCTCTGGCTGCCATGCCTGCGGTTCGTCTGCGGCTGGTGTGGATCAGCTGCTGGCAAATCCTCTCATGCATCCTGCAGACGTTGGATGGCCTTACCTGAGTGGGAGAGGGGAGTGCACAGTCCCTGGGGCTGCTGTGCCCTCGCCCAGCACGGGAGGGGACGGACGGACAGGAGCACTGTATCATACACTCTGCACTGGCCTCAGCACGAGCGGCGTCCGCGCTCGGCTCCTGCTGCATGCAGGGCAGGAGCTGCACTGCCAGCATGTGCCCGTGGGCAAAGCTCTCATTTCCTGCTTCTGTTTGGTTTTCCCATTCTCCCAGCTCATTTCACAGACCTGAAACTCAACTTGCAGACCTTGTCCCGTGCTCAGCTTTCCTTGCAGAAATGTGGTGCCTACAGATCAAGTACGTGATGGATACAATGAAGATGTGCTCTATATGCCAAATCTAACCATTCTCCTTAAATACACGGTTGCTGACTTGTGTTTACATAACCTCTGAAAAATGGGCACGAAAATGCCTAATTCCTGTGATTCAGAACCATTCCAAGCCCGAATGGTCCCAAGCTTGACACCTTGCTTCTCAGTTTGCTTTGTGTCATGCTCTACTCCAGGGGTCAGTCTGTTCCCCTGGGATCCATGGTGGTGTCAGTGGGAGCAGTGGAACCTGACATGTGTGTGAACTGTTCAAATTGTCACGTAACCAGGATAATTTTGCTGCCTGTCTCAAGACAGAGCCTTCTGAGAACTAAATCTTTCTCTTGGCCTTTCCAAGTGTCCTGTCTCCAGCTGGAACAAGCCATTGCAATAGCTGTACGTTCAAACCCAAGGCGTGCGGGGTGGAATTAATGTGGAATGTCCTGAATACAGCTCTTTTGGGGAAAATGCAGTGTTTCTTGGGCTTGGATCTTCAGGTAGTGCACTGGTGTAGGGCTGGGTGCCAGGACAGCCAGGCTGCCCTGGTCCTGCAGGAGAGCTGATCCTCGTCACTCAGCAGTGACAAAACCAGAATTCTGGTGGTTGTGGGTGACTCAGGGCAAACAGGAGCCCCTTCTGAGGCTAGAGAGGGGCAGAAGTGCTCATCAGGGCTGTGAGGTGTGAGGCAGCAGGGCTGGAGGGGCAGCAGTGGGACAGGGATGCTGTGCTGGGTTCCCTGGTGCCCTCAGGTACACTAAAGGTCAGTACAGGCTTTTCGGTGGAGAAACTTGAAGGAAAAAAGGCTGGGGTTTTCTCATCATAATTTGTTGAGGTTTTATCACTGACTAGTGACACTGAAAGATAAGGAAAGTAATTAAGATTCCCTCTAAAACTCTTATGTGATAACAGTGGAGCTTGGTGTAGTCATAGCGACTTTTCAAAAACTAATCCTAATCATTATGAGAATATTATAAATGACTTGGAATTGCATAAAAGCTTCAAATTGAATTTGTATACACACAGTTGAAAAACTTTCCTAATACTGCACCATTTATCCAATTTCCCAGCTATAAATTTTTTTAAAAAACCATGTAGTGTATAGAAAATGTAAATTATATACAGGCAATGAGCAGATACATTTTCAGCTTCTTGCAAAGAAAAAGGACTGCAACCTTACATTTTTTTCACTTAAATGCAATTTTATACATTTATGTTGCTTTATATCAAGGAAATTGAATGTGAATGTTACCTTTTATGAATGCAACTTGCTCTTTTTTCATTACAGAAACTTTTGTTTGAAGTAATCAATAAACTTTGGTATGTTGTTCTGATTAATATATATTTGTTGTCTCTCTGATCTCCTTGGATACTCCTAGGGGTAGTTGATTTTGTGGCTTTTTCCAGGGCAGGACTAGGGGCACAAGCAGCATTTTCACAGTGGGATAGGTGCCAGCAAGGCCATGCTTGGTTGTCTGACGTGGAGCAGCGTTTGCCTAAGGAAACACTGCTTGCTTCTCATACATTTTTATTTTTCCAGCAGTGTATTAGCAGTTGTGGGTATCAGCTGCTGCACATAGCTGGCCTGTGTGCTCTCAGCTAATTTCCCTCAAAATGGATCTTTAATTATGAAAGTGAGTCCTGTGAATTAAGTGAATAAATTGATTTAACTTTCTAGGATAGGTGAACCCAGGGCTTCAGCTGACATTTAGGAACTGATGTAGGTCCATGTGCCTGATTTCCAATCACAAAGTGTTTTCCTTGCTGCTGTTTTGGTTCTTGGTTCTGTGTCATGGCTGCCTGTAAGAAGTAATTTTTAGTTCAAAGCCTCAAAATACACAAATGAGGTTTGCAAAGTGCCTGGTGCTGGTGAGGTTCAGGCCCAATATTTGCATTGATGAAATTCCAACAGCACAAGGAAACTGCTAAAGCACGACTCACGGTGTTTGTATAATGCACAAGAAATATATAGGCGTAACTTTCATTTTAAGGACACGGGTCTGTTTCAAGCTGAAGTGTTTGTAAGGAGAAACTGACAGTTTGAAAAATTCTGTTTGGGCTGCTTGGATGCCTGCAGCTCCCATCAGGCACCGCAGGACAGATGGCTGAGCTATTTAAAACAAACTAACCTTTCCTGAGTACTATTGGAAACCAGATACACGCATTGAGAGTCTGAATAGTGATAGTGAAAATGTCTGCAGGGTGGAGAGGGTCTCGCTCTGAGCTGGCTGGCCAGGCTGGCAGGACAGGAGCTGTGAATGGGAGCGATGGGAGCTGACCACAGGTCACCAGTGCTTCAGAAAGCACCAAAATTAGCGTTTCAGACACCCGTGCAGCCCTTCTGGTTAGAAAGGAGAAGCAGTGTCGTGCTGTGAGGTGATTTTTAACAAGGACAGCAGTTGTTTGAAGGTCGGGCTGTGGCGTGTGAGGGCTCTTGGCACGTGGAGGGGTCACGGTGTCCCTGTCCCTCTGTCCCCTGCAGCTGGTGCAGGACATGCAGCAGCAGCGTTCTCACTGCTGGCATGGGGCTTTGCTTTACGTTCTCACACGTCTGGATAACCTGCTAAGCTGGAAAATACGCAGTGGCCTGGAGAAAGGGCGTGTGTGTGCACCTGTGAGTGTTCCTTTCCAAAAGCAGGAGCTGTGACAACAAAGAAGGCAGCTCTGACTGACACAGGGGAAGGTGGGAGTGGGGGAACAGAGTGGAGCCCTTTGTTTTTATTTCACATTCAAGTAAAGGACATAAAATCCTCCTCCTGATTAAACCTGGGCAGGTGTGGCTGGTTTCAGCGGGGCCAGGATTTCTGCCAGGCTATGGAGGGTCTGCTCAGCCTGGGCCAGCTTGGGAAGAGCCTCAGTGGGCAGTGCCCCTGCAGTGGGTGATGCTGCAGTCTGCACAAGAAATCCTCCTAAAACCCCTGCTCATGAAAACCAGCCCGAGGTTAATTACTCTTCTGCACAAGTGGTTTGCTGTGGCTGTGCTTTCTCCAGAGCTGAGCAATTCCCTTGGACATCACTTTGACTCTAACCTGTGTTTAGCCAGCTCTGTTTTTCCAGCTCTCAGCACTTGACTGAACAGGTATTTTTGAAGGGTGATTTCTCAAATCCAAATAATGGCTCCAGTCTCAACCCAACCTTCTAGCCTTAATGTGGGAAAGGGAGAAAAAAGTTGTTTTTTTTTTTTTTAATTCAAGAGCTTTAGAATTTTGTGTGAGTGGGTTTTTTCAGCCCCTGATCTGGAATTAATGAAATTAGTTGGAATTCTTCCTACACCTTCTCCCTAAGATTAGATTTAAGGATGAGGCATTGCACCCACATGAAATAAATCTCTGCAAACAGGTGCTGTCAAGATTTTCCACAGCTTTAAAGGGCCCTTGCCCCTCACACACCAGTTTGTATGAGCCGCCCTCAGAGTGCTGAACATTGCTATGGGGCCTGGACAGGAGATCCCTGAAAAAGAAACAGCCAAGTTTCTGGCTGTCATTGTTTCCTTTTTAATCTGTCTCCTTGCTGCTGCTCTCTCAGTTTAGCAGCTCCTGGGCAGGCAGAGGTAACACCTGGCTCTGGAGGAGCCAAGGGCTGCGGGCAGTGTAGAATGGGGGCGGCTGGAGGATGCAGAGTGCCTTGCTGGGACAGCTGGGCATTGGTAGGGAAATGGCCCAAAGTGAGCAGCCAGGGTTCCAAACTGTGAATCTCAGTGGCCATAAGGAGAAGCCACGAGCAATTGCCCCATAAGGGAAAGCCATGAACGATTGTCCCATAAGGGAAAGCCATGAGCAATTGTCCCATAAGGGAAAGCCATGAACGATTGTCCCATAAGGGAAAGCCACGAGCAATTGTCCCATAAGGGAAAGCCATGAGCAGTTGCCCTCCAGTCTGAGCTAGCCCAGCTTTTCCAGCTGTGAGCTGCCCGAGGATGCCTGTGTCAGCTGAGCTGGCTGCAGCAGTGCAGCTCTGGCTGTGCAGGGTTCCTGCAGCAGTGCAGCTCTGGCTGTGCTGGGTTCCTGCAGCAGTGCAGCTCTGGCTGTGCGGGATTCCTGCCTGCACTGGGGCCAGCCCAGCCCACTGGGACTCGAGCAGGGGCTGGGCTGCAGAGACCTCATCCGGATCCTGTCTGGATGACATTGCCTTCATCCAGTGAGCAAGAAATGGATTGACTGTGAAACCCTGGGGGTGACAGCTGCATCTTCTCCGGCGTGGCTTCATTCTCCCCAGTCCCTGTGTCAGAGGCGGGTGTGTGGGGCTGAGTGCCAGCCCCAGCAGAGCATCCCCTGCACAGAGCTGGGGCAGAACAGGGGCTTTGAGCACCTGGATGGGTCCCATCATCCCTGCGCCGGGGCACTTTGGGAC
>NW_005054349.1:778111-779311 GCF_000277835.1 Geospiza fortis | reverse complement strand
AGCTCTTTCTTGGCTTGTCGCCTTGTGTATCAGACTGATTTTTTCATGAGTACCTGCACAGGAACTGTCCCTGTCACACAAGGAGTGCTTTATGACCAGACCGAAAGTCATCTGTCCAAACTGTTTGGTGGTGAGAACCTGCTGTGTCACCCACGAGGAGCACTGGCTGATTGGGTTGTTTTTCCTTGAAAAATTCTGTGTCAGTGTAAGAAGGACCTACCAAAAGATGCTGGGGTTTATATTACCTCTGTTAGACCATGGCTTTTTAATTTATAGCCCTGACTGCTGAAGTGTTGGAAAAAGGCTGCTATTATAGTAAAGAGCATAATTAAAAGGTTGTTTTGGAAAAACAGGAACATCTACTTCTCCATGCTGCCTCCCTGGGCAGCTCAGGCTCCTGAGAGAATGAGCTGGCATCGTTGGAGCCTCAGCATCAGGAAAAGTGAGACTGATGGGTCAGCCCTGTGCTGTGCTCGGAGCTCTGGCCAGCACTGGCTGTGGTACAGTTTAATGTAGTGCTCATAAATTGTTCAAGGAATTTGCTAGAATGCTGCTTGCAGAGGATGGAAATGCCTTTTTTTTTCTCCTACAGAAGTGGTGTAAGGCAGGGAGTAAATGCAGCTGCAGGGTGGTTTGCTGGGGGGCACTGGGTATAGTGGTGAATTAAAGAAAAAAAGGAATAAAAGGGAAAGGAGGAGAGAAAGGAAAGGAAGGGGAAAAGGGAGAGGAAGGAAGAATGGGGGAGAAGGAAGAAAGCAAAAGAGGGAACGGAAGGAAATACTGGAAAAAAGACTAAAAAGAAGGGGCAAAAGAGGAAAAATAGGGGAATGGAAAAAAAGGGGGAAGGGGGAAAAGAAAAAGGGAAAAAAGGGAAAAGGGAGGAGAAAGGGGGGAAGGGACTAAACTAAAGCAATAGAAAAAAAGGGCGAAAGGAAAAAAGGGGAAAAGAGAAAAAGAAATAAAGAGGAAAAAAAGGGGGGAAAAGAGGTAAGGGCGGAAGAGGGAAAAAACGGCAGAAAAGGGAAACAAACAACCAAATAAACAAACAAACCAGAAAGGAAAAAGCGGGGGAAGAAGCTAAAAAAAAGGGAAAGAAATGCCCGGGGGCGGCGGTGCCGGGGCGGTGCCGGTGCCGGTGCCGGGGCGGTGCCGGAGGCGGGGCGGTGCCGGTACCGGTACTGGGGGCAGTGCCAGTACCTG
>NW_005054349.1:771779-777200 GCF_000277835.1 Geospiza fortis | reverse complement strand
AAGAACTCTTCCCGGGGAAGCTGTAGCTCCGCTCTGGCCGTGGCTGCCCGTCCCGGGTGGAAGCGGGGGAGCAGGAGATAGGTGTGTGTGAGGTGTGCTCCTCTGTCAGACACCTCGGCACCCCCTGTGTCCCGTGTCCCCGAGCACCCCCGAGCGCCCGGCTGTGTCGGGAATGCAGCACTGTACTGAAGCCGCTGTGCTTCTGTGCCCGCACACCCTGAACGTGAGAAGCACATGCAATCTGATCCCTTATCTCAGGCCGTAGCTGCCTCTGCGATGTTTCCTTTGGTGGACGGTGATCTGCTCAGAAATTGTGTGGAGTTCTCACTTTTTCATTATTTTCCTGTTTTCCCAAGGGGAGTTACAGGTGTTTTTGTGGTGAGGGGAGTTACAGGTGTTTTTGCAGCAAGGGGAGTTACAGGTGTTTTTGCGGTGAGGGGAGTTACAGGTGTTTTTGCGGTGAGGGCAGTTACAGGTGTTTTTGCGGTGAGGGCAGTTACAGGTGTTTTTGCAGCAAGGGGAGTTACAGGTGTTTTTGCGGTGAGGGGAGTTACAGGTGTTTTTGTGGTGAGGGCAGTTACAGGTGTGTTTGCGGTGAGGGCAGTTACAGGTGTGTTTGCGGTGAGGGCAGTTACAGGTGTGTTTGCGGTGGGGCCTTTCCCGAACCAGGAGGGGAAGGGGCCCTCGGGTGGCTCCAGGCTCACTGGAGGATGCCCACCTTGGCAGGAGTGGGAGCAGGCAGAGCCAGCACTCCTCGTTGGTGTGCAGCTGGTGGAGTGCTTGCAGCTGTGCTGGGCGCAGAAAAGACACACTGACCCAAAAAAGGCTCCCTGTCTAGTGCCAGCCTTCTTGACATCTTTGCAAGGCACAGCTGTGGTGCAGGAGGAATCTGCCAGGGGTGGGTCACAGGTGAGGGCTGTACCAACGGCCCAGAGCTGCTGTGTCCGTGTCCCTCTGGGGTGCTGCCGCAGCACCTGCTGCTCTGCCTGCCCTGCCCACCTGACCTGCTCCTCTCCCTGCACCCTGAAATGGGGCAGGTACTGCAGGCAGGGCTGTCATGGTCGGTTAGCAAAGGGTGCTGCTTGAATGGATGTGGTTAAATGCTCCTTGTGCTGCTGTTGGCAGGGAACAGCCCCGCTGCTGGAGCAGGAGCTGGTGCCATGGTTTGCTGCGAGCTGTGCACTGGGAACCAGGTGAGGGCAGGCTGTAGGTTTCTTCTGAGCATGAGCCCTCTCTCCCAGCCGGCTTTTGGCAGATGACCTTTGTGTAATGGTCATACAGAGCCAAAATACCCCCACAAAGGCACATTTGTGTGGTTATAGCTGCAGGATCTGGACCCATGATTTGGCATCCACACAGGTTCTGAAAATAAAATGTTGACAAAGAGGCAAAGTTGAGTAAGGCTCTCCAAATCATGAGATTAAAAATAAATCAGAAGCTTTTTTCCCTTATTGCCAATTTGTGAGCGTTCAGCCTGATGATCGGGGACCTTTTTTTAACCATTGCCCTACATGCAGCAGTACTGGAAACTTGTTGGTTGTTTCTAGTAGAAACCCGTACCTGCCTCAGACTGAGATAAAAGCCAGTAAAAATCCCAAGCCCTTTATGGCCATTCCCATCTCTCAGATGGCTTGGGCTCCCCCAGAGCATGGCAGAACCATGGCAGCCCCCAGCAGCCCTGTGCTGGCATCAGCCAGGCCCTCGGGTGGCCCGCGGAGCAGGAGTAGTCTGGAGCACTCAGTAGTACGTGGGCTGTGCTTCCTCTCCCTGCAGCACATTTGCTACAACCACTTCAATGGTTATCATTCATGTACCAGGACAAAAGTGAAGTGACAGCAGGGCTGTGTGGGAGCGCACAACTGAGGTGTAAAACATGGTGAGGGAAAGAAAGAGTTTCCCAGAGAGCTCTCTTTGCCACCGAACGAGAGGATGCTCAGAGACACAGGGTGCCTGGGATGGGGGTTAGAGCTGGGACACTGCCCTGCTTGGGCTGCCGTGGGAGCCTTTGTTAGTGTTGGTTTTGGCAGGTGGGATTGCAGGGGAGTGCTGGAGCCACAGACCAACCACAGGCCAGCCCCAGAGCAGCCCCAAGGCTCTGTGCACAGCCACGTGTCGCTGTGACAGGGGCTTTGGGGACATGTGCTGAGCACGGGGCAGGGCCTGCTCAGCCTGCTCTGTGCCAGCCTCCCTCACGCTGGGCAGTGCCAGGCCAGTGGGAAATGGGTGGGCAGGGGAGCTGCAGTGTGAGGCGTGCTGGTGGCAGTGCTGGCTTGTTTTCTGCATGCCTTTTTCCTCCCAGGCCGTGCTGGGCTTGGTTTTAGGTCAGGGATGGGTCAGGATGTCCTGGGCAGAGCTGTTCCCTAGCTCAGCACAGTTATCCTGCTGCTCTGGGGGTGTCTGTCAGGGCAAACAGGGGCTGACACAGCCAGCAAGCACCAGCAGTGTCCTCCCCACCTCCCTTGCCATCGCACAGGCCTGCTCTGCTGCAGGAGCAGCTCAGCTGGGTCTGGAAATGTGCTTTTGCTCAGTGGGGGAATGCCAGAGTTGGGCATTTCCACTTTCAGTTCAGGAAAAGTGGTGTTTGCTTTCCCTTGCTTTACAGTAGAGTTTCCAGGTGATGCCATTGGGGGATCCTGGCTGCATAGTTTAGTTCCCTGGCTGTGTCAGCTGTGAAAGAAATTGTTCCAGTGTCCTCAGTGAACTTCATTCCAGCTTCTCCAGGCAGCCAGTGAGGCCCCAGGATTTACTGCTGAAATATCTCCCAGGAGTTGCTTTGTGCTGGAATTTCTCTTTGAAAAATCAGCGTTTGCATGGTGCTGAATGATGATGGGAAAGTTACTGATGTCTGTATATTTTTATTGGGTTTTGGAAGTGTTTTGTGCTGAGGGGCTCTGGTTTAGGGGCTGTCAGGACTGGGAAGATGTGTGGCGGGGGTGCCCTGGTGCTGGTGGGCAAGCACATGGACTGCTCTCTTCAGTAAGGGAGGAGCGACTCAAACTGGAAAAAGGAGAAAACTAAAGTACAGTGGAGCTCCTACATGTTAGCAATGCAGGAAACTAGATTTTCTCAACTCCCACACTGAGGTTGAATCCAAAAGAGGGGGTGTTGGGGATCTTTTATTACATTTCTCGCAACTGACGTGAATTCATGTATGGTGGAGCTTTTATCATTCCCAATTTGTGCTTACTTTGGTGTGATATGAGAGTGGGGTTTCTCTGATTGGACACGAAAACATCACAGCATAGCAGGAGGCAGCAGCTAAGCCTTGGTGCTGCTTAATTTGCTTTTGCTTCACCTTTTCTTAGCAAAGCTTCCCCAGTTTCTCAGCTGCTAAATATAAATTGGAAGAGATTCCCTCCCCACCACCCCCAGGCCCCAAACCTCCACGGTCTCCAGCAGAGGGGATCTTTCAACCTGCCCTGAACATCCTCCTCTTCCTCCTCCTGCTCCCTGGCAGCGTGGCTCAGCCATGGCTCCTGCAGCCCCTATGCTCACTGCAGCTCCCAGAACTGTGTGGAAGGATGGCATTGCCATGGCTCTGGGATCTTTGCCTGCCTGCACCTTGTCCTTGGCAGCAGTGGCTGCCCAGCAGGATGGGGCTGTGCTGGTTTGGGGTGGCTGCAGCTGTGCCACCCTGTGACCGTGCTCACAGGGGTTTTCAGGTTGAGGGAAGAGACGAGGATCTGACTCCATGTTTCAGAAGGCTGATTTATTATTTTATGATATATATATTACATTACAACTACGCTAAAAAACAGAAGGAAAAGGTTCATCTCAGAAGGCTAGCTAAGCTAAGAATAGGATAGAAAAGAATGGTAACAAAAGGAGCTGTCTCGGATTCTGTTCGAGATAGCTCACCCTTGATTGGCCATTAATTATAAACATCCAAGATGGGCCAATCAAAAATCCACCTGTTGCATTCCACAGCAGCAGATAACCATTGTTTACATTTTGTTCGTGGAGCATCTCAGCTTCTCAGGAGGAAAAATCCTAAAGAAGGATTTTAATGAAAAGATGTCTGCGACACCACCCCAGTGCCCTGGCTGCTCCTGCTGTCCCACTGCAGCTCCTGGGGGCATGGCTGGCACTGGGATGCCCTGCCCCAGGCTGGGGTCATGCCTGGCACTGGGATGCCCTGCCCCAGGCTGGGGACATGCCTGGCACTGGGATGCCCTGCCCCAGGCTGGCAGCTGGGCTCTGGAGCCAGAGCCAGGGCTCCGTGCACACCTGGGGGTGGTGGTCCCAGCCCTGTTTGGGCACAGGGCTGGCTCCTGCTGGAGGGTGGGGTTGGGCTGTCCCGTGGGGACAGTCACACTGCCTGGGTGATGGTCCTCAAACCTGAATTGCACCCAGTTAACATTTTCCATTTCTTCCTTCTTTTCCTTTCACAGCACCTTTTTTTTTTTTGCCTTTTTCCTCTTATCCTCAGTGTGTCTAAATCTAAGCCTTTTGAAAAGGTCATGGTGGTTTTTCAGGAGCTTTCCTGTTTCTGCTGTGTGGTTTCTGGGTGAGCACAGCCCCAGGCTGGGTGTGGGGGTGTGTCTGCACAGGAGCTCCCATGCACACGAGCCCTGGAAGGCCTCGCAGGAGAGGCACAGCCCTGGGTCAGAAGAGAGAGCCATCTGCTGCTGCTTCCCACGCTGTGTTGGAGCAGGTGCTTGGGGACAAGGGAAGGAAGGAGCTTGGAAATAGAGTGAGCTGTTCCTTAAAAATCCCCCCCGGTCTGAGAAAAGATCATTTAAGGAGTCCTTGAACCTGGGGAGGTGACCAAGCCATCACTCCTAGGGATGGACTAATCCTGGTGGGACTTTCATGTCCTGTGCAGGACTTCAGGCCTTGTGGGGGCATCCTCCTCAGGATCAGCACATCACATCTCCCAGAAAAACAGCCATTTATGAACCTCATTGCTGACCTTTCCCTCGGCATGAAAGCTGCTTTTGGCTGGCTGTGGGCAGGCAGCAGGTGCTGAGCCAGGGCTGGGGGTGGGCAGGTGAGCCCCTGGCCACAGAGAGGTGGGAGCTGTCCCCAGGGGCTCTGGGGACAAAGACCCTTGCAGCAGTCGCAGGCGTTGAAGCTTTCTGCCATAAATATTTTAATGTGTCTTTTGTGTCACTCACTGGGCACAGGGAATGGCACAGCAGCTGGAATTCCAGGGAATTCCATGGTTCTGCTCGGTGCCCAGGTTAGTCCAGCACCTGCAGCAGGGTTCAGCACTGCCCTTGGTTGGTGCCAGTGTCACACACACAGCCATGGGCACCTGCAGCAGGGCTCAGCACTGCCCTGGTTGGTGCCAGTGTCACACACACAGCCATGGGCACCTGCAGCAGGGCTCAGCACTGCCCTGGTTGGTGCCAGTGTCACACACACAGCCATGGGCACCTGCAGCAGGGCTCAGCACTGCCCCGGGTGGTGCCCGTGTGC
>NW_005054349.1:769452-771689 GCF_000277835.1 Geospiza fortis | reverse complement strand
CTGCCCTGGGTGCCAGCCTGGCACAGCCATGGGCACCTGCAGCAGGCTGGGGTCTGCAGGCTCCTCCCTGCCCTTGGCATCAGGGTGCTCATGGCCCTTTGCCAGCCCTGCTGGCACTGCCTGTTCCGTCCCGGGTGGGGACGCCATTTGCTCCTGGCCACCCAAGAGTTGGCTCTCACACCCAGGAAGCAGCCCCAGAACCTTGGCTGTCGGTTCTCTGCCCAGAGCAGGTTCCTAAATCACCTTCTGGTGAACAGAGCAGGCCTTGTTGAGGAGCACAGCGAGCTGCTGTGTGCCACACGTGCCATGGCTGTGTCCATCTCCATCAGCCTCGTGCCACCTGTGTGTGCCAGCCCCTCCCAGGGCTGTGTAAACACCTGCTCTGCCTGTGCCCAGCAGTGTGTCCTGTTGTGGGCAGGACAGACAGACAGCAGCCAGGGTGTGTGTCCTGTTGTGAGCAGGACAGACAGACAGCAGCCGGGGTGTGTGTCCTGTTGTGGGCAGGACAGACAGACAGCAGGGGGTGGCAGGATGCTGTTGCAGGTGCCAGCCTGTTGGGGGGCACACAGGTGGGACAGATGCCCAGGAGGAGCTGCCTGGAGCAGTGTGGGGGCAGCTCCTGGGGGCACCAGGAGCAGGAACTTTGGCTCTTTGGCACTTGGCACAGGCTTTGTGTGATGTGTGTGTCCGTGGGCAGTGTGCAGTTCACAGCAGGGCAGGTTGCAGGCACTGTAAGCTGTTTTTTCCCCATTAACTCCCTCTGTGCTCCTTTCTGGACACGGTGTGCAGACAGGGAGCAGCCCCCAGGTGGAAAGCTGCTGCTCCTCACTGACAGCAGAGGTGTCTCCAGGTGGGGTTCCCAGCAGCAGGCAGTGTTTGGGCAGTGTGCAGTGTGAGGCAGCCTGGCAGGTGAGTGACACGCCTGTGACACGCCTGTGACACGCCTGTGACACAGCTGCTGCCTGCAGGGCTGCCGGCCTCTGGGGTTAGCAAAAGGAAAGGAAACAGGAGTTGCAAAGGGCAGAGCACTTGAGGGGTTAATGGAGGGTTAGGAGAGGGCTTTGGGCTGGCACAGGAGCTGTCCCCTCTCTGGGTGTCACTGCACCCTGCATGGCAGCCCCTCCTTGGGGTGCTCACTGAGCATCACCCTCGCTGCATCCGTCCCTGTGCAGGGGCTGGGAAAGGTCCTGCCCTGTGCTCACCAGGGCTGGGGGCAGGACAGGCTCTGCAGGGCTCCTGGCTGAGCCACGCTGCTTCCCTCAGGGGCTGCAGAGCCCTGAACTCCCCCTTTGTCTTTTCCCTGCTTGGCTTCTCACAGCCTCTAAAACTGTCATGGCAACAATCTCCCCTGCCAGGAGCCTCTGGATGCAATAACTGCAGCAACCCTTCATGAATGGCCATTTTAGAACTGTATAAAAGTGACATTACCCTGTTGTGACCATTTCCCATCCAGGTGCTGCTGGTTTTTAGGCAGACCCTGAAACTGGAGGTGGTGCCAGCTGTGGGGACAGCAGTTTGTGAAGTGCTCTGAGATGCTGTGTGGGGAGTTCAGGCTTGGTTTTGTAACAGCTGCTGGTCACAAAGCCTCTTTTTGGCTTGGGAAGAAATGAGTGGACTTTGCTGAATCCCTGCCTTCCTGCCCCCTGTGCCAGGGCTGGCTGTGCTGCTCACGGGGCAGTGCCCTGGGGTTTCTCAGTGCTGTCCCAAGAGTGGCCTTAAATAAAAATCCCCAGTTTGCCACAGAGCATCAGCTGAAGCCTTGTTTGAGGGTCTTTGGTGGCTCCCTGCCTTTCTCTGCCCTTTCTGCAGAGATCAGTATTCGAGGACAGAGGTCTGTTCAGGGTTGACAGCAGCACCCCACTGAAGTGCCTCGGGCACAGCAGCGTGCTCTGGGTTTGGTGCCAGCCCTTGATTTCCCCAGTGTTTGCCCAGGAGGGTTCAGTGGCCAGCACAGGGCGAGTGCCAGGGATGAGCTGCCCAAGGAGTGGCTCTGATCAAGCACAATTGGGCTCTTGTTGTGCCTGGCCTTGCCCAGGGGCAGCATCCTGCTCCTGTGTCCTGTTGGATTGTCCCACAGGATGGGCACGAGCTCCCCCTGCCTCCCTGCGCCTTGGCAGGGCTCTCAGGCAGACAGTGCCTTGTGAAACTTTTAAATTAGGGTTTTTTTGAAAGGTTGACTCCCTCTGTGCAGCCTGTTTGCTGGCCAGCCTCAGTTGCTGGCTCCCCCCCCTTCAGGC
>NW_005054349.1:759454-769442 GCF_000277835.1 Geospiza fortis | reverse complement strand
GCGGGGCCAGCCCTGCCTGGGCTGCTGCTGCCTTTGGGGGCAGCCAGGGCTGGGCAGGGAGGGCTCTGGGGCCAGGCCTCACCGCCTGGGGACACAGCAGCCCACGCTGGTTTGTGACAAACACGTGCACAGCACGGGCTTTGCTCTTGTGTTTTACCTGGCACACACGTCTGGTGTCGTCTGGTTCAGGTGTTGGGGCTCATTAAGTTGTTAAATGTGAATTTTATCAGTATGAAACCAGTGACTTGGTGAAAAAAGGAATCAACAAATAGAGAAGAAATCTCTTGCTGCTGCTTGTCCTCAAGCTGGGTGAAGAGGTTGAATGAGAGGCAAATATTTGAAATATCTTTGCAAGACAAACTTCTTTCTCACCAAGACCAGTTCTAGGGCCTGTTAAAATCAAGGATGTTTCTGTAGATGCCAGTGGGGCTGGGGCTCCATGCTCAACAACCAGAAATCCCATTTTTATCTACAGGAGGGGAACCCAGCAGTGTGTGTGGCTGGAAGGGCAGCGAGCAGCCCTGGCTGCGGGCTTGGGGGCAGAGTGACCCCCAGGCACATCTGGGCTGCAGCCCCTGACAGCCACAGCAGGCCTGGGAAAGCTTCAGGTAAAGGAGAAGTGACCAGAAAGCTTTGGAAAAAAGGGGAAATAGAATAAATATTGATTATGCTGGAGTGTGCTGAAGTATGCAGCCTGTCTGATTTGAAACAGCCAGAGATTATTCCCTAGGACCCACTCTGGGAAATAATCAGTGTTTAAAATTTGATTATCAGGAAGCCCAAGGACTTTAATCTGCATAGATGTGCTTCAAAACATTTATTTGCAGGAACAAGGATGTTTGATTTTTAGCTGTCATTCCATTTATAGATAATCCAGAAAAATGTCTGCCAGCTTTAAACTCCTCGTGTGTTTAGTCAGTGTGGTCTTTGTTTCCTTCTCCCAGGGAGAGGTAAAGTTGTGTGTATTGTTCTGATGTGCTTCGTTGCCTCTGAAATGATCCTGGTGCTAAATATGGCATTGATACAGCTCTGCCATGATTTAATTAGGAAGAAATCTATAACTGAACATAAGAACAGCAGCCTCTCCAGGGCTGTGGCCCCGTGCCAGGTGGAAGCATGATTCCAGGAGCTTATTTGTGCACAATTAAGGACGGTCACAGCCTGAGAGCCCAGCCTTGCTCCCAGGGCAGCAGCCTTGCATGCTGCAGCTCCCAGCAGAAGCCTCAGCCCATTGCATTGCCAGGGCTGGGGGCACTGGGGGGCTTGGCAAAACAGGGAGTGGGATTGCTGACTGTGAAATACAAACATTTACATTGGGTATGGATATTGAGGGGAGGGCAGTGCTCCCTTGGTGCATTTAGTGCAATACATTTGTTGCCAACTTGTGGCTTTCACCCTGTTAGAGTCATCAGAAACATGAGAAATAACATCTCTAAGGTCTATATATCCTTTATTACACAATTTCATGGATAGTTTAGGGAAGTTCAAGTTCCACCTTTGGATTAACACATTGATAAACGTGTTTGCTTTGGATTTGTGCTTTATTTTGATTGCTGCTTTTCCCTTTCCCCAGAAACTGCAGTACCCATCTGTGCAAAGGACATCAGTGATGATCTGATGAAAGAGTTTGCTTTCCTGTCTGGTGAGTATGAGAACATCTTCAGGGTCTCTCTCTCCCTGTGGTAATTAAATACTCCAGAGAAAGTTCTTTGCTGTTTGTCAGAGTGATGCTTCCCACAGGCTGTTAGCCATCAGGTGGTATCCAGTGCCACTAGAAATGCTGTTAATAAATCATGGAGGCACTTTGGAGCAGCAGATTAGGTTTCTGTCTCGTGCCACTGTAAAATATTCTGGCTGCCAGCACTGCATGCATTACAAGCACTTTGCTATGAAATGCATTTCTGTAGGTTCCAGAGCAGTGTGCTTGTTTGCCCTTGTATTTCTGATTTCTTCTGCTGTGCTGTTTAAGTACACTCAGTGAATAAAGGAAATGCCTGGTACTGAATGAATTAGTTTCCAGCACCTGCCCTTGTGAGTTGGGCTCAGAGGCACATTTGGCTTTGTTTGGCTCTGAGTGCTCTGAGCTGCTGGTGCCCCTCAGCAGCGCCAGGGCAGCATCCCTGTGTGTTTGGCAGGTGGAAGGGGCAAGGACAAGGCCTGGATCATCACCCTGCCTGACAACGCTGGCTTCAACCAGGTGTCCGAGGAGAGCGTGGCCAGAGTGCTCACCTACCTGACCTCAGTGCCCAGGTAGGAGCTGCGGTGTGCCCTGGGTGGGCAGGGGTGCAGAGTGCTCACCTGCCTGATCTCAGTGCCCAGGTAGGAGCTGCGGTGTGCCCTGGGTGGGCAGGGGTGCAGAGTGCTCACCTGCCTGATCTCAGTGCCCAGGTAGGAGCTGCGGTGTGCCCTGGGTGGGCAGGGGTGCAGAGTGCTCACCTGCCTGATCTCAGTGCCCAGG
The DNA here is from genome assembly GCF_000277835.1 of Geospiza fortis. Lineage (NCBI taxonomy): Eukaryota > Metazoa > Chordata > Aves > Passeriformes > Thraupidae > Geospiza > Geospiza fortis. Next base: position 766,984 of record NW_005054349.1, on the reverse strand, counting down.
TAGGAGCTGCGGTGTGCCCTGCCTGCCTTGGGCAGGGCTCTGCAGGTACAGCAGGGTGTGGGTGAGGGCTCCCTCAGCTCTCAGAGCAGGACAGGGGTGCCAGCCCTTGGTGTCCAGTGAGGTGTTCTGTGTGCCAGGAACTGCAGGGCAAGGAGTGGGCATCATCCCTGTGGCCTGTCAGCTGGAATGTACCACGCATTTACTTGATGAAGTTTCTAATTAGCAACAAGCTTCCCTCAAGCTTTGGCGTGTGTCACTGCTTAAATATACCATGCTGCTGCAAAATAATGTTTTGACGTGTACAAATAGAGAGTCACTGCTGTGGAAAAAGAGAAGTGAAACCAGAGGAAGAGCCTAATTACAGAACAAAGCCTTTGGGGTCCCTGTGACAGCTGACAGCCCAGCAGAGAGCAGCAGCTCCCATTACCTGCCTGTGTGTCAGGGCTGAGCTGCTGACAGTCTGCCTGTGCCTCACACGGGGCTGCAGGCTTGGATTGATGGCCCTCCTCATTCTTGCTGCTGAGCCTGGTCACTGTGTTACCTGGAATCCTTCATTTTCTTGAATAATGCCTGTTTTGGCAGATTCTGTCCTGCAGGGAGAGCAGGCTGACAGCAGCTGGGTGGGAGCTTTCCGTCAGCAGCTGCTTTGGAAGAAGTGTGGAGTGTTTAGGCACCTCTGTTCAAAAAACAACAAAAAAAAAACAACCAAAAAGGAGCCTCTGGTTGCTCTGTCCTCTTTTTGATGGACTCAGAGGCTTCAGGGGCTCCTGGCCCAGCAGGAGCAGGACCCTGCCAGGTGTTTTCATCCTGTGCAGGCAGCCCTGCTCTGTGCAGCTGCAATTCCCAGCTCTGGCTGGTTCTCCAAGGTTTCTCATCCCACCCTGGCATTAGCAGGATGAGCAGTCCTGCTGTCCCTGTAATAGGTCAGACTCAATCAAGAAACTAATGAGAGCTGCAAGCTTGCTGGTGATTCAAACACGTTCAGCATGTTTTTAGTAAAAGCACTTTAATCATCCTGCTCTGCTGCTCCTGCCACCACAGCAGCCTGCCCCAGTGTCTGATCAGCTCAGGAACATGTGCTCCCCAGCACCTGGGGGCTGGAAGGCTCAGGGGACCAGGAAGGCATCACCTGGGGAGGGTGGCAGGTCTGTGCCAGCCCTGGTGCCCTGGGTACACATCCCCCAGCAGCAGCATCACATCGTGGGGCTAGAGTCAGACTTTGGCCAGAAAGCCTCTAAAAGGGGGAAATATTTCCCTGCCAGAGGTATTTCATTTCCTCAGCTGTCAGGGTTGGGTGGCATTTCATTTCCCCATGTATCAGGGTTAGGTGGGTGCACCAGCACCTGCTTACCTGGATGTGCAGGGCGGATCAAAGCCACACAGCCCTGCCAAGGAGCTGCTTGGTGTCCTGCCTCTACAGCCTGGGAACACCTCAGGGCTGTCAGGTTTGTGGTGTTTGGGCAAGCTGAATAGTTTGGAGTATTTTGGGAAGCTGAATTTCACGAGGCACTCTTCTCCTGGAAATCACTGTTAGATAAAGGAGATGGATGCTGGAAGCTGCTCCCGAGTCCTCAGGGCAGGTGCGTTCACAGCAGAGCCAGGAGGAAGGTGACTCTGTAGGCAAGTGAATTTTTGGTATTCCTGGGAACTGCTGCAGGCAGGAGGCAGCTGCAGGAAGTGCTTGTGTGGATGAGCTGGAAGGGAAAATAAGTAATAGGTGCCCATTTCTATTCTGTGCACATCCAGCTCCAAATGCTGCCTGCCTTCAGGCTGGCTGTGCTGGGCAGCACCTGCGGGGGGGGCTGGAAGCAGGGAGGTGTGAGAGATCTGCATTTGCAGAAAAGAGACCTGAGCAGTGAGAAAGCAGCACTTTATCCAGGCTTGGATTGAGCACTGTGACAGTGTGGTCCTTACAGCAAATACAGATCTTTTCTCTGGGCTGAAAGAATTGATCTCTTCCAAGTTAAGCCAGAATTCCAGTAGAAGCTTAAAAAAACATAAATCAGTTGAAGTCAGTTATGGTATCTGTAAGATTGTTAGTACAACAAACTGACTGAATTACCATTCAAGTAAAACTTGCAAATGGAAAGAATCCCTGTGTGTGTAGCCTTGGTGTGGTGTTACCTTCAGTCCTGTGTGCAGCTCTGGGTGCCACATTTACAAAGGATGTGAAGCTCCTTGGATTGTGCAGAGGGAGCAGGTCTGGAGGGAGGGCGGGAAGAATGTGAGGAGCAGCTGAGGCCTCTGGGCTTGTCCTGTGGAGAGGGAGGCTGGGGGGATGCCCTGCTCTCTGGGCTTCCTGAGGATGTGCAGAGGAGGGGGCTGAGCAGAGGAGGGTGCTGAGCTCTTGCCCGGGCTCCCAGGGGCTGGACGTGTGGGGATGGAGCCAGGGCAGGTTTAGAGCAGACATTGGGAAGCGTTTATTTGCTGAGGGGGTGTCAAACACCAGAACAGGTTCCCTGGAGATGCCATTGATTCCCCACGCTGTCGGTGTTCAGGGGGCATTTGAGCAGTGCCCTGAACACATCTCCTAGCTTTGGTCAGCCTGAAGTGGTCAGACACCTGGACAGGTGATCACTGTGGGTCCCTTCCTACTGAAATGTCGCATCCTATTCTGTCCTCTGCTGGTCTTTGACTCACAGCTTGTTGATATCTGGACAAGCTTTGCCTGTTTGCTGTGGGCTGGAGGTGAGGTGCAGTGGCTCAGAGCAGTGACACAGACAAGTGGCACAGTGGAGGGTGCTGGTGCCTATAAATATCTCTGGATTTCAGCGTTGGGCAGGTCCTGGTGCTCTGATCCCACCAGCAGCAAGGAGTCTCTCAGGGCTGTGCTCAGTCTCACAGCTGCAGGCCCCAGGGTCCAATTTCAAGTCCTGCAAAACATCCCAGGTCTTTATTTTTAGTCTGGTGCATCAAAAAGTGACAAGAAACACCCAGAGAGAAGCAATCCTTGCCCTGGCTCTCTGTCTCCATCTTCCTGCTGCTGGATCCAAACAAAGAGCCCCCAGAGCCTTGGTAGAAGGCATTGATTTATTTTTATTGCCACTCTAAAAGGTACATCACAGCCTGGAAATCTGATAAACTTGCAAGGCCTGGGTTGCAAATGGTCCCAGACTTTCTCCACTGGCCTAGAATAAATGTCAAATTTCTCCCAGTAGGTGTCAAGGCTGTCAGACTGCTGGGAGCTTCCCTTTGTTTCTGTAGGGAGCTGGTAAAAGTCCATTAGCATGCTCAGAGGTGCTCCCTGAGCACAACCTTGTCCTGAGTTAATGACCAGCTTTTCTTAACCTGCACTGCACTACAGTCTGGCTGCCTTTTCTGCATTCGGGGGGGCTGTCTTCAGGTTTTATTATGATAACAGCACTTCTGTGCAAACACGGTTTATTTTCTTCACTTGCGGGCCCTTGGGAAACACCAGGGAAGTTGGGAATTGTTCTTTATAGCTCAGAGACATACCTTTTAAAATTTTAGAGAGTGCTGAAAAACCAAAGGCTTTTATTTTTGCCTCAAACCAAAGGATCCTTTGGCTGCTCCCACCCACCTGGGTCACTTAGCTCATGGTGGGAGTGAACAGAGCTGACAGAAACCTGCAGAGCTATCTCACATTGCCTAAACCACTCTAAGCAAATAAAGGTTTAGGCTGAAAAGTCAGACTCACCATGCTCACAGCCTCAGACTTTATTCCATGTGTTCTGTGTATGACCCATATGTAAAATCTGATGTTCATTTTCTCTGCTCTTTTCTTCTACACTTCAAAGCCACTGAATGAATTCAAGAGAAACCTTTGCACTTTGGGCGTGAAGTTGCAGATCCATAAGATGTGGCACAGGGAGCTGGGTGCCTCTCCGTGCCTTCAGCCAGCTTTTGTTATGAGTCAGAGGGAATTGCAGTCCTTATCCCTCTGAGCACCACTGCTAATTCCTCTTAAACGTGCTTGTCAGAGTCCTAGCTGCCACAGAGCAGGCAGCAAGATGAGCACTGAATGAAAGCTCCTGCACTGCCTTCAAGTGACTTTTGTTTCTTTCCTGTAGTGAGTTGCCAAGTATTGTCTGCCTTGTGATCCCTCTGAGTAATCCCCGTGCGTTTGCCTTGCCAAGCACAGGAATTAGCAGGGATGATGCTGGCACAGGGCTGTGCCCAGGGCAGCCCCCTGAGCCCTCTGGGGAGCCAGCAGTGTCCTGGGAGCCTCTCCCAGCAGCAGGACAGGTGCTGTGGGCAGGCCTGTCCCACATGGTTGTCCCACATGGCTGTCCTGTGTCAGCATCCACAGGGTAAACACTGCAGCCATTACCTGGCTGTGCTCTGAACACACTCCTGGGGAGGAGGAGGAGGTTCCAGGCTGGCTGTGTGCAAACAGAGCAGCTGTAGCTCAGCTGCTGCTGTGTGCTGCTCCCCCAGGCTGCCAAGGAACGTTTGAATTGCAGCCAGGGCAGCCCTGGGCCCTGCCAGAGCAGGCAGCCCTGGTGCAGCTGGCTGGCCTGGCCGCACTGGGCATCTCAGAGCAGCTCAGAGGGCTTGGGTGTTACAGGGACTCTGTGCTTGCTGAGCCAGCTGGGCTGTGCTGGAAAACGCCTTGGGCCAGTGGCTGCCTCCCTGCAGGACGGGCTGGGGGAGCCACCACAGCTCCCTGTCCCCTCTGCCAGGCTGCCACTGCTCTGCCCTGCCACCCTGGTGTCACCCCTCCTGTCTCCTGCCCTGTTGGTGTCCCCTCTGCTGTCTCTTGATCTATTGGTGTCTCCTCTGCTGTCTCCTGCCCTGTTGGTGTCACCCCTCCTGTCTCCTGCCCGAACAAGGCAGGAGTCCCCTCCTGGCTGCTCTAACCTGGGCAGGGAAGGCAGGGCTTTGGGCCATCAGCTGGGGGAGCCTCTGGCCAGGGCACAGCTCCTCTGCAGGCTCCTTCTCAAGGCCAGTTTGGGTTTCAAGAGCAGTCTGTCTGCTGTCACCACCTCTGACCCAGCCACAGGTGATGCTGAACCCTGGCTAGCACAGTCACAGGGACATTGGGCTGGCAGGGGAGCTGTGGAGATCACAGAGCCTGGGCTGGAAGGGATCTTAAAGATGATCCAAGCCCCCAGCCAGAGCAGCCTCACCTGCAGCAGGTTGTGCTGGAATATCTGGAGATGTGAAAAGCCCCAGGTGGGTTTTTAAAATATCCAGAGAAGGAGATTTCACAATCTCTCCTGGCATGTCCCAGGGCACTGTCACCCTCAGGAGAAAGACATTTTTCCTCATATTCAGATGGAATTCCATGCGTTCAGTTTGTGCCTGTTGCCCCTTGTCCTGTTGCTAAGCTCCACTGGAAAGAGTTTGGGCATTCAGGAAATTTTTTTCAAAGGGAATTTCAAGAACTGCAGAAATACTAAAATGTGGTTTGCATTCTGAGCTCTTGGATTTGGGTTTTTTTTGGGAACAGAGTCACTTTTCTTGGAACGTTATCTGGTTATTGGTATTTTCTTATCTTGCAGTCAGCATGAGTCTGACACTAAATTTATCCTAATCCTGGACAGAAGACTGGACACATGGACATCAGTCAAAACGACTCTCCAAAAAATAGCAGTAAGTCCTCTTTAATGTGGATTGCTTTTAGTCACCCTGCCTTTGGATTGCTTTTAGTCACCCTGCCTTTGTGTATCTCCTTCAGAAAACACTGGGAACCAGAGCAATGGTGCTCCTGCTTCCTCTCTAGGCAGCACTTTGCTTTATGGCCCTGTAATTAATTTTAGTGCATAAATGAGCTGTTTGTGTGTTAATTTGCTTGCTTGATCCATTTCCTGGGGTTTATACTCTTTTGCACTCATTCAAATATGTTTTGTGCCATGTTCTATGCTTTTGATGGGTGGAAAACTTTGCTCCATATATGTTCTTTCTTGACACTGGTTATTAGTTTATCTTACCTAATTGTTGGTGACTGAAAGTTTTAGGTTCTTTAAACAGGCTTCACAAGGATTTGTATGTGGGCATGGATGGAAAAATCTATTTAAAAGTGTATGGATGCATTAATGTGTTTTAAATGATCTGGTACATGCATTAAGCATTGGCAGGTACCTGTTGTGAACACAGCTCCCAAGGGGGGTTGTGCAATTCTGCATTGCTCTGTGTCTGGGAACCAGAGCTTGGATTTACAGCAGAGCGTGCAGCTGTAGGAAAGTCCCATTTATGGGTGTGTGGGGAGCTAGGAGCTAACAGAGAAATCCTTTCCCAGCCACACCGTGCCATGGGGGTGGGTCAGTGCGAGTATTCTGGGTGCATTATTGTTGGGCTTGTTTCTGCTCAGTCACTGAGGGGTTGAAGACATTGGTCCATCTGAGAAGGGATGAAGTGAAGGGAATGTACTGAGGCAGAAAATGCTTGCCTCGTTCTGATAAAGTTAGATTTACGGTATTTTAAATGGTTGATGCTGCTACAGCTGAACTTGGTGTTAAAAATACCTGGCTTTGCTGGCAGTTTGCTGGTCAGCATCCCCTTGGAGGCAGAGAGGGCTCCCTTTTTGCAGTGGGAATGAGATCCCACTAAGAGTATTTTTGGTTCTGATTTTTCTGAATGTTAGAATCTGAACCTGCAAGTGTGGTTACCATACCACCAAAAAAGAAGCAGCATTTAGAAAGTAGTTCTTTAAAGTGATCATCAAAATTCAGTTCTGCTGCCAGCGTTTGAGCAGGAGCTAATACCAAGAGCATCCTTTAAGGATGAAGGACTTGCTTTGCATAGTCTGGAAGTGTCAAATGGGAAAAAAATCCTGTCCTAATTTGTAGCTTCTACAGAAGTGTCATTCATTTTGTGTTTAATAAGAAAATGTAATTATTTGAGCAGACACCCTGTTTGTGCCATGTGTCCATGTGGAGAGGTGACTTTGCCTGCAGTGTCAGGGCTGTCCATGCAAAGAGTGGGAGGTGCTCTGTGCAAAGAGGGATGCAGGAAACCTGTGTCCACTAAATCTTAACACTTGGGAATATGGTCTTAAAAACGGAGTCAGGTCTTAAATGGCTGTCTCTGTGTCCAGCAGGTGTAAGGACAAAAATTTAAATCTTGATTTTTTTTCCCAGTCATGCATCATAAGCCCTGATGCAATTAAAAAAAAATCTTTTTTTGATCTTTGTACAATTTTGGAGTACAGGAGTGCCATGAAGCTGAATTTAAAGCACAGACTGTGTCCTATTTTTTCCAGCATATGTATATGCAAGTGCAGCTCTGCGGTTGTGCATCTGATCTTGAAAATTTTTCTATCACACTGTACAGATTTTTGTTTTAACTCTTTGTGCATGTCTGTAATTGCCTGGGCAGAGCAGGCTTGCAGTGCAGTGGGAAGTGATGCTGGGCAAGCCTCGGGTTTTGGCCAGAGCATCTTTCCTTGGTTGGCCCCAGAACCCAGAGCAGCTGGAAAGGCACCTTGGAGATATCGGCGGGGGGAAAGGGAAGGGTGAGAGCTCCGAGCCGGGAGCCCAATCCGCGCAGCAAAGAGCGGCTGCAGCGTGATTTTTGGCATTCCACCTTAACAGCAAAGCCGGCGCTGGGGAGGAGAGCGGGGCTGCC
>NW_005054349.1:754735-758706 GCF_000277835.1 Geospiza fortis | reverse complement strand
CCGGCCCGGGGCGCTCCGCCCGCAGCAGGAACGGCTCCGTCATTGCTCCCACAGGCAGGAAAGCCGCGGCACGGAGCGGGCCCCGCACGGATCCGTGCCCGGGGATGCTGACAGCATCCTCGGGTCAGTCATGCAGCCGGCTCGAGTAAAGGTAGCAGAGCACTTGGGAGTTCGGCTCTGGCTCCGGGGGAAGTGAAAGGCTCGGATTAGCAGTGCTGTGTGTCCTGGCGTTTTGTTGCATGACTTTTCCTTTAAGGGGCGGCAGGAAGTCAGTAAGTTCAGCACCTGTATAAGGACTCCCGCCTCAGTCTGCAGTGCTCAGAAAGAAACTTTTTTCTGGATAATGCTTTGTTTCTTAAAATTTATTTTATTTTTTTTAATTTCTTGATTTCCAACCTCATGGATGCCCCAGTGAACTGCAGGGAAGAATAGTGTCTGAAAACGGAGTTGCTGAAATTGGCGGAAATGTTAAAATACCACTAAATGTGTCAGAATGAGATATTCAGTTATTAGGCAGTAACTGTGATCCTTTCAGTGCATGTCCTTTCTTGTGCTTTATTAGCCCAGTTTGTCTGCATTGATTAAATCAGGGCTCTCTGTTGGTTCTAGTTAAATGTGCATTTAAAAGTTGCTGAACTGGCCTCAAGGTGTCCGTGTCTGTCCTGGGAAGGGGGATGTGGTGAGCGGGCTGTGGTCAGTGGGACAGTGAACAGCAGTGAAGTGCTGCCAGCTGCCTGATTCAGTGGGACTGTGCTGGGAGCTTTCTGCCTTTCCTGGTGTGCTGCAGAGGCTTTAGAGGGTTTTTCAGGTGTTTTGTTGCATAACCCCAGGCTTATCAAGCGCACAGGATTCTTTTTAGACTTTCAAAGGATAAGATAAAGCATAAGGCAAGATCCTTTATCCTTTTGTCTTTGCTTTCTTTAATATATTGTGGGAAAGGGTTTTTTGCAGCAGTGCTTCCAGTATCATTAGAGATCAGTTTTTAGGAAACTTATCTACACTTCAGCCCTGAGAAAAACTAAAATTGTTACAATGATTTAAAAAGATACAATCCCTACAGGAATGTTATACTGAGGAATTACTGGTCTATGTGGGTTTTTTTTTTTTCCTAACATTTCATCCTTTCCCTTAAGTCTCTAAGAGGGCACAGGACATGGCTTGTTGGTGTCTGTCTTTCTTACAAGCTTATTTCTTGTGTTCATTTTTTCCCATGCTTGGAATACATTAGCTGTCCTTTGCAAAGCTGTCCTTCCTGTTTTGTAAGTAAGTTTTGTAAGTGCCGACCTTGATCCTGTATGTATAAGATCAGCTGAAAAATCCCCAAATGCTTTCTAAACTGAATGGAAATGCAATCATCTGCCCTGGAAACTGAGGGTGAAACTCAGCTGTTTCACTTTTGAGGTGAAATACCAAGGAGCAGGAGGGATACAATGGCGTGTGTGGGGCTGTCCCTGGGGTGCAGGAGGGCAGTGCTGTGGTGTCCTGGTGTGTGTGTGGTGTGGATCAGGTTGGCATCCTGCAGCAGAGGTGTCCCTGGGTGCAGGAGGGCAGTCCCTGGTGTGTGTGCTGTGGCATCCTGCAGCCAGAGGTGTCCAGGGCCATCCCTGCTCCCAGCCAGGCTGGTCCCTGTGAGCTGGGCTTGTCTCCTGCCCCTGCTCCCCCTCCTGCAGCTTTCCTGTCCTGCCCAGGGGCTCCTGGGGCTGACATTCAAAGCCTGCAGGTTTTCCCATGGGCAGCTGGGTTTGGACGCCCAGGCTGTTCCTCCAGGGACATTGCTCTGCACCCAGAGGGTGCCTGTTGAAAAGGGCTTGAAGGAGAGGCCAAAGCTCCAAGTGCAGCAGGGCCAAAGGGACAGGGGATGAAGGGATAATGATGTCAGACCGAGGGAGGATGAATTTCTGGCTGGCTGTTCTCAAAGACATCCCTGCAGCATTTTCCAGGAGAGGGCCAAGGTAGGAGCCCCAGGTTCACAGGGGAGGCATTCTGTGCTGCCCAGGGCTGGAGCAGGAGCACAGCACCAGGGCCTGGAGCCAGCACCAATGTCTCTGTTATTTGGTGGTTTGCTGTTGTTTCCAGGGCCAAGTCTTTGTCCCTGGCAGCACTCTTGTTGACTTCCAAAGGGTATGAGTTTGTCATTTCATTCACAACCTTTCTTTTTCTGCTCGTACCTAAAATAACAGCAGATCAATATATTGGATTTATGTGGCTTATATGATCCTAAAACTCACTGTCCATTTCTCAGGGAAGCTGTGGGCAGTGGAAACCACAACCTGCCCCTTCCTACACAAGAAAACAGAGTAAATGAGTGACAGTGCAGCTCAGGGATGCCAGAGCTCAGGTGTAAATCCTCTTTTAAACAGCACTAATGTATGTTTGTGGGATGATCTTTGTTTTGAGGGCATGGATGAAGTGCCCTGCAGTGCAAAGTACTCAAACATGTTCATTATTCTCACCCTTGGCGTAGAGGTTACTATCATGTTTCATGGAGGAGGATGCTATAAGGAGGAGAGAAATGTGACCTGGCCTGGCAGGATCTCAGAGCAAATCATGTCTTAATTAACTCAAGGCTTTGCATCATGTGCTTATCCATAATTTAATGATGCAACTTCTACGTTCTTAAAAATTCTTTTTCATTCTCAAGAACCCTTTTCACAGATCTATTTAAAAATGCACCTGCTAACCATATGCTTGAAAAAAGGCTCCAGCAGTGTAGACAGGAAATTCCAAATTCTTGCCACAAATTAAATGTTGCTTGGTAATTACCAAGGACAAGACGAGTGTGCTTCATGCAGTTATGGGATGATTAGCAAGTTTGGCAATAAATTTTGCTTCCTCAATCTGTCATTCCTCTCAATGTTCCAGCCCTCTGCTCCCTGCTGAGTTTTAATTTCACTCCCCAAGTTATAATGATGAACAGTATCTGTATTATTAAAGTTTATAACAAGTGTGCCTCCAAGGAGCAGGGCTGACCTCCTGCCTGCTCCAAAGGGAGGTGGGGCTGGACAGCCCTGCTGCAGTTCCATCCCATATCTCTGAACCATTCCCAGCATCTGAACCTGCTGCAGTTCCATCCCATTTCTCTGAACCATTCCCAGCATCTCCCTCCTGTTGTATTTGCAGGGATGCCCTGTGGCAGGAGGGAATGATGAATCTGACTCCATGTTCTCAGAAGGCTAATTTATTATTTGATGATACTATAATATATTAATGAATACTAAACTAAGCTATATTAAAGAATACAGAAAGGATACTTGCAGAATACTAAAAAGATAATAATGAAAACTCGTGACTCTCTGCAGAGTCCTGATACAGCTTGGCCCTGATTGGCCAAAGAGTGAAAACAACTCACAGCAGAATGCAATGGAACAATCACCTGTGGGTAAACAGTCTCCAAACACACTCCAAAGGAGCAAAACACAGGAGAAGCAAATGAGATAATTGTTGTTTTCCTTTTCCTCTGAGGCTTCTCAGCTTCCCGGGGAAAAATCCTGGGCAAAGGGATTTTTCAGAAAATGGGAACACCCTCCTGTTTTGAAAATAAGAAAACCTCCTAAAACGGAATGATTCCCCCTGTTTTCAGTGCGTTGGGAGCTGCTGCAGGGGCTGCCACTGCCCAGGGTGAGTGCTGTCTGCGTTTCCTTGCAGGCATCCTTCCCAGGGAACCTGCACTTGGTGATGGTCCTGCGGCCCACGGGCTTCTTCCAGCGCACCTTCACCGACATCGGCTTCCGTTTCAGCCAGGAGGATTTCCTGCTCAAGTTACCGGTATGGAGCAGCCTGGGCATGGCTGTGTGTGCTCAGAGCTGTGTGTGCACTGCCGTGTGTGCTCAGAGCTGTGTGTGTGCTCAGAGCTGTGTGTGTGCTCAGAGCTGTGTGTGTGCTCAGAGCTGTGTGTGTGCTCAGAGCTGTGTGTGTGCTCAGAGCTGTGTGTGTGCTCAGAGCTGTGTGTGTGCTCAGAGCTGTGTGTGTGC
>NW_005054349.1:738927-753703 GCF_000277835.1 Geospiza fortis | reverse complement strand
GTGTGTGCACTGCCGTGTGTGCTCAGAGCTGTGTGTGTGCTCAGAGCTGTGTGTGCACTGCTGTGTGTGCTCAGAGCCTGGGACAGAGCTGTGTTAAGCCATAAGTGTAAGAAGGAAGCCCTGCTCCAGAACAGGATGTAGAGCAGAGTTTGAGGTGCATCAGGGGACAGTGTGGGGCAGGAGGGTGACCCAGGGGTGACCCAGGCCCTGTGTGTGTGCAGGTGGTGATGCTGAGCTCGGTCAGTGTGGGTCAGTGATGGGGTCAGTGTGGGGCAGGAGGGTGACCCAGGGGTGACCCAGGCCCTGTGTGTGTGCAGGTGGTGATGCTGAGCTCGGTCAGTGACCTGCTGACGTACATCGAGGAGCAGCAGCTGACCCCCGAGCTGGGGGGCACCCTGGAGTACTGCCACAGCGAGTGGGTCATCTTCAGGACGGTGAGTGGGGCTGCCACAGCCAGCTGGGGCTCCCTGGGCAAGGTCTGCAGTAAGGCACTGAGCACTGGGGGACTGAAAGGAGCCCCCAGAGCCACTGCACCTCCTAGATCAAAGGAGCCAAGGGGTGTTAGGCTTTGATGGGTTTGCAGGAGGATTGGCTCCCTCAGGCTCCCATTGAAACTGCTCCCAAAAGATCTGTCTTTTTAAATCTTTATTAGAATTCCCTTAATGGGAGACACCAAATAGGCTTTTTTGTTAATAATGGTTGCTTAATGTGATTAATATCAGAACTGTGTTTGGAAGCGGGGTAATGACACTGCCTACTGCATACTGACCAAGTGCAGAGAATTCAGAGCATTTCCAGTTAGGTTTGTTTCTTTCCCTTTGCAAGAACTTTCATATTGCCAGGAGTCAGGAGTTGTGCCTTGCTGTGTGTTTTTGTGCTTCCTGTACACTCAGTTTCCTGGGATGCTGTGTCCCAGGTGGCGGCAGGTTGGGTTCCCAGTGGGATGTTCTGTCTGTGTGCCTGGACATCCCAGCCATCTCTCAGAGCTGTTGGGCTGCCCTGGCCCAGCCCAGCCCTGGCTCTTGGAGGAGCTGCAGCACCGCGGTGATCCCCGGGCTGATGGCACTCGCTGTGTCCCTGCAGGCCATAGAGAGCTTTGCCCTGACTGTGAAGGACATTGCCCAGATGTTGCAGTGCTTCGGCACGGAGCTGGCGGAGGCGGAGCTGCCCGAGGACATGTTCTGCATCGAGCGCCTGCTGGCCGTGCGCACCGAGAGGTACCGCCAGCTCAAGGTATGGCTCAGACAGGGTACTGCCAGTCACAGGTATGGCCCAGACAGGGGTACTGCCAGTCACAGCTACTGCCAGCTCAAGGTATGGCTCAGACAGGGGCACTGCCAGTCACAGGTACCGCCACCTCAAGGTAGGCCCAGACAGGGGCACTGCCAGCTCACGGTATGTTCTGTGAGGCTGAAGAATGAGCTCCTTTGCTTTGTGACAGGTCTCATTTACCTGAGTCAAAGAATTGTATCTATTCTAATTTATAATCATTTGTCATTCATGTGACAGCGAGTTCCCAGAAAGCTGCCTCTAAGAAATACTGAAAATGTCATCCAAGTTGTGCTGTGTGTAGGCATAAATGCATGTGTGCATGTTTAGAAAGTATCATTATAGGTACTGTCAATGGGCCTCCATCTCTTTGAAAATGAAGAGAGTAATATGAAATAGCAGCTACATCTATTGGAACATGACTCAGTGGCTCCAGCTTTGTGCTCAGGACAGTGGTCACAGTGCAGGGGCAGATACCAGCTCCACAGGGTGGGTCAGTGTAAAACCAGCCAGCAGCGCCCACTTTATGGAGAAATAAAACACATCACGTGTTTTCATTTGCGTAGAAAGCACAGCAGCACTCAGTACAAGCCATCTGTTGCTTTTAATTCCTCATCTATTAATTTCAGATATCAAAACCACTCATTGGCTTTTGTCTGAAGTGAGGTCTGTTGGCTTTTTTCTTTCGTTCCTTCTAAGACCATGAAACACAAAAGCAGATGAGAAACTGTGCACAGATTGTGGTGACAGCAAGACATGAGATCCTTGTCTCTCTCATGACAGCCCCAGGACTGGTACAGTTGATTCCTGAATTCAAATATTTAATAAATTGGAATAATTTATGTAGCTGTGATGCTGAGCAGAAACCGGCATCAAGCACAATGAAAAAATGACAGAAATTAATTAAACAGCGTAACTAAGAAATTAACCCCATTGATATACTGAACAGAAAAGTCAAGTCACCACCTGTTTGACAGTCAGGCCACTTTGCTTTATGGATAATGACAGGGTTTGAATCCAAGGAGGAGCGTGGCTCTCTGCAGAGTGAGGGGTAAGAGGATAAATGACAGCCCCTGCAGTGTAAAACATGCTGCGCCATTTCTCTGCTGAGTCTCCTGCCTGGGCACTGTCAGGAGATGGGTTTTGCCTTGTGTCCATCCTCAGGGTGTTTCAGGGACAGGGCTGGCCCTGCACTCTGGGAGAGGGGAGGTTCCTGCAGCTGTGCCTGCTCCTGGGGCTGATGCTGTGTTTGGGCTCTGTGAGCTCTCTGGGGCAGGCAGACACTGAACCAAGTCTGGGCTTTCTGAATCCTCTCCCTGAAGAGGTTTTGCCATTGTTTCTCTTGCAGTAGAAACCTGGCCATCTCCTGGGAGGGCTCTCACCCCTCCAGGACCTGGCTCTGCAATGGAACCAGACACAGGTCACTCCTTCAGGGCCTCTGCCACCTCAGCTCATCAGCCACATGTGTTTTCTCCCTCCTCATCTCTGCCTTTGGCCTCTTTTAAAATAGTTGACTCAGTGCACATGTTTGCTTTGGGGCTGAGCCCAGCCAGCACAGAGCACCTCAGCTGGTGCTGGTGAGGACCCCAAGGGTTTAAATTTCCCCTAAAAGAGGTTGTATTGGGAGTGTTGGCTTCGTGTGTAGAGGCTGTACTGAGTGCTGCTGTGTGGGCTCAGTCCTGGCTTTGTTCCCCCATGGGATGCTGCTCTTACAACCTCCTCTCCTGACCTTGGTGGAGAAGCAGAGCCTTCAAGCTGTGGAAGATCTTGCTTGAAGACATGAGCTTGTGGGCAGGTGTGTCACACCAGCCCCACTGCTCACCAGGAGAGAGCTGGGGCCGTGCTGGCCTCCTGAGTCATTCTGTGGCCTGCTGTATTCATGTGTGGCACTTCCCACCCAGCCTGGTGGCCCTTCCATGGCTCAGCCTCGTGCAGCTGCAGGGGTCAATTCCATGTGTAGAGGACTGAAACGTCTGCTGGGAGTGCTTTGGTCTGTTGGGTATTGCTGCTGGTTTCACACAGGGAAACTAAGGCAGGAGAAACACAAAATGCCTTATCCTTACCTCACAATAAGCAGCCTGAATGAGAAATGTTTTGTGTTATACAGGAAGAGATCACGGCAGTCACAAAAGAGGGAAAGTTGCTTTTGAGCAGTTTTGAAGAGCCAGACTCAGGGGAATGCAGTCAGGAGCAGCAGCTGGAGAGGCCTGGGGACTGGGAGACGGTGAATCGGTGAGTGCACTGGGTTCCTAAATCCCCTGGCTTTCAGTGGAAACACTCAAATTGTTGAGGTGTGGATGTGTTCTTTAGGTCACCTATCAAAGACAGAGATAGCAGAATTTTGCTCCATCAGATTGCTGGTGGCTTCTCTCATGACTTTGACTTGCTCTGATCTTTGTCCCCACTGTCATGAGGAGCAGATGCAGGGCTCTCCCTGCCAGGCCCCCAGGATTTACCCAGATAAATGCAGACAGCAACAACTGCCTCACACAGATGTGTGATCACACTGCTCTGCAGCGCTGATTTCATTAAATCTCTCTCTGAGATCATCTCAAGCCACATGTACATGTCTGTTGACTTCTTCTGAGACCTTGGGTCCCTGTGTAAGTGATCTCTAGGTCTTGTCCATCTCTGCTTGTCCCCTGTTTGCAAATTGTCCCAATCTTGTCCTTTTTCTGTGCCCAAGGTTGCTTGGTCAGCTGCGTGAGATGGAGACTGCTTTTGATGGCTTCTGGGAAAAGCACCAGTTAAAAATGGAACAATATTTACAACTCTGGAAGTTTGAGCAAAGTTTTCAAGAGGTAGGATCAGACGTGCTTCCATTGGCAGAAGGGAGAGGTGGAGATCTGGTGGAGAGAAGTTTTTATGCTTTTCTTTTGAGAGTGTTTAATTTATGCTGCTGTTCCTTGGCTGTGGCAGGGCTGGCCAGCTGGGGAGACGGCTGTGCTTCCTTCCTGAGAGCTAATTTAGGTACCACTGCCCTGCAGTCATGTGCGTTCTGCTGATGGAAGCATCTTGGAATTTAGAAATTAGTTCTTGGACACTAGCTGTGTTATTGGATTTAGCAATCTTAGCTCATGTGTGATTAATTTTGGGCTCAGACTGCTTTCCTGCCTGTGCTTTGTATCCTTTTGCAGCAATTTTCTTCTCTGTGCCCAGGTCAAGAGTGCCATTGAATTTTTAATGGGGCAGCAGGCGGAGCTGCCCGACACCGGCGACAGCGTCCCCCAGGTGAAGCAGAGGCTCAAGGAGCTGGAGCACTTGGATGGCCTGGCTCAGGTGAGATAACATAGCATGGCTCAGGTGAGATAATATGGCTCAGGTGAGGTAGCCTGGCTCAGGTGAGGTAGCCTGGCTCAGGTGAGATGATAACATGGCTCAGGTGAGATGATAACATGGCTCAGGTGAGATGGCCTTGCACAGAAGCAGCACCCATGAAACACAGGAGCCATGCTCTGTATTTGTGGTAGGTCTTTGTGAAATCACCTGGGTCTGTAATTTGTTGGTGAGTGCTGCACGAAAGAATTGATTTCATGTCTCTGCTCTGAGCAGCAAGGCTGTGATCACTCTGAAAGCCAGAAACAGGCTGTTTAATTATCAGAGTTAAAATAAATTGCTGAGCCGCCGTGAAAATCCGGAACAGATAAATGTCTGAACGTGGGGGAGGCGTGGGATTTAATGAGCTGGAAGAAGAATTATTTGTATTTTAAGTGCTTTAGCTATGCTAATAGGCAGAAACTTGTTACCAGGCACATGGAGTTGCAAAAAAGTTGTATCCTGCCATGTCTGTGACTTGAACATAACACATGGGTGAAGGCCAAGGGATGCAGGGGAAAGAAGAGTGAAGAGAAATGATTCACAGGAGCCCAGCTAAGGCTGTGACCTTTGCAAGGGGATGTGCTGGGCACCTGGGCCAGGGTCAGCAGAGAAATCCTGAGGGATCTGGGCACAGAAGAGTTCCAAAGAGAGGTCAGAGGCTTGCTGGCCATTTGGAAGAAATGTTTGTGAGAGAGGGAGGAGGATCAAAAAGCCAGGCAGGCAGGGAGCAGCAGCAAAGCCATCCCAGTGGAAAGCCTTCCCAGTTCCTCCCAGCCCTGGAGAAACCAGAACCAGTACACTGACTGAGGTGTGCAGAAAAGCTCCTGTGTTCTTGGCATCAAGATAAACCTTAACTACTGCAGTTCCCTTTGATGAGAGCTGGGATGCTTGGGAGCATGGTGGGCCTGAACTGGAATCAGCTGCAGTGTACTCAGGCTGTGGCTCCTGGAGGGGCAGTGGTGCCCTGCCAGCAGGTGCTCACAGCCTTGCTGCTTTGGTGAAATGCTGTTTTCTGCTTCATCCTCTGTATGGATGGAAAGGTTTTTCTCCCCACCTGGTGGGTACCATTTTATGCTGTGCAAGCCACCCCCGCTGGCTACCCCTAATGGCAGCCATCCCCAAGAGTGGCTGTGTTATCGTAACTTTGAGCCAGGTCTAACAAGCTCTGGGAGGTCTATAACACACCCAAGATAGCTCAGCTACCCTTGGAGGCATAAAAATCAGCAGGATGGCTTCTGTGGCAGTGTTGGAAACAAAAAGGTTTAATAAAAGGTAAAATAACAAACAGAAATACCGAGCCAGGTGCAAGAGGTCCTTGCTCCTGGTAAAACATCTCACAAAAGCCACTCATTTCTTGGTTCTCTTCTTTTCCTACTTAATTGCCCAGCAGGACTTTTTGGCTTCTGTCCAATTGGCCATCCTTAAGTTTGAGGTGAAGTCCCTCAGGTCCTATGAGGTGTCTTTTCACTAAACAGAGGACAGAAACTTCTGGGCTTATTTCCTTTTAAGGGGACAAAGGATAATTTTGTCACTCCATCAGCAAAGAGCTCACTCCTACCTGGCTGAGCTCCGGTGAGCTGGGAGGGCACGCTGGTGCGTGGGCGCTTGGGCACCATTTCTGCGTGCCAACCTGGGCTCTCCCCTTCCTGCAGGAGCTGATAGGGAAGGCTCAGGTGGTGATCCTGCACGGGCACCAGCTGGCAGCCAACCACCACTACGCCCTGAACCTGATCTGCCAGCAGTGCAACGAGCTGCGGCACCACTGCGACCTCCTGGCTGAGCACGGCAAGCAGAAGCAGCTGCGCCTGCAGAGGACCTTGGAGCTGCACACCCGCCTCCAGCAGGTACAGTTCAGACACAGGGCTCTGAGGAGATGGTTGGTCAGCCTCTCCATGGGGCTAGCCTCTCTTCTTGGCTGGAAACATCTGGAATTGCAGCTTTTATTCACAGTTAATGGTAGGGAGGTGTTCCCCGGAGGCTGGAGGAGCCCCTTGGCTGGGGAGTCAGCAAACAGGCACCTCCTGCTGCTGTGAGGGCAGCAGAAAGAGTGGGCATCTCCACAGAGCACCAAGCTCAGCTGCTGTTCTTGGTGGTGCTTTCATGCTACATCCATGTCTTCATTGACTTTGGGGTTTTCCTGCCCAGTGTGACAGAGGTGATGCTCTCACATAACTCCTGCCCCTTTTTCTGAGGGGTTTATTAAGAATGAACATGGCTGAGTGTGAAATGAGGTGACAGATTGGTAGATAGGCACAGCTGCTGTGTGCTAGCATGGAAGTGGAGTCATGTGGCTCCAACGCTCTTTGATATCTTAATCAGCATCAAATATTCATTTAGGGAAATTCAGACTAATTAGGCCAGAAGGCACACGGCTGTAATGTGCTTGAGGCCAATTAAGAGAAACAGTGGATTTTGACCCTGTTTTCCATTTCCCTGTTTTGGGAACTGGGGAGCTCCTTTTTCCTCTCTGTGTGCTCCACTTCAGCCCTGTGCTGGTCTGTGGGACACAGTTCCCTGGCAGCCTCTCAGCTGCAGGGCAGGGGCCTCTCCTGGGCTCCCTGCAGGCCTGGCTGCTGCCTGGGGTCTGGTTTGGAGCACAGCATGGTCCTGCTCTCCATGTCTCCTGTCCTGTTCACAGCACTGGAAATTATCTGTTGTTCTTGGCTGGAGCATCCTCTCAGCCCTGTGCACCCCTGAGTGTGTGAGTGCCAGTGTCACACTCACCTGAGTGTGTGAGTGCCAGTGTCACACACAGCCCTGAGTGTGAGTGCCAGTGTCACACTCACCTGAGTGTGTGAGTGCCAGTGTCACACACAGCTCAGTGTGTGAGTGCCAGTGTCACACTCACCTGAGTGTGAGTGCCAGCGAGCCCCAGTTCAGGTGTGCACTGAGCCTCAGAAACCTGCCAGGCTCCCTGTAGGCTCCGAAGTGCCCACTTCAGCTCTCCCAGCTGGGGAGATGAACACCTGCTTATCCCTGGGGTCAGCTGTGCACCAGTACCCCCATGGCAGGTGCAGCCCTGATTTTAGCCAGCTACAGCTTGGCTGGGTCTGCTGAGGGCTGCAGTCACCTCACAGAAAAAACCTTTGTGCTTTCTGATGGAGCCCCAGCAAGTGCTGAGCTCTCTGGGAGTGCTGCTGGCTGCACCCAGAGCCACTCAGTGATGTTCTCATGAGAGCCTCGTGCCAGTGGGGTACTGGAGGGTCTCACTCCCTGTGCTGTCCCCAGGCCCTGCAGTGCTGTGATGAAGGTGCCTACCTGCTCGCCAACCAGCAGATGGACAAGTGCCAGTCTAAAGAAGGCGCCCAGAAAGCACTCCAGGACATAGAAAGATTTCTTGAAAGCTCTTCATCCTACTTGAACTATGATCCCCAAGCCCTGCAGGCCGATTTTGAGTCGGTTTTGACACCTGAGCTGAAGGTAAGCAGTTCCCCAGGAGCGAGGAGCAGGGCTGGGGCGTGTGGCAGTGCTGGCACCGTGGCAGCCCTGTGCCAGCTCGGGGTGAGCTGGTGCTGGCTGTGGCTCTCCTGGCTCTCTGCTCTGGGTCAGGGTGAGCTGGTGCTGACTGTGGCACCCTGGCAGCCCTGTACCAGGTCAGGGTGAGCTGATGCTGACTCTGTCTCTCCTGGCTCTCTGCAGGGCCAGCTGCAGGCGGTGCAGGGGAAGCTGGACAGCGTGCGCAGCATGTTTGAGAGCAGGCAGTGCTGCTTCAGGAGGCTGCTGGACAAGCACGTGCGGCCCGTGCAGCTCGTGGCTCCTCGGCCAGAGACCCCACCCCGGGCCAAGTCACCCCTGTTCTCTCCTAAGCACGGTAAAACATCCTGCACTTACGACTTTCAGCTGGTAACTTTGCTGTGAGGCAGGAAGAGAAAGGCTTAGGATGGTTTTGAGAGGCTAACTAAACCTTGCTGGCAGAGATAGAGTTATTGAGAGTGTTAAATACATATCAGGTGATTTATGAACTTCCCAGTGTTTGTGCTCCCATACCTGTGTGAAGGATGAAGTTGGTTCCTTGTTATTTATTTCCACTTCCCACTCAGTGAAAGAAGAGCTGTAAGTAGTGCACACCTCCAGCTACTGGCATCTTGCTGGGCTGGAAACTGGTGAGTTAATACTACAGGGAAAAAGGGCAAGGTTTATCAATTTATTAGCTTGCCTGTTCTCTGTGGCTGTCTTGAGCTGGAACTGACATCAGGTTAGACTGATGTTTGCAGAGGAGCTTGGAGAAATGAGGAGCTCAAATCTCATGAACAGAAATGAGCTGGATGCTTAACTCCTTTTGATTCCTTCAGGGTGTCTTCCCTAAATCCCAATTGTGGAATAATTAATGCCCATAAAGTTACAAATTCTCATTGAACTGAGGTCACTGAATGTTCTGCCTTGGTTTTGGTAATGGGATGTGGCAATATGTTAGCTTTAAATGATAACATTAAAACTTTCATCCTTGGCAGCCCTGAGTGTATCAGGCAGAATTGAAAGAGATTCTAAAGTAGCCTCCATGTATTTTCAACCAGGGACTTGCTAAATTATGTCAGAATATTAAATTCAGTGATCTGACTACATAAAAGCAATTAAACATTTGCATTTTAACAGAAGGTTTTTATGATGAATTAACAAATACTGATTATGGTGAGTTGTAGCAGGTGTCATACAGCAGCAAAAGCAGCTTCAGTTCAGGGAACAAGAAATTGAATGAGAAATGGAAATAGCCAAGTGGAGGGGTGGGAGTGAAGCTGGATGCAATGAGGGAAATTAAGCTCCTCAAGATGCAGGCCAGTGCAGCGAATAAATCCCAGATTTCCTGTTCCCAGGCTGATGCCACCCTGTCCAAAGCACATCACCTTCTGAAGCACTTTCCTCAATCAGTCAAAGCTCTGTCTGCAAACCTAGAGCATTGCCCATTTTACCTAGCACAGTTTTCTAGAAAGAGGAAACGGTCAAAGACAAATTATTGCCCTAAAGAACAGGGTAAGTGGGTGGCCAGCTCTGTGGCTGTTGTGAGAGCACCATCACTCAGCTGGACATTTCCATGCCTTTGTGGGACAGGTGCTTCTGGCAGAGGCACTCAGTCACCTGCAAAGCACAGGTGTGCTGCATTAGTCCTGCTCCTGGAGCAGTGATCAAGTGTGGCAAAGACAAAAGGCTCCTCCTTGGAGAGATCATGACAAGAGAGCTTTTAACGGAGGCTGTTTGATAGCAAACATCGAACTGCTGCAGGGCTGCTGGCCTGGCGGGCAGTGTCAGAGGCACACACTGAGCTCTGCTGGCACTGCTTTGACATGGATGGGTTTTGTGGTGGGGCTGCAAACCAAACCCGCTCTGAGCACATCATTTTGTCCTCTGTTCCTGTCTTCCTTATGTTTCTATGCCCCATTCCCCCCTCTGTCTCTGTCTGAGGACAGATGCCTCCTCTTTTATCTTTGCCCTGCGTTTGAAGCCTGTCTGAGAAATGTGGTTCTAATTGTGAAACCATTTCTTTTGGGGTGGGGAGGGGAGAAGGGTAAATCTATCCCACCTGAGCCCTCAGGTGTAGTGGGATGTGCAGAAGTGGCAGTGCAGGCTGTGGCAGTGCTGGAGCAGAGTCCCTCTTGCAGGAGGAGCTGGTGCCCATGTCCCATCCCAAATCCATGTGCCCTTCCTGCCAGGGCAGACTCTGAGCAGGACCTCTGGCAAGTCCTCGCCTCTTTTGGGTGCTCCCAGGTGTGGTGGGCCCCACCCCTGCACACCTCGGGTCTGTGTGCAGCAGGCAGGGCTCCCTGGTGACACCTGCAAGGGCAGGCTGTGCTCACCTGAGCCAGGCTGTGCTCACCTGAGGCAGGCTGTGCTCACCTGAGGCAGGCTGTGCTCACCTGAGGCAGGCTGTGCTCACCTGAGGCAGGCTGTGCTCACCTGAGGCAGGCTGTGCTCACCTGAGGCAGGCTGTGCTCACCTGAGGCAGGCTGTGCTCACCTGAGGCAGGCTGTGCTCACCTGAGGCAGGCTGTGCTCACCTGAGGCAGGCTGTGCTCACCTGAGGCAGGCTGTGCTCACCTGAGGCAGGCTGTGCTCACCTGAGGCAGGCTGTGCTCACCTGAGGCAGGCTGTGCTCACCTGAGGCAGGCTGTGCTCACCTGAGGCAGGCTGTGCTCACCTGAGGCAGGCTGTGCTCACCTGAGGCAGGCTGTGCTCACCTGAGGCAGGCTGTGCTCACCTGAGGCAGGCTGTGCTCACCTGAGGCAGGCTGTGCTCACCTGAGGCAGGCTGTGCTCACCTGAGGCAGGCTGTGCTCACCTGAGGCAGGCTGTGCTCACCTGAGGCAGGCTGTGCTCACCTGAGGCAGGCTGTGCTCACCTGAGGCAGGCTGTGCTCACCTGAGGCAGGCTGTGCTCACCTGAGGCAGGCTGTGCTCACCTGAGGCAGGCTGTGCTCACCTGAGGCAGGCTGTGCTCACCTGAGGCAGGCTGTGCTCACCTGAGGCAGGCTGTGCTCACCTGAGGCAGGCTGTGCTCACCTGAGGCAGGCTGTGCTCACCTGAGGCAGGCTGTGCTCACCTGAGGCAGGCTGTGCTCACCTGAGGCAGGCTGTGCTCACCTGAGGCAGGCTGTGCTCACCTGAGGCAGGCTGTGCTCACCTGAGGCAGGCTGTGCTCACCTGAGGCAGGCTGTGCTCACCTGAGGCAGGCTGTGCTCACCTGAGGCAGGCTGTGCTCACCTGAGGCAGGCTGTGCTCACCTGAGGCAGGCTGTGCTCACCTGAGGCAGGCTGTGCTCACCTGAGGCAGGCTGTGCTCACCTGAGGCAGGCTGTGCTCACCTGAGGCAGGCTGTGCTCACCTGAGGCAGGCTGTGCTCACCTGAGGCAGGCTGTGCTCACCTGAGCCAGGCTCTGCTCACCTCCCAGCTGCCCCTGGGCTCCCCACACCAGCCTGCACTCAGAGCCCCTCCAGCATCTCCACATTCCCTCACAAAGTATTTGAATGATGTCACACAGCTCACCAAAGAGACTGATGCTTTATTTTGAGCTTCCAGTTTACCTCTGTAGCTCAATTGCAACTTGTAATTATTTACTGACAATATCAATAAATTTGTGGAAGATGGACAAACAGTTTACTACAGCTGAGCATCTTGCCCTACATTCATAAAAGGACTTTCAAACAGTGTCCTAGCAGGGGGTGTTCTTTTTTGTAGTTTATTTGCTTTTATTGGTTTTGCTGTTATCATATGCTCAGGCTCCAGAGACTTTGCTAGGTTTTGATTTCTGTGTTCCCTTAGTGAGCATTTTGTTTTTCCTCAATATTTGTACTTTACGACCATGGGCTGTGCTATGTGGAATCAGCATTGTTTGAGATAAATACCCTTTATTTTGTCGGTTTGCTATTAGCACTAGCTAACTAATTATTTATTCTTAAAGTGTATCCCCTTTTCCTTCCTGACTTACTCGTTTCTGTCTGAAGAATCCCCTTCACCATAGATGTACATTATGTAATTCTGCTTTTTTTTTTATCCAAGGTGTAGATTTTAATTCCAGTTTGAAATTTTCATTTGATCTCTCTCTCCCTGGGAAGAAAACTTCAAGAAAAACTCCAAGTTCTCGCAAGGTAAAAATTATTCATGGAATCTGAGTTAGTTTAATGGAAAAAGGGAAACTGCTCTAAAGATTGAGTGCACTTTGGATTTGGAGATGCTCTCTTTATTTTCTTTTTTCTTTTGCCTTTTAAAAAACTCAAGGAAACCCAAACCCTCATGTATGCATGAGATTTAGTTGGGTTAGTCCAACACCTGAGCTCTGGCTTGACTGATTTTACAATGTCTGGGCACCTATTTCCCGTGTGTTGTTCCCTGAAGTTATTTCTCACATTACAGAGGGGTGTATTAGGAAATATCCTCATGCACAGATATTTCCCCTGTGGGAACTCTTCTCTGCCTCCTCACTAATGAGTTACGTTACCAGTATTTCAGATTCATGTAGCAGAGTAATTTCTGGGAACTTTTGGCTCCCCATTACATGTTATTCCCTTCTGAGGTTTGCTGTCCAGGGGTTCTTACAAGGAAAATCACCTTCCCCAGGGAGCTGCAGCAGGGCTGGGCTCCTGCTGCCCCTGCAGGCCCTGCTGCAGCTCTGAGCTCTGCCCAGTGCATTCCTTTTCCCCCCTTTTTCCCCTTTTCCCCTTTTTTTTTCCCCTTTCCCCCCCAGATCGAGGTGATGCATGACTACCAGGAGAAGAGGAATTCCTTGCAGTACTTCATTTCAGACAGTGAGGACAGCTTGGATGTGCTGAAAGGGTGAGCACTCGCCCCCTTCACACCACCTAAAGGATGTTTGTTCCTGCCCAGTCGTGCCCCATCCCTGTGTTCCTGCAGCCTGACCCAGGTGTCATCTCCTGTGCTTTTACCTCTTGCTTATTAATGGGATCACACAATGGTTTGGGCTCCTTGAACTGCACTGATCACCTGTGTCTATTTTTACAGACATAAAATAATGCACTTGTATTTATTTTTTCATTTTAGCCACGTGATAAATGAGCTCATAGAAACAGAGAGAGTGTATGTGGAGGAGCTGTTCACTGTTCTGATGGTGAGTGGCCTCTGCAGGCTCCCATTGCTGTTCCCTGGTCACTTGTACAAAAGGGCACCTGCCACTGTCAGACTGAGCCCAGGCTTCACCAGACTGCCAGGTCCCAGTCCAGTCATAAATGCTCAAGTTTGCTCCTTAGGTTTTCTTTGTTGGAGGCATCTGCAGGAACAGTTGGTGTCAGGATGAGCTTTTCATCTGCAGTGAAGGAGAACCCTTCTGTTTGCACACAAAAGCACTGGTAATTAGCCTCAGCAGTGCCTGTAAAATATACAAAAAGCTGTTTGTCTTGACTGTTCCCTAATTTCCTTTACCTTTAGGAGACAAAAGGAAGCAGCTTGTGTTTTATCCTTGGAGAATCCTGTCTCAATACTGTGAAATCGTGACTGTATGAAGCACATTGCTTTAGAAAGCAGACAATGATTTCTCATGCTGTCATTTTAGACATTACTACTTTATTCGAAAATAACTCTTGCTGATGGCCAAAACAGGGAATAAAAGGGCTATTGCACTTAGAAACAGGGAGATCATATTGGAAGTGTGTTCATGTTCCCTTTTCACCTGCCTCTGGGGAGATGGCAGCTGAGAGTGAGCCCTTTTCCACTGGCAGGGCTACAGAGCAGAGATGGATAACCCAGCCATGCTGATCCTGCTGCCCCCCGTGCTGAGGAACAGGAAGGATGTTCTCTTTGGAAACATGCCCGAGATCTACGACTTCCACAACAAGTATGGGGCTGCTCTCCTCCCTCCCCCAGGCTGATCCCTGCTGGAATATCCACCCTGCTCACTGCTGGTTCTTGTGCCTTCTCCCGTCTCTTGCAGGATTTTCCTGCACAGCCTGGAGAGCTGCCTGGGAGCACCCGAGAGAGTGGGATGTTGTTTCCTGGACAGGGTGGGTGAATCCTTGTCACTTTAAAGCAGGCTCCAAGGCCAGGCTTTCTCCTGGCTGCCGCACTCTGCAGCACCTCAGCTACGTTGGTGGGCTGAGAGGCTCCTGGCCCTCAGGGCCAGCAGGCAGGCCAGCAGAGATGGCAGAGCCCCAGCTGTGACCCCAGCTGTGCGTTTTCCCCCCAGACTGTCACTTGCAGACGCTAAAGCTGGCAGCAGAGGTGCAAGCACACCCGGTCTGGGTGCTGGCCGGAGCTGCTGGCTGGCAGGATTGGTCCCTGAGGCTGACCTGCCCTGTGGCTTGCCTTGCAGAGGGAGGATTTCCAGATGTATGAGAAGTACTGCCAGAACAAGCCCCGCTCCGAGTCCCTGTGGAGGCAGTGCTCCGAGAGCTCCTTCTTCCAGGTGAGCTGCTGCCACCCACCTGGGGCCTGCCCTGTCCTGACAGCCTCCTCACAGCCCACAGTGCTGCCCTTTGCTTGGTGGTGTGTGCAGAGTGCACACAAAATGCTCACTAAAGGAGATGCTGGTGTTTTTTATACCCCAGGAGTACAGGGCAGATCCACTCACTGTTAATTTGCATGTAATGATAATATTTCTTTAGCTGTGGGTACCATTCAACACCTGAACATGAAACCTTTGAAGTCCTCAAACGCCACAGCTGTGCTGTTGGAATATCTACTTACTGATGGTGCAAAACTGACTTGGTCTGGCTTCTGTGTTGCAGGAATGCCAAAGGAAGTTGGAGCACAAG
>NW_005054349.1:723695-738917 GCF_000277835.1 Geospiza fortis | reverse complement strand
TGAAGGTGTGCCAGGCTGTGCTTCCCAAGGCCATCAGCAGAGAGATTACATTCGTTCTGTTTTTCAGTTAGAGGTGACCTGTAAATCAGCACCAAGCTTTGGATGACATATTGCTTATCTGGGCCTCTCCTGAGGTGCCTTTCGGTGCAGATGAATGCTCACATACCTGAAAAGGGAACAGGTGCTTGTAACAGGCCATTTTTAAGGAGAGGAAGACTCTTTGAAACTGTTCAGAGATGCAGAACTACAGAAGCACTTGTAAGAAAACCGAGCCAGAGATGACCATGAGACTCTGATGGATGAACAAATTGTTGCATCTCTTCTCCTTGGGTGTTGATAGCACCTGTGATCTTTAATGTATTTATTCTTGTGTCCCCCATCTGAGGCAGGGCAGTGCAGTTATTCTCACTGTGTAAGACAGGAGTTACACTTGGGTAGTAGCTTCTGAACCTCCTTCCAGCCTCTTGAATGAGTATCCAATGAGTATATAATGCAGCCGTAGGTAGGCACAGGAGATCTGAAATAAAATCAATTTTATCTCAGTGGTAAAATTCTGTCCTCCATTTACTGACCTGAAGGCTCTGGGTTTTATAAATTCTGTTCCTTGTGCCTGCCAGTCTGAAGACAGTGATCTGCTGCGAGCTCCTTGGAGGGCACGTTGGCACTAATGAACAGCCCCAGCCTCATTTGCCATATCTTACCAGGCAGGAAAACACAGCACAAAGGGATCAGAGTGTGGTGCTGCTCTGTGCTGACTCCATCCTTAAGGAAACATTAAAAATAGGCCGTCCCTCACTGGCCTGTCCACACCTCACACTGACTGTGCTTCAGAGAGAGCCCTTTTTCCAGGGACATGAAAAAAGAAACTCAGTGTAGGTCACTTCTGGGCATTGGAAACTTTGGGCAAGGTTAAAAATCTGTTTTGTTCAAGTGCAAACATGTGCTCTCCCATTTCTATTTTCAGGAGCTGCTAAAGTACAGCACGAGCTGTGATGGAGTTCAGGAACTTCAAGAAGCTCTGGTTGCAATGCTGGATTTGCTGAAGTCAGTCAATGACTCCATGCATCAGATTTCAATCACAGGCTATGATGTGAGTAGCCCTGGGCCCTGAGAGCCCTGGCACAGGGCATGGGGGGTGTGCAGAGTGTGGCCCAGAACAGAACCTGTGCAGGGGGATGGGATCAGGGACAATCACAGGTGACAATCTCCATCTGATTTCAGGGGTTTGGGATATCCTGAGCTGCTCGGTGCCCACACTTTGCCACCTTGTGGTTTTCTAGAGTATTTCCAGCGTGCCCCTCTGTGTTCTCACGGCTGACCTGATAACTCTCCTGGGCTGTTTCTGTAGCATTTCCCATTCAGCATTTAACAAACGACTCTCAGGCTGAGTTTGAACCTTTCCCATTGGAGTGGTTGTATTTCCTGGGGTTTCAGGGAAGCTGCTGATCCCAGGCCTGGCCTCCTGGAGAGTTCCATCTCCTGGTACCTCAGTTCAGGCTCAAATCTCACTTCCCTGTCGCACTAAAGCAGCCAGAGCCCTTGGCATGCTCTTCACTAGGACCTGGATGGTTTTCTGTTCCTTTTAGTTCTTCCAGTTCCTGCCCTCCTAGGCTGGCTGCAGCCCTGCATGAGAGCTGTGCTCCCCTGGCTCCAGGCCGTCATCCCAAAGGTCCCCTGGTCCTCCCAGGAAGAACTGTTCTTAGAGGGACGTGCCTTGGAGCAGAGCTGGCCCTGTGTCCTGGCATTGTTTGGAGACTCCCCTCACGTTTTAATTCACCTCTTTTTCATTCCTTCTTGTCTGTCATGCTCTCCCCAGGGTGACCTGAGCGAACTGGGGAAAGTATTGATGCAGGGATCTTTCAGTGTTTGGGCAGGACACCGAAAAGGGCCCACAAAGATGAAGGATCTGGCCAGGTTCAAGCCCATGCAGAGGCACCTGTTCCTGTATGAGAAAGCCTTGGTCTTCTGCAAGAAGAGAGAGGAGCACGGAGATGGATATGACAAAACCTCATCTTACAGCTTTAAGCACTTTCTGAAAGTAAGGGGTTTTATTTTTGTTATGAACCTTAGGGTGTTTTACACAGCCATGGATACTGCAGAGCAGTAATTCTGCAGAGCCAGGGGGTTTATCTCTGACATGGGCTTTGGTTCCTGCTGCTGAGGGCTGTGGTGCCCCACAGGCATGTGCAGTGATCCAACAGCTGACAGTAAATCCTGGCCAGGGGGAGGAAATGGAATTTAAAATCCACTAACCTGGATGAACAGACCTTAAATCTGTCTCTTCCTGGCACTTGTTCTGGGCATCATCATAGTAGATCATCTGAAATTTCTAATGTCTTGATGCCTGGGCAGTTTTGTAGGAGCCTCTATAAATTGCCAAGGTAAATAAGGTGCACAGATCTGGGAATTGCAGTGGCTGGATGAGGCTCTCTTGGCTGCCCTTCCCACAGCTTTCATCAATTTTAAGTTTTTATAAAATCAAAATGGAGCCTCATCCAGCTTTCTAAAGGGGAAATGGCCTCAAGCTGTGCCAGGGGGGTTCAGCTTGGCTGCGAGGAGTGGGCAGCCCTGGCACAGCTGCCCAGGGCAGGGGGTCCCATCCCTGGAGGGATTTAAAGCCCTGTGGATGTGGCACTTGGGGACAGGGGCAGCGTGGCCTTGGCAGTGCTGGGTTCGTGGTTGGACGCGATGGTCTCGGGGTCTGCTCCAGCCCCAGTGTTTCTGTGCTGTCAGGAGCAGCTTGGTTCCTGCTCCCTGGGGCTGCTCATGCCACTGCAAAGGGGCAGCACCATGAAACAGTTGGAACAGAACATTTGTCCATGGCACCTGTGCTGTAAATCATCCAGGGCTTTCAGACCTGGGCACGCACACATTGTCAGGGAGGAACAGCTCTGGTGAACAGCTGTTATTTCTAAGGGTTTGTTTGTGTTTATAGTGGATTTGTCTGATCCAGTCTGTGTGCATAATTTATGATAGATGATACCTTTATTATTGCATCTGTTCCAAAACATGCAAGTGGGATACTGGAGCTATTTCTGGCCATCCCTTAATCAGTGAATAATTGCCAGCAAACCCTGCTTTGAGGGAGAGGATGGTTCCTGTGCTCTCAGGTATTACAGCAGGTTTCAGCTTCATGGCCTGCTCAGGAGGGAGGGCAGAGCTCTCCTGTTGCTGAAGAGTTTTGTGTCTCTAATCATGGTTTGAGCTCGGTTCAGGTGGGTCACACTGTGCAGTCCTGAAGGATTTGGGCCTTTGGTGTTTCATCCAAACTGTCAGGAGTGGATGGGGATGATGAATAAAGCAGCATTCAGCTGCAAGCCAGACTCGGGGCATCCCAAAAATTAACCCTGCTTTTGGAAAGAAATAATCTGTGTGGATAAATAACATGTATTATAACATGTCAGGTATTTACGAGTCTTCATGTGCCAAATCTGAGACATTCTGTGCAGAAAGAGGCAGCTGAGATGATGCTTCACTTGGTTCCACTGGTTCCCAATTGAAGTTCCCAAAGGTCCATTGATTTGTTGTGGAAAGCTCATCCAAAATGCAGCTGATAGAAAGTCAGGAGGAATGGGACAGATAATGACTTCCAGTTGCTACGTCAATTGGAATTGATGCAACATGTTAAATTCAGTGCAGACAGGTTTCACTTGCTGCCAAAGTCTGCATTCCTGGGGAAGAGGGGGCTTTGTGCTGTGTTTAATTTTCTGTTTGTTTGGATTTGCAGATGAATGCAGTTGGGATAACGGAGAATGTGAAAGGAGACCATCGGAAATTTGAGATCTGGTACAGTGGGAGAGAGGAGGTCTATGTGGTGCAGGTTTGTCCCTTCAGAATCTGTGAGAAGAAAATGTCTCATTGATCTTCCTGCTTGTAGTGATAGCTCTACAACTGCCACTGTGCCTTGCCTGGATCTAACGGGAATCATCAATTGTAAAAGATCAAGACTATTTAAAATTTAGTAGTAGCTTAGGGGAAAAAGGGGATTTCAGATAATTACAGCATAGAAAAGTAAGGTTTTATTCCTACATTATAATGGATGACTCTTAATTCAAAATTCAGACAATTTTCTCTTCTTCCAGGCCCAAACAGTAGATCTGAAGATGGCATGGTTGAATGAAATAAGAAAAATTTTGTTCAAGCAGCAAGAGCTTATAAAAGGTACATTTGCTCAATTTCTCTGTGGCTTTCATTCTGCAGCAGAAGCTTTCCTATTGGCACACTGCTGATCTTCAAGTCCACTAATTCTTTCTGGAGAATTAATTTTTAGAAGCTTGGTAACAAAATGCTGGAGTGAGGCCTTACATTGCAGGGAAATAACTCACCTTAGAGCAGTAAAAACTGGGTGCTCATGTGAAAATGAATCACAGAAGTACATTTTTTTGGTTGTCATTACCTTGGGCATTATTTCACATTTGTTATCCTAGGTTTAATTCAATAAGATACAAACCAGATGCCTAATTTGAAGCATCTCATGGTCCTCAGGAGCATGCTCAGTGTTGGGTTTGTGCTAACATGCCAATCCCATAATCATAGTTAACTCTGTGCTTTGCAAGAGCCCATAGGTCTGTTTACCTCTGAACAGAAGCCACTAGGGCTGTACAGCAGGTCTCATTTTTAAAGCAATGCTTCAAGTGTGACAGCTGCAGTAGAGAACTGGATTGAAGCTGTGTTTGCCCTCGCAGCAGGGGAGAAGCAGCAGCCTGGCTCGTGCTCGGAGCAGCTCCCACTCTCCTCCCAGCTGGGGGACAGGTGAGTGCCATGCCGGGCTGGGCTGGGTGCCCTCCCAGCAGGGGTGTGCTGCTGCTCCCCTTTGGGTGCCCGTGGCCTGGGGACAGGGTCTGCAGGGACGCCCTTGAGCCTGGCAGCTCAGCTGAGCTGCAGCCCCTCTGCAGATGGAGCAGAGCAGAGACAGGGCTCTCATTCAGGGCAGAGGCACTGCAGCAGCTTCCTTCCCCTCCCAAAAAGATTGGGAACTGGGCACTAAGTGCTTAATCTTCACAGAAATGTCCACTGAGAGGTCAAACATACACTGAGGGGTACCAGGATTATTTCTGCCCCCGTTTGACAAACCCTCGTGGGGTTGGTGCTCACTGGGGAAGTAAAGCTGGGGCTGATTCTGTTCTCTTGCCCCCCTCAGGAAGCAGCAGAGAGCCTCCATCAGCTCGGAGGAGAACGACTCGGAGCGCACCAGCCCGGTGCTGCTGTCCCCCCAGAGCAAACCCCACAGAGGTAGGGCCCCTTTTCCCCCCCTTGGGGCCTCTCTGGGGCTGCTGGCCCAGGCTGAGCCCCGGTGTGTTGCAGGCTGGCCAGGAATGTCCCAATCCCTGGAGATCTGCGAGGGGCTGGAGGAGTGGACGGGCCAGCAGGAGCTGTCCAACTGCTCGGACACCGAGGAGGAGGAGGGCACCCAGCTGGTAGGTGATGGGACATCCTGGGGCTCACTCTGCCTGTTCTCCTCACTGATAATACTTGTGTCTTGGCCATGTCGCTCAGAAATTCCACATCTCAGTGTGGACAATGAGAAGATGTCTCAGACAGAGTTTCTTGAATAATTCTGATTCAGGTAGCTGGTAGGGCTCTGCCACGTTCCCTGCAGCAGTCAGACTCACAGCTGCGTGATACACAATGCAGCTAAATAATGCAAGCTTTTCTCTCTACCACAGTCTCCAGGAAAATACAAAGCCCTTGCAGACTGCAAGAGGAGAGGATCAGAGGACCTGCTGGTGAAAAATGGGGATGAAATTCAGCTCTTGCATGAAGATGGTGAGGGACAGTGGTAGGTATTTCAGGATTACTTTGCCTTATCTCTGAAGAGCCTGCAGGGCAGTCCCTTCAAATGTCACTTGCCTGGTGATACACTCATGCAGCTCCTGGCTGAGCCGTAGGCCATTGCAGAAAGCTGGAGAATTCATTCTCCTGCCAAGACTGGATCCATCCCCACTGGCACAGCCTGGGGAAACGAGTCAGGACTCCCCTGGCCTCCCCCTGAGGGTCTCTGCCTCAGCTGGGTTTTCCCAACACCTTCACACCCCTCTTGCCACGCTGTCCCCACTTCAGATGGTTCTTCCCTCTGTCCATCCCGGCTCAGCTGCAGGCTGTGTCCCTCTGGGGTTATTGACAGCCCCAGTGAGTGGCTGCAGGGTGTTTGCCTCCCTCAGACAGCTGTAGGAGTGTTCCCTACGCTGGGGGATGCTGCAGACTGTTTCTGTTGTGTGTAAAGCTGTAAAGGCTCACAAGGGAACACCTCAGGGCTGGGAGCATCCCCTGGGAACCCCCCTGGGCAGGCTGGACCATCCTTGTCTGGGGGCAGCCTGCCCCTCCTGAGACAGATCTTACAGCAATTTGGCTGAAGCTTCTGGCTCTTCCCTTTACAGGGTGATTGTGAGCACCTCTCAGCCAGCCCAGGCTCTCAGCAGAGGGAGCCCAGTGTGCCAAAGTCCTGTTTGGGGTGTGGGAAGGGTGATGTTGGCAGGAACCTGGGTCAGATTTGTGCAGGATGCACAGATGTCAATGCCCTGTGCAGGATTCCTGGCTGAGAGCTACAGCCCCTGCACTTCAAGGGAAGTCAGAACAGGATAAAACAGAATATTTCAATTGCAAGGGATCTGCAAGGATCTGCATTTTGGAAAATTCAGTTTGTTTTTAGCCAAAGCAGATGCAAAGCATCTCAGGTTTGCTGAAGTTCACCTCTCCTTGAGGCTCCAGCCAGTGCCAGTCAGAGATTTCTCACTCCAGGCTTTCTGTTAGCACAAGTTTCACTGCATGAGTGAGACAGAGGGTTGTCACTTACGAGGATGAGTATTTCCAGCTGCCTAAATCTTGGCTTGAATTCACTTACAGTACCCTGACTAAAATCATCCTACCAGTCTAAATGGCAGAGGAGTGAGAAAAATAATTGTCCTTGACTCCTTCAGTAGCCAGTTTCCCTGAGCTGGCATCTCTGGAGGTCTCGGGCAGGAGGACCTGAGAGGGAGTCCTGTTCTTCTCCATTGTCTACAGAGGTGTAAGCTTTTTAATTAGGTTCCTAAACTGAGGTGGGAAGAATGCTTTAAGCACATGGCCAGGTCCTGTTAAAATGCTTCCCTGGTTGGAGCAAACTGCTGCTTGCACTCCAGCTGTGCAGAGCGTGCCTCACCAGACTGCTTTGGGTGGGCTGGCTTCTGTTCCTAATGCTGCTGTCATCCCAAGGTTGGTGAAGAACCTCAACAGAAGGAAAGAAGGCTGGATCCCTGTGCACAGTCTGCAGATTGTAGTCGGGGACTGCAGGTTTCGGAATGCCAAAGTTGCAGGTATTTGATAGCACGCCTAGCAGAAATATCCCATAGCTCAAGCCAGGTCTTTTAAGCCATTTGCATTACACTTGATCTACTAAATCTGGCTGCTTATGCCTCTGCTGGAATAATAGGAAAGCAAGCAGCTATTCCAAAAAGCCTGCAAAAGTAGTAAATTAAGCTTTTTTGGTTTGTTTGTTTGTTTAAGACGTTTCTGAGACTTTAGGCACGAGTAAATTAAAACCAAGCATTTAAAAACGTAGATCTCATTGCAAGAGCACTGGGTAGAAGACCGGGGAGAAGAGATGGAGTCTGACCAGGGATTCCAGGACTGTTTTCCTGCTCCCTGCTGTAGCTCACACCCTCCTGTGGGAGCAGGAGGTACCTAAGCCAAATCTCCTCCTGCTGCTGCTAAAGACATCGTGGCCTGACCCCAGCACTCTAAGGCAATACTTCCTCCCTGCTGCCTCTCTCCTGCCCTCACTGCTGCCTGCTGGTTAATGCACCCTTAGAGAAAGTTCATTATAAACAGGTTTCAGCCAAAGGCTTGGAGTCTCCAAACCCAGAGTTCTCATTTTCTAGCTGTAACTGTACATAGCAATAGACAGGGAAGCATAAGAGATGACACAAGAAAATGCCTTAAGAGCAGCCTGTTGCCCTTGCCATGTCACTGCTCCATGTGTTGCCTCATCACCATGCTGTCCTCTGCAAATGGGACCCCAGGGCTGCAGATGGAACAGCTCAGGAAGCCCACACAGACTTAGTCCATTAAAAAAAATAAAATTACTAGCTATAACTGTATGAAGCAAATCTTGCAAGGACATTTCTCTTAAATACTTCTTTCTGTCAGAATCTGTTTTTTTGATGAAGGTGAAGGAAGCCATCTGAAAGGCTCAGAATTCCAGTCAGCTCTTGATGGTTTTTTGGTGGTTTTCAGTGAAATCCTTCCTCTACAGGAAGGTATTTTTTATTCCCTTTGTTGCAGGGCAGTCATATCTCTCAGGTTGAAGGTTTGCTGATTTTCTGTAAGGGGTGGTTTGCTAACCACTGTTCAGAGTTTGCTGGCACCCTGCAGTTATGGCTCCCTTGATCTTCTCTCCATGTATAGCTGCCCCATCTCGCCAGGTCCTGTGCAGAAGGGTTTTCCAGCTGAGAATGCATCTCAAGAAAAGGTGCTGGGAAACTTTGAATCCTGGTTTGCATTGTCAGTGGTCATGTCCCCAAAAACCTAGAGACTGTCAGCCCTGGACTGGTTTACAAAGTTGCTGAGTACAAATTGAGGGGAATTGCACGGGGTGAAACCACAGAAAATGCCTCCTGTGAGTCCCACACCCCTGCCCAGGTGCTCCAGAGCCGTGTCCCAGGCTCTGAGAGCACTGGGGCTCTGTTTTCCCTGTGAAGGTAACTGTTCTGTTTGCTGTTTCTGATGGTGCCTGCAGTCCCAAGGCACGATTCTAACCTTACACACTCCAGGAAATACTGGGGGATGATGTAGGATGTTCTCCTCCTGTTTCCTAGAGCTATTCCTAGAGCTTTTCAGCACTGTGTCCTTACAGCCATAAGCAACTTGCACTCTGAAAATTGATTTTAATGCCGTTCTTCTGCACTCAGCAATTGCCTTCACCCTGGGCTGGTCCCTTCACCCTGCAGCTGGCTCTGGGCTGGGCTGGGCTCTTTGCTGCTGCTTCAGGAGATGGAGCTCTTGCGCCAGTCAGCAGAGGGAGATCAGGCAGGCAGGCAGGCAGGCTGGTGGAGCCAGGCAGGGGCTGGAGCAGCCTCAGATCCCTCCTGAGCTGCCTGTGCTGAGATGCTGCTTTGCATGTCAGCAATGTAAACTTGATTAACACCGTGGGACCCCCGGGAGCCTGGGGAGTGCTGGAGTCACTTCAGTGCTGGGGAGAGGCACTTCTGGCATTTGTGGGGGCAGTGCCTGTCTTACTGCTCAGCTCTAGGTTCCTCTAATTAAAACTCTGTGTCCAGTCACAGAATTTCACAGCAGAATTCACACAAATCTGGGGTTTGGGATTTTTTTCAGGGCAAAGCCTTTAGCTGAATAGAATAAATGGTTCCCTTACCTTCACATTTCTCCTTGGATTTATCCTGTGGCCCACCACAGGATGGCTGATACCTGCATGCCCACAGGCTGTTCTCTCCCCTCCTGCTAATTATTCCAGCATTGAGCCACTGCAGATCATCATGATTTCCAGGGAACTCTTTGCTGTGCATTTTAAGTTAGCAGAGGGGTATTTGGTCAATGCTTCACTTCCCAGCTTTGCAAATCCATGGTCCTCTTGTAAATCTTGGCCTGGATATGAGCCATGAGTTCTCTGGGAGGAAGGTGGTTGGCTTGGAGAGCATTTTGGAAATGAGTTTTCCTTCTGGTGTGCCTCCAGCTGTAAGTTCTGAGATTAGTCCTTGCTGCTTTCTTCCAGACAGATTTATTCTCTCTGCTGTGCAAACCTGTGGTGGATTTTTTAATGTGCATGATGAAGGAGCAGTTTTGTATTGCGGGTGGTAACATGCAGAGTCAAAATGAAAAATATTTGGAGAGAACTGTGCTCAGAAAGAGCAATACTCAGAATGTAACTGCTGCTGAGGCTCGCCCATGTGTTGGTTTCAGCTGCCTTGCAGGTGGTCAGGCATTGCCTCATTAACTGGCTTGGCTTTTCCATGAATTAACACAGAGATGCAAGATTATCTCCTCATTTCAGGGAAGGTTGGGGCTCCAGCATTACAATCCCAGCTCCCTTCTGCACTGGAGCAGCAGACAAAGCATTTCTGCATGTCCCTGGGTGTGCAGAGTGCCAGGGTCACAGTGGGCAGCACTGGCAGGTCTGTGCCAGTGAGGAGGAGGGTCTCACCTCTCAGCTGCACTGCAGCACCAGGAACCAGGTTCCCTTTGAACTCTTTTCCTGCCCAAGACATTCTGGTGATTTAAGGTGGGCACAGGCTCCTGTTCCACATGCCAGACCCTCTCCTCATTTATTTAACATCCTGTTTGCCAAATCCTCTCCCCCACGCCTCAGGGGGATCCCCTGTGCCTGCTCTCCATGCCATAAAGCTGAGCAGAAGTTTCCCCCAATGCCAGTGCTTTGTGGGGGAAGGCACTGAGGAAGGACTGAGCTTGCATGTCCTGTGTCCCTGCTGGGCAGGCCACTGGGATTGTCCTGTGTCCCAGGACAGGGCACTGGGCTTGTCCTGTGTCCCTATTGGACGGGGCACTGGGATTGGCCTGTGTCCCAGGACAGGGCACTGGGCTTGTCCTGTGTCCCTATTGGACGGGGCACTGGGATTGGCCTGTGTCCCAGGACAGGGCACTGGGCTTGTCCTGTGTCCCTATTGGACGGGGCACTGGGATTGGCCTGTGTCCCAGGACAGGGCACTGGGCTTGTCCTGTGTCCCTATTGGACGGGGCACTGGGATTGGCCTGTGTCCCAGGACAGGGCACTGGGCTTGTCCTGTGTCCCTATTGGACGGGGCACTGGGATTGGCCTGTGTCCCAGGACAGGGCACTGGGCTTGTCCTGTGTCCCTATTGGACGGGGCACTGGGATTGGCCTGTGTCCCAGGACAGGGCACTGGGCTTGTCCTGTGTCCCTATTGGACGGGGCACTGGGATTGGCCTGTGTCCCAGGACAGGGCACTGGGCTTGTCCTGTGTCCCTATTGGACGGGGCACTGGGATTGGCCTGTGTCCCAGGACAGGGCACTGGGCTTGTCCTGTGTCCCTATTGGACGGGGCACTGGGATTGGCCTGTGTCCCAGGACAGGGCACTGGGCTTGTCCTGTGTCCCTATTGGACGGGGCACTGGGATTGGCCTGTGTCCCAGGACAGGGCACTGGGCTTGTCCTGTGTCCCTATTGGACGGGGCACTGGGATTGGCCTGTGTCCCAGGACAGGGCACTGGGCTTGTCCTGTGTCCCTATTGGACGGGGCACTGGGATTGGCCTGTGTCCCAGGACAGGGCACTGGGCTTGTCCTGTGTCCCTATTGGACGGGGCACTGGGATTGGCCTGTGTCCCAGGACAGGGCACTGGGCTTGTCCTGTGTCCCTATTGGACGGGGCACTGGGATTGTCCTGTGCCCCTGGACAATCCCTGGGGATTCTCTGTGCCCCTGCCGCCCTGGACCTGCCTGGCCAGGCTGTTCCTGTCTGTGGCTGGAGCTTTGGCAGGCTGCTGTGGCATGCTGGCTGGAAGGTGCCAGCTGTGCCCACGCTCTGGCTGCAGTGCCACCACAGCTGGCAGCTGCAGCACAGCTCCTTCCCTGCCCCTCACTCCCTTCAGGGACTGCAGCCACAGGCTCTTGTGTCCACACAGGGTTCCTTAGAGGCAATGCTGATTTTTTTTAGCCTTTGAAGCATAAAGCAGAGTCTCTCCTACACCCTGCAGCTCTTTAGTAACCCAGAAACCATCTCCAGCCTGAAAAAATAAAGAGCCTAGAGAAGATTTCAGCTGGCCTTGCTGTGATAATGAAGTGATAGGTGATGGAAATGAGTCAAACCCTGTG
This sequence comes from Geospiza fortis, assembly GCF_000277835.1. Lineage (NCBI taxonomy): Eukaryota > Metazoa > Chordata > Aves > Passeriformes > Thraupidae > Geospiza > Geospiza fortis. The sequence continues at coordinate 727,135 of NW_005054349.1, read as the reverse complement.
GTCCTGCCTTAGTCAAGGCTCTCACTGAAGCCAGTGGGAGTTCAGCTTTTAGGGAGAAATGCAGGAGTGCATTTGTTTTTTTTCTGTTATATAAATGTTACATGATTACAGGGAACAATGTCTTTCTTGGAATAAGATGCTTTAATATTAACACCATTCTCCATTACTTTATAGATGCTGCCCTGTGTAACACCAGAAAGTTTAGTTCCCCTTGAATTGAGGGTGAACTAGCAGCATCCCATTTTCGATGCTCTTTGGAAGCTTTCAGCTCAGTGTTACAGAGAAATAGCACAGTAGTTGGAGCTGTCCTGTCCTGTTCATCACATTCACAGACCTCCACAGCCTCATCTGCACTGACTGGGACCAGGGTCCTAAGCAGCTTCTCATGCTCATAAAAGAAGCCATTTTCTGCTCTTTGGTTTCTTTTGCCTGTGGAAATTATGGTATTTTATTCATTTTTCCTGCTGTTTTTCCATGACATACATCATGTTTCATCAGAGAAGTGCACTACAGTTTCCTGACACTTTGTTTAGATGCTTGAAATCTCCTCTGCAGGTTGAAGTAGGTTTTGCCTACTTACTAGCTGACAACTGTTGAAGTTGCAAACAAGAGTTGAGTTTTGGTAAACCAAAAAGAAAAAAAAAAACCAAACCAAGAAGCTGTATGTCCTGCTTAATTGATTTTATGGGTGGATTTTTCTTAAATATCTGCTTCAGCTGTGTGAATGTAATGTTCTGTAAGAGCATCATCTGGCTGACTCCACGTGAGGAAGCAATAACACTAAAGATCCTCTTTTTGCACTTAGGGTCTGACTCCAGCCCACTGCAGTCAGCCTCCCTGATTTCAGTGAGGTCTGGGTCAGGTCAAACTGACACCTCAGGGTTGTCACCAATCACTTAGGGTCCCAAAGCGTCGCAGGGCTGAAACCTGTATCTAGCAAGTGTTGAAGTTTACATTAATGTATGTACCTTTGGAACACGTGCCATAAATCCGAGCTAAATGTCCATGTTTGCACTAAGGATGTTCTTGTGATAAGACTTTTTCAGCATCTTTACCAATAATGTATCTATTGAATTTTTGAGAAGGGAAAAGGAATGTTGAAGACTAATAATTTAATTTTGTGTTTCTTTGTCTAGTTTTGCTTTTGTAGAACATAGGTAGGTACAGGTGGTTTGAACTTTTAAGCAGATGTGTGCAAAGAGCACCTGAGTGTGTGGAGAGCAGGGTTAGTGGTGTGCATGCAGTAGTGAGTTTGCTCTGCCCCAGCCAAAGGAAATGTTCATTCCATGGACTAAAGGGGGACCTTTATGATCTGACTTTCATTTGTGAGCTGGTCCTTAGACAGTCCCAGGTTAAGTCAGAACGTGCTGGGTTTGTTTTGTGCCTGTTTTTGTGTGGAGCAGTTGCTGAGCTGCTGGCTGGAGCTCCCAGCCCCCAGTGGCTGCTCCTCCAGGACTGGGGTGAGCCCTGAGCCCCTCAGAGCCAGGACCAGCTGAGTCTGAGCTGAGCAGCACCAGAGCCAGCACATCCCATGTCCTTCACTGGAGCCACAGTGCAGAGCTGTTCAACCACTGAAGGCTCTGTTCCTCTGCTTCCAAATCAATCACAATGCACTAATGAGGTGGGAAAGTCTTAATTACTGTTGGGGCTCTTTATAGTGGTTACAATTCTTGTGGTAACAATACACATTTTGAGGTACAATGTAAATATTTGTCTGAAACATAGCACACATTGCATATTGAATGATTTTAATCTTTTTTGTCTTCCATAGTTTTAAATCTAAGCTTTTATTAATTTATGAGGTTGATAAGTTCTGCAAATCTGAATGTACAGTCTGAGGTTTTTAACATTTGAAACTTTGCACACATGGTATGTTCCCCTGAGTATGCTGTTGAACTAGGCTCTCCATGTATATGTATAAATTACAGTAGAGAATTTTCTCTGACTGCAAGTTTAAATGAACTATATTGTATATGTACCTGTAAAAATGTGTTAAATCTATATTTAAAGATTAAAAACTTGTTAAATAAATCCATCTGAGAATATGCAATTCTGTTCAAATACACATCTGCTATAATTCTTGAGAAAAAAAAAGTGCTCACAGTGTTGGTTTTATTTCATTTCCTTGGAACAACTTAAAACCTTCTTACATGCATTTTGATTTTAAGGTAAGCAGTGGCAGATGATCCGATTAGTTTCTCGCTGGATTGCAGTGGCAATAAGAGTGGTAGAGGCACCTTAGCACTCATAGTGAAGTCTGAAAGAGCAGCTGCTGACAGCCTGCCCTGGCTCAGGGTGTCCCCAGTGTCCCCTGCCCCCATCCCAGCAGGGTCAGGGTGTCCCCAGTGTCCCCTGGACCCATCCCAGCAGGGTCAGGGTGTCCCCAGTGTCCCCTGCCCCCATCCCAGCAGGGTCAGGGTGTCCCCATCCTCTCCTCCATGTGAAAACCTCTGTTTGGGAGCACTGTGGCTGCACTGCTGTGCGTGTTCACCTCCCTCATGGGCTCCTGGGGTGCTGCTGGGGCAGCAGTGCCTGCTGGGCTTCCCTTGCCCACACTGCTGTGTGCCAGCTGTGGGCAGTGCTGGTGGCACACTGGCCTGGGACATGTGTGATCCATTCCCCTGCTGATCCACCAACCCCTGCATTCGGGATTTGGGGACTTACACCACCCCAGCAGCACCAGTGCATTCAGAAATGCAGCCGTGGGTCATTAGAGGACTTTTTATTTCCTTATTACCGCATTTTCATTGCATTCTCTCAACTTCAGCCTCCCAAGAGCAGAAGTTATTTCACCTAGAAATGTTTATTGAAATGCCATGGTCTCTCAAAGCCACGGGGATTGCCGTGGTCCCTCTCCACGTCCCCAGTCCATCCTCCAGCGTGGTGCAGCCTCCCCACAGGGCTCAGCGCTCCCTCCCCGGGGTCAGGGGAGCCTCGTGGTTTGCTTGATCCACTTGACGTACTTGGAGACCCTGGTGTAGATGCCGTACTTGCCGGGCAGGGCGCACTCCTCGCCCCAGCTGGTGATGCCCGTGAGGAACCAGGTGCCCTCGATCTCGGTGGTGTAGGGTCCCCCGCTGTCCCCCTCGCACGTGTCCCTGCCCCCGGACGGGAACCCCGCGCAGAACATGTTCTGCAGGATGCTGGTGGAGGTGCTCTTCAGGCAGGTGGGCCGGTCCACAAAGGGCACCCTGAGCACCTGCAGGGTGGTGGCCGCGCGGCCGCGGAACAGCACCTTGCCCCAGCCGCTGACGGTGCCCACGCCCTGCTTCAGGAGAGCGTTGGTGAACTCGCGGCTGCCCAGGCACACCGGCGTCACGTAGCTGTTGAAGGTGAGCGGCTGGTCCAGCTCCAGCAGGGCGATGTCGTTGTGGTACTCGTTGATGGAGGCGTTGTAGGTGGGGTGGGGCAGGAGCCTCACCACCTTGCGCAGCTGCTCC
>NW_005054349.1:708390-723662 GCF_000277835.1 Geospiza fortis | reverse complement strand
GTGCCGGGGCCAACCAGTCCCAGTGCCACTCCAGCCCAGCCTGGAGGCTGCAGAGGGCTGTGGCAGCACCAGGGACCGTGCCCTGCTGGAGCCAGCCCCGTGCCACTCCAGCCCAGCTGCAGAGGGCTGAGCCCTCAGGTGCCTCTGAGGCTGTTCTGGCCAGGCTGCTGGCTCCTCCTCAGAGGCACCTGCAGGTTCCCTCCCATCTCAGCCCCCAGCACTACCCAGCTGTGACACCGGGCACACATCATCCAGCCAGGCACCAAAGATGCAGATGCTTTTGCCAGAGTTACCAGCAAAGTGGCTGTTCTGGGGATTTAGCACCCTCAGAGAGAGGTAAGGGGATGTCACCTGTGCAGCAAGGGGAGCAAAACTTGCTGATGAAAAATACTAGTCTAAAATAAATAATGTATTAGTGAAAAGAAACCTTAACCTCCCCTTTCTAAACCCCCAGAGCCACGGGGCAGGATGGGGCGCGGGAGGGCAGCGGTGCCACCGCTGATGCTCACAGGTGCCCCTGAGCCAGCCCGAGGCTCAGCTGCTCACGGCCGCTGCCGTGATGCGGGATGCTCTGATGGCAGTGCCAGCAGCCGCGGGATGCTGCGATCACAGTGCGGGATGCTGCGATCGCGGTATCGGCAGCGGCGGGATGCTCTGATCGCGGTGCGGGCAGCCTGTTACCCCGCCTTGTGTAACAGGTGGGCAGAGGCAGGGCGGCGCTCGGGTGGGTGAAGGGGCAGCACCTGGGGCCGCATCCCCGGCAGGATGAGCAGCATTAAGCGTGGCGTTTGCCGGGCGCCGTCCCGCAGCCCCGGGGCGTTCGGGCCGTGCTGCGGGCTCTCCCCGGCCCGGCCGGGCTCTCCCTGGCCCTGCCGGGCTCTCCCCTGGCCCCGCCGGGCTCTCCAGAACCGGCGGCGCTGAGCAGCAGCTTCGGAGCCAGCCTGAGGTGAGCGGGTGCTGCGGGCTCGGCGAGGGCTTTGTGGGCACAGTGGGAATGGCAGCTCCCTCCCTCCCAGGCTGTTTGTACAGCCCAGACGTGGGGGAGACTTTTGGCTGGCTTTTCTTACGTTAGAGACGCTTGCTATTGCTGGGAACCTGAAAATGTTATTCAGGGATGAAAGTGTTGAAGCTAAGAAATATAGGGGAGGGGAAGGCTTCTTCCAGCGGGCTTTAAAGCTGGCTGGATGAGCCTCTGGCTCAGGTGAGCTCGCCCATGGCCAGGCTGATCTGTGCTCACACTGTGGCTGGGACCAAGGCAGACCCAGCTCACTGCTCCTGCCAGAGGTGGTGGCACCTGCAGGACCAGGCTGGTGAAGTGTCGTAGGTTCAGCTGGGGCCTCTGTGCCCCCAGCAGCTCGAGTCAGACTCCAGAGCAGCTCATGTCCTGCTGCTGCCCCTCGCTGTGGTCAGTGCCCTGTGCTGTGCCTTGTGCCCTGTTCCTCCCCTCGTGCCCAGGTGCTCACCTGCCACAGCAGTGAGGTTGTGGGTGTAGCCTGGCTTCAGGCAGTGTGCTGCTGTCACCAGCCACTTCTCGTTGATGATGGTGGCGCCGCAGAAGCCCACGCCTTGGCTGTTCACCAGCAGAACCTGTGGGAGCAGGGCAAATCACACTCTGGGGTTTGTGTGAGCCTGGACCAGTGGAAGGTGGCCCTGGTCACAGCAGGGGTTGGAACTGGCTGATCTTTAAGGTTCCTTCCAACCCAAACTGTTGGGTGATTCTATGATCTGCTGCAACTGATGGAGCCAAAAAATGAATTGCATTGCCCCTTGCAAAACTCCCTTCCCTCAGCCTTCCGCTAGCTTTTGGCACATTCGTGGACTACTGGGCAATCTGTCGGTGTAGCTCGACCCTTTTTGCCCCACTGGGTAAAGCTGCTGTGACTCTGACTTGTGGCTTTCTTTGCCAGAGGAGAGCCCCATGCAGGCAAGTTTTGCTGCTCTGGCATAGAAGTGTGTGTGAAAAGAAGCTGCGCTCCTGTTGGGCCTGAGGCTATTGCCAGGCTAAGCTGAGAGACAGGCTCTGGGTGTGTAGAGGCAGGATGCTCTGTGCTGGGGTCCAGAAGGTTTGCAAAGGTTGGTACCTGCCAGGGCACCTCTCCCTTCATGCTGTCCGAGCCGCCGACGACGCGCGTGCCCGTCCTGAGCACGGGGGTGATCCTCGAGGGGGCTGCGGTGCTGCTCTCCGTGGCGTTGTCCTGGCCCTCCTCGGGGCCCTCCTCGGGGCCCTCCTCGGGGCCCTCCTCGGGCTCCTCGCCCGTGCTGTTCCAGTGCTCAAAGGTGTTCATGGAGCGGGTCAGCTTCCTCTTGGCCTCGGGAGCCGTGATCCTCCCGCAGGGAAACGGCACTGGGAGAGAACGGTCACACCGGGGCCGGCTGTGTCACACTGGGAGAGAACGGTCACACCGGGGCCCACACCGGGGCCCACACCGGGGCCCACACCGGGGCCGGCTGTGTCACACCCTACCGCCACCAGAGGGGAGGGAGCAGGGAAATCCTCTCCTCAGCACAGCTGGGGACCAGCTCAGGGCTCTGGGCTGAGCATGGGCACCCTGTACCTGTGCACTGGAGCCCCAGTGTGAGTGATATGGAAACATAGCAAAAGCATTGATTGTTTATGGGCTTTGAAAATGACATCTGAGCAGCTTTAAAAGTGAAAAAAGCTTGTGTGGAGCATCTGTGCCTGATGGGCTGGGGCAGCTGTGCCTGCTCTTGCCAGGATGTGTGCTGCATACGTGGGAATCCTGTGCTGGGCACTTCCAGAGCAGTGACCCCAGAGCAATGAACAGCCAGCTGGGGCAGGGCAGGAAATAACAGCTGCCAATTGTACAGATAATCCTGCTTGGCACCAAGGTGAGGAAAACATTAATAAACTCTTCCTAGAGTTGTGTATTTCCTCTGTTAGTGAAGAACTCATTGGCAGGCTCGTTTCAGACGAGCTCTTGCCATTGCTCTCCCACGCAGCATGTGCTGAGTTCCTGCTGGTGGTGGCAGTCAAAATAGTAAATAGCACCAGGCATTGTCTTTCATCTGAAAAGCTCTCAGAAGCACTGAGCAAACAAACATTAGTGTAAAATCAGATGTGAGTGTGGCCTACTGAGACTTCATCCTTTATTTTTAAACAGCTCACTTTAGGGACAGGACTCAAGTGTTGAGTGATGGAAAGTGGTACCTGCAGGCTCAGCCTATGAAATGAAGGTTTCAGAGCCAACAAAACAAAGCTTTTGCAGGAAGGACAATCACCCAACCTGAAAGACAATCTTCTTGCTAACTGTAAACCTTTCTGATCCAGTGAAAGTGATACAGCATGTTGGGCAACACAGGATGAGATCCTCTGTTCACAGGATTCCCAGCCCAGGATCCTTCCCAGACTGATTGCTGGCTGCCAGCCCTTTCAGGAGGTCAGTGCTCCCTGGGGCAACTGACAGAGCTGCCCTGTGCAGGTACCTGCACGTCAGCTTGGGTGTGCACCTGCTGCAGGTACCTGCATGTCAGCTTGGGTGTGCAAACCTGCTGCAGCCAGCTGTTGGAAATGTCATAGCATCAAATGGTAAACTGACTTCAGGTGGCAAAATATTTATCTGCTCAATCTCTTCTCTCCAGATGTGCTTCTGGGATGCTCATGCCCAGTTAATTTGCTGTGCTGTGGTGGGTTGGGGCTGCACGTGTCAGTGTGTTTATAGGTATTGTAATGGTCTAGGGGCAGGGTAGAGCTGGGGAGCACAAGGAGAACCAGCTATTCTTTAGCCCTTTGTGAAGTTGCAGCCTCAAGCACTGCACCAAATCCAGGACAAGGCCTTGAAAACTTGAACCCAAATCTCTTAAAAACCGTTTCAAAGCTCACCTGTAGGTTCACAGGACTTTCCATCTTCATGCAGTTTGTAGCCAGGGGCACAGGAGCACACAACCTTCTGTGGGGGCTGATGACTGCAGAAGTGCTTGCAGCCTCCATTTTTAATAGCACAGGTGAAGTCTGAAAGAAATGAAAATGAAACTGTGAGAGCTCTTTTGAAACCCAGCTGGTCAGAGATCTGTTGAGACTGGGGGGTTTGGGCTCAGTAACCCCCGTGGCTGCCCTAGACTGTGGAAAGCAGATGGTGGTTTGCAGGGGGCTGGGGAGGCAGGGCAGTCCCATCCCTGCTCACAGTCCCAGGGCAGTCCCATCCGTGCTCCCAGGGCAGGGCAGTGGGCAGGTTGAGGAGCTCACGGAGCCCCCCAGAGCCCTGGCACAGCCTCCAACAGCTGTGTGCTGGCTGAAATCCGGCACCTGACCCTACAGGACTCCTGCAAATATTTGGTGACAAGCCACGTGATTTCCCCACTCTTGTGCTTTTGGCAGTGGGGGAGAACACCCTGTATAGACTGGAACAGCCTGTATAGACTGGAGCAAACCCTGTATAGACTGGAACAGCCTGCATAGACTGGAGCAAACCCTGTATAGACTGGAGCAGCCTGCATAGACTGGAGCAAACCCTGTATAGACTGGAACAGCCTGCATAGACTGGAGCAAACCGTATAGACTGGAGCAGCCTGCATAGACTGGCACAAACCCAACAGCCTGCATAGACTGGAACACCCTGTATAGACTGGAGCAGCCTGCATAGACTGGAGCAAACCCTGTATAGACTGGAACAGCCTGTATAGACTGGAGCAGCCTGCATAGACTGGAGCAAACCCTGTATAGACTGGAGCAGCCTGCATAGACTGGAGCAAACCCTGTATAGACTGGAACAGCCTGCATAGACTGGAGCAAACCCTGCCCCAGCCCGGCCTGGAGGAGCCCTTCCAGCAGGATGGGTGGATGGGTGATGGAACAGCCCCAGCCCGAGGCAGAGCCAGGTTTCCATCCCCTGCACCCAGCCCAGCCTCACTCCTCTGGCAGCAGCACCTTGGAGCTGGGGAACCACAAACCTGCAGAGGCCCTTGCAATTCCCAGGGAGTTTTCAAATAACTTCACAGCAGATTAACTCCACTCCTACTTCCTCAAGGACACCTCCCTTCCTGTAGCCATTTTAATGCCATCATTTACTATTTTTACAGAGCTCTTCTTCACGCCTCACTTCCAGCTCTATTTTCGCTCCTCACTTCCCCAAGAAATCTGCAATGAGACTGTTTAAATTTGATGCAACTTTGAAATGCTCTTTTTAACGTACACTCCTCTCTTGCCAGAGCAGAAATACAACTAGAAAGAGAATCTTTTATTAGTGCAGTGAGTCTAGCACATTATGTGAGCTGTACAGCCCCTGATTATACTATAAGAGCTGAATATCCCTCTTGCTTAAATTATCAGCTGTTTGGTTTTCATAAACTCCTCAACCCATCAGGAAAATATTTGCCTTTTATTTGCCTCCAGAATCAAGGTTGCTGCTGGTAATTGTAATTATGAATTAAGCAGAGTGCCATTGAGGGGAAGTCAGGATAGTCCTGCTCTGCCCAGCACCTGCTGCTCAGCCTGGCACGAGGAAGGGGAGTGGGAGAGTGGGGGTTCCATGGGGTCTGTGGGGAACTCTGCTCTCAGCAGGTGAGCAGGCTGTCGCTGACTGAGCAGTCCCAGGCAGGTTTGTGCTTCTGGGACACAAAGGAAGGGCTCTGTGTCAACATTTGCCCTGGCAGCCACAGCTGGACAGGAGACCTTGAGCCTGAGTCTCCACTGAGCCCTGCCTAAGAGCAGGTGCCCAGCAGAGGGGGGCTGGGCAGGACCAGAGACAGCCCCTGCTGTCCCCAGGCATGTCCCCCTGCCATGCCCAGCCCCTGCCATCCCCAGGCACGTCCCCAGGCTGTCCCCCTGCCATCCCAGGGCCAGCAGGCTGCATTCACACCTCCCTGCCTCCCAGCACAGCAGGGTGGGTGTCAGCCAGCCCCAGAGGGTGACCCTGCTGATCCCAGGGGTTCCAGCAGAGCAGCCCCACACGTACCTATCTCACAGTTCTTGCCTTCATAGCCAGCTGGGCACCAGCACACGTAGGAGTTGATCTGGTCCTTGCAAATGGCTCCGTTTTTGCACGGGTTGGGTTTGCACTGATCCCCATCTTGGAGAGAGCACAGCAGAGTCAGCAAACACAGGGCTAACACCCACCACAGCCCTGCCAGGGCCAGCACAGCTCCTCCCTGCGCTGGGAACAGCCAGGGCCTGGCAGCTGAGTGCAGCAGCAGGGGGGAGCACAGCAGGGCTCTGTGCCCCGGAGCTGTGTCCCCTGTCCCCTGTGGGTCACCCTGCCCGGCTCAGAGAACCCCTCTGCAGTCACCCTCCTGCAGCATCCCAGCAGGACCTCGTGGCTTGGCCAAACTAGACAAGTGGAGGAGGTCTGCTCCTTCAGGAGTGCTCAGAGTATCCTACTCTGGTTGTTTGAACACTCAGGCTGTTCTGTGAAAGTTTGGGCCTGTCCATGGGGGTGTGGAGACCTGTCTGGTGTCAGGATTGAGAACCTCCCTGTTGCTCTTCCTTTCTCAGTCCTGCACTATTACCTGCTCTAGATTTCTCCCCCTGTGGCAGGGCTTCTATTTTCACAGCTCCAGCTGAGAACCTGCGGCTTTAATGAAAACACTCCTATTGCAAAGTTGGGGATGTACAGCTTGGAGAAGCAAATCAGGGATGTTAAACCATGGGGGGTGCCCTTTGAAGTGTTTGTGCCAAGGCATGGAGAAAGGGCAGGGCTGAGCTGGGTTTGTGCCCTGAGAAGGGGCAGGATAGTGTGTGAGCCCATGGGGCTTTCAGGAAAGGGCTGGAATGCAAAATGCAAACAGGAACAAAATACTTTGGGCTTGTCTGAGTCCTCTGGGAGCTCTGAGGCAGGGTGAGGATTGCAGCTGGGGCTGGGGGCTGTGCAGGGCTGAGCTCCTGAGAGCTGCACGCTCAACAGCAAAGCAGGCACCCCAGATGACAGAGGAATTGATGGCATTCCTTATTTTTGATAAGCCAATTTGTTACAGTGGCAGGGAAACAAATGCAGTGCTGAGTTTCATCAGTTGTTTTTTCAGAGGACAGTCCTACAATGCAAATGTAATGTTTTTATTTTATAGTCTGGACTGAGTAATCTGAATTATTTAAGGCTTTTTAGTGAGATGTTCTGGGCACTCTGCCAATCTACCAAACAGTTCATTTATTGAAATGTCCTCAAAATTAGTTTCAGATGGTGTAGTGGGCATTGAAATATTTTTGTTGAGGGACCAAGGAGTCGTTGGGGATGGAGGCTGAAAAGGAAGAAGTGGATGTGGAGAGAAAGCAGTGAAGTAAGGGTGTGAATTGCAAACAGCTGTTTGCTATGATCATGTTGAGTCTCCACTTTAATATGGCATTTCTAGGGATTCACGCTGTGCCTGCACAGGGCTGTGCTTTATCTGGAGATCTCTGCTGGAGAACAGAGCATTTGCTGTTTGCTGAAGGGGTGTTAATTATTGCTGTGGTATTTTACTCTGTGGCACAGCTGAAACTGGAGCCCAGAGCATGACCTGGGCTCAATGAGATCCAGCACTCTGCCTCAACTGGTCTTGTTCAGTGAGGTTTTTCAAATTTGTTCAGAAAAACCCTGCTTGAACAAATAAAATGCTAAGATATCTTTTGGTTTTTTTTTTTCATTGCCATTTCTGTACCAATGGGACAGACCCAGGCTGGGCACTGCAGGATTTGGAGTGCAGGGCTCTGATGGCTCTGCCCTTACAGCTCCAGGATGCTGGAATACATTTGTTACAGACACATCAGGTCTTTATGCACTGAGACAGGAATATTAAGCATTAGAACATGAAGAAAGCAGCTCTTACCAACGTATGTTTGCCAAAACTGCATCTGCAAAGGGAAAAAAGAAAAAGTTTCCTTTGTTTTCCGATTTCTGGGTGTTGTGTGACTGAAGCAGTACCTGGATGGCTCCAAAGCTCAAGGGAAAGACTCGCAGGGAAACCACCACCTCCAGATCCCAGTGGTGACTGATGAAGCCTTTCAAGCAGCTCCCCAGCCCAAGTGACGGAGCACAGGTGAGAACCTGCCATGCCAGAGGCTGCCCTTGGCCCTGCAGGTTTTCTCCTGGCTGTTCCCTCCTCCTGCCCCTGTGCCCCAGCTGGAGGGAACAAGGTCAGGGTTGGGGTTAGAGTTGGGTTAGAGCATCATGGCACTCACCGTTTTCTCTTCATTCTCAAACACCTCCCGGGCCTCCTCATAGCTGCACTTCTCCTCGATGCACTCCCTCTCCAGGTTGCCAGGGATCACCTCCTCCAGCCGGTTGGAGTTGGCTCTGCGCTGCCTCTGCAGCACCGAGCTGGCCTCTCTGCTGCCCAGGAACACTGCAACGGACAGGGCAGGGCTGGGTCCTCCCTTTCCACATGTGCATCCCCCATTGCCCGTGCCAGAGACAGCCCAGCACTGCCACTGCGGACTGAGATTTCTTTATTGCCCCACCTCAGCCCCTCTGGTCCAAAGGATCAAATCTGCAGAGCCAAATGTCAAAATAGTCAATAGAAATGGCTGATGGAAAGAGGGTGATTGGGAGGGCTGAAGTTTGATGCTTGAAATACCCTAAAGCAGCTGGTGTGAGAGTCCCCCATTACAGATGCACAGACTGGAATAAGCTGTTTGAGAGGGGAAAATAATGGGCTTTTTGTGCTGCTGCTTGGTGAGGTCTTGTTTGACCACAGAGACTGTCCTGCCCTGTGTGCCTGTGAGGCTGTGCTGGCCATTTGCCCCTGCAGAGCTCTGGCCCTTGGGAGCAAGGGGCCATTTCCTCCTCTCCCTCCTCCTCATCCCTGCCCATGGGTACCCTGGGGGCTGGGAACCACCCTCACCCTGAGAATGCACCCCCACACCATCTACCAGCTTCTGAACCACCACCTGAGACAGGGACACAGGTCTCCAGGCAGGTGCTGGCAGGGCACACCTGTGCTGTATTTTATAGGGGATTCACCTGGTGAGTGGTGGCAAAAAGATGAGGTTCTGCTCACTTTTTACTGCTGAGCAAACATTTCGGAAAGAGCCTTTTTTTAACCTGTTTCCAGCTATGTTTAATGAAAGAAGAAAGGGCAGCCTTGCAGGAAACAGAGCTCACACTGGATGTGAAGCAGCCTCTGCTGGAAGTGTTGCTGCTGCAGATAAATCAGCATTCTGCATTACTGTGTGTGATTGCCCACATCCATCAGCTGCTCTCTCCTGTCCCCAGCTCTGGCTGCATCCCACAGCCTTTGTTAAAGCCACACTGGGCTTGCCTTTAAACAACCCTGGCAGTGGCAAATGCAATGAGTGTTTTATGGATGTGAGCACTTGTTTGCTCTCCAGGACAAAGTGATGGCACACAAAGAGCTGTGACTGTCACTCCCCCAGCAGCGCTCTCCCTTTCTCCCCTTCTGTGTGTGCCTTTGAAAATGGCTGAATGGAGCTCTGAAAGCTTAAAGATGCAAAAACCTAAGGAAGAATCCATTCTGAAAATTAATCCCTGTGACACATGCCGTATAAAATCAGCACAGAAGCCATTATTTCATTCCCCCAGCAAAGAGCAGAGCTCTGGAGAGGAGCAGAGCAAGGCAGCAGTGCCTCTGAGCTGCTCTCCCCAGCAGTGCCCGAGCTGTCACACCGCAAGTGACAAACTGTCCCTAGCCCGTGTCTGTGACACCTGTGCCCAAAGGTGAAGGGGTTGCTCTCTTTGAGATGCACTCACCTGTGTTTCCAGCAGCCAGCCAAGCTCCCAGCAGACATAAGGAGAGCGTGAGGGGGCCCTTTGCCATCTTCTCCCCTGGCCAGGCTCGCTGACAGCGCGAGCAGGGCTGAGCTCGGTCAACGGTTCAAAGGGCAGGAGTTGTTGATTTACTGCTCTGGGCAGCCCTGGGGTTAAGGTGGCCACATGTCCCCGTGCCCAGCACAGGCAGCTCTGCTCTGCCACCCCAGGGCAGGCTGTGCTCCTGGCACGGGGGGCTCACAGCCTGGCTGGGACAGGGGCAGGAACAGGGCTGTGCCCTCTGGACGTGCTGCTCTCTCCAGGCTGCAGCACCACTCACGGCTCTGTGGCCACAGCAGCCCCTGGGTGTTTGGGAGAGCTTCTCCTCGAGCTTATGACCCATAAACTCTGTTCACTTAGTCCAGAAAATGAGGAACATTCCTTTGTGAGGCACAGAGCGCAGACATTTATGGCTCATGGATTTGGGGTTGCCTCTGTGGGCATCACACACCCAACAGGTGAAGAGGAGATGCTGAATATGAGTTGCAGCCTCGTGAGATCCCGCTTGTCTAGGTGGAAAAAAATCCTTTATCTTCCTGTTCTTGAGCAAACAAAAAGTCCTGAAACCTATAATTCATCTTGTTTCTTCTTGCTCCATTTGAAACGATCTTTATTCATCACTGACAGTAGCTTTTGTTATCAAATTTCTGTGCTTGATAAATGAGTTAGGATGAGGTAATGTGCTGTTGATGTAAATTGAATGCAAAGTGAAGAAGGTAATGATCGCCTCTCATTCTCTGTGCATGTGGAAATGCAAATGTGAGAAAATAAATGGGGCTAAAATGCTGAAACAATACATCTCCTATCAGCAAAGAGGAGTGGGGAGAATGGCTGCCATAACAAAAGATAATTAGAATCTCATTACTGTAAATATTTTACTTTAGAACTTAGGTCCGTCAAATTATTTTAGGTTTATGTTGCATAGTTCTCGTGCAATAGTTTTTGCAACATTATTGCCAATTAATCTTCACAGAGAATGCCAACATCATTAGAATAAGCACAGCTATTAATACAAATAATTTCTATTGTGTACTACTATTGCTGTCAACTTCTGGGGCACTAGTTTGAAAGCAAAGTGCTTCTTTTTATTTATTTTGCAAACAAATCCTGAGAACTGTGATCCCTTTGGAGATGAAAGCTTTGTTGTCTGGGTGGGTGACATGGATCAGATCTGGATCTATTCTGACTTGGTGTTCAATGTTCTCAGAGAAGAGTGTATAAAATAACACCCAGGTGATGTTCCTCCCTGTTGAATGGTTTGCTGTGGCCATGAGCTGTTGGGAGGTGTCCCTTCTGGTGTGATGTGGTTTTTTATTGAGATATCCCTTTTTCCTTGGCCCTGGAGCATCCCACACCTTTGCTGGGCTGGCAGGGGCACCCCCTCTGACCAGGGGGCTGCCCTCCTTCAGGGGAGCTCCGCTGCCAAGGGAAATGAAACCTGTGAGCAGTCACAACCAGAAATCTATTTCCATTTAAATCTGATAGATTTTTTTTAAAAATGTGCTCTGCCTGCATTGATCAATAATGTTAAACAGTCTGATGGCCTGAGATCTTGTTAAAGGATTGTTCATAATCTCCCTTGTCTCCAAATGCACTCTTTTAAGTGAAAAATCCTCATTCCAAACCTGAAGCAATTTGCCCTTGCCCTGTAGACAGATGTGGTAAGAAATCTTTCCTTAACCAAGAGCAAACAAGCTAGTTCTACAAAAAAAAAAAAAAAAAAAACAAAAAAAAAAAACCAAAAAAGCCAGAACAGGGGAAGTAGTGCTTGATCTTTGTTTTTTCTTGCTCTTTATGTGATGACTTCGGAGTGGCTGGTTTGTCTGCAGCTCTGGATATGGGAATTCTGCAAACACAAAGGCAGCAGAGCACAGTCCCTGCCTTTCCCTGTGATGATTAATGTCCTGGAGAAAGTGCCAGCTCTGGGAAAAGTCTGTCAGACACTCAGGTGTGCCTGGCCACGGAGATCAGTGAGTGCCCCAGGGGGCACTGCAAAGGATCAGCCTGGCAGTGCTGGCAGCAGGGTCTGTACAGGATCACTGCTGCCTCTCCCTTCCCTGTCCTCTCCCTTGTGAGTTGGGCACTTTCCCTCTGCTTTTATGCCTCAATAATTGTGCCAAGAAGAGGCTCCCTTGCTGAATTCCCTCTAGATCCATCCATTGCAGTTAGCACTTAGCTCCATGCCTCCCATTTTATTCTGGTTTTAATTAGACTCCTGAACAGGAGCACAGAGCAAACTCTGCTTTCATCTGGGAGGTCCTGTGGCTGTGAAATATTTACAGGAAGTAAATAACTGTCAGAAAGTAAACAAGTGCCTGACTCTACATGGGTGTAAAAGTGCTTTGAAATAGTCTCATTCAAATAAAAGCTCCTCACGTTGAGTGGCAGTAAGAAAACAGCAACACAGGCAAAAAATCCCCAATGCAGAAGATAAACACAATTACTAATTCATGGAGCAGCACGTTTCCCAGTAGCAGCTTTAGTATCTCTCCTTGCAGTTTGATTCAAAATAGGCCAGATTAAAAGGAAATCTGGATTTGGTTTGGTCATCATCTTTTCAGAGAGCAGAGTGCAAGCATGGGCAGACACAGCGTGCTGCTGAAGCCACTCTAAATTTAGAATTCCCCATCTCCACCTCAAAGTCTGATAAAGCAATGAAAGAGAGCTCAGCTCCTGCAGGTTTGGACAGGTCAGGAAGATCACCAGGCTCAAACATCAGTGTGCAGAGCAAGAGCTAAATTAAATATGAGCTGAGAATCTGGCTTGCTGCTGTGCCTTGGCATGAGATGGCACAGCCCTGTCAGGCCAGGCACGTGTGAGACAGAGCTTGTCCTGCCCCAGGCTCGTCCAGCTGAGCCTGATCCCTTCTCCTGGCAGGGAGCGCTCACTGGGCCTTGCTCTGATGCCTGCTGGAGGAGGGAGGTGTCTCTCTTTCTCTCCTTTTCTGTTAACTAGAAAAGCAGCCTCAATTGACAGGTCCCAAAATACACCAAACTTTATTCTTGGGTAGTTCAAGCTGGGGTGAAATGGGTCTCAAAAAGCACAGCCAAACCTCCTGCACCTAACACTGAGCTCAAGTAACAGCATTCAGTGCTCTTGTTCTGCATTCAGTGCTCTTGTTCTGCCCACTTTCAAAGGCAACATTTGTGGCTATTCCCTTGTTCCTTTCCATTGCCTTAATCATATTTCATCTGTAGTTTTTATCCTCTCCTTGTCTCAGGGCATCCTTGTGTCCTATGCACTTTTCCCACCTCCCTTTCTTCCTGCTCTTCAGAGTTTGCCTTCTTGACTTTAGGAACAGAACTGTCTGTGGTATCCACACTAAAATCCAAGGGGAGGATGTGCAGGGAAGAGAGAGGGATGTTTCTAAGCTGGGCATCCCTAATTG
Source organism: Geospiza fortis (assembly GCF_000277835.1). Classification (NCBI taxonomy): domain Eukaryota; kingdom Metazoa; phylum Chordata; class Aves; order Passeriformes; family Thraupidae; genus Geospiza; species Geospiza fortis. The sequence continues at coordinate 710,582 of NW_005054349.1, read as the reverse complement.
ACACCACCAATGAGCTCCCTGAGTCACAGGTACTGGAAGCAGAGGCACTCAGAGCTTGTTCTCTGCTTGATCGATGTGGTTTTAGAGCATCCCTGCCAGCTGGTGGGCTGCAGAGGCAGCTGGAGGCACCGAGAGCCCTCCCCAGGGCTCCTGGGCTGCTGCAAGAGGCAGTGAGAGTGGAAATGCAGAGAGGGAGGGCACAGTGTGCCCTGCCCACTGACCCCAGCTCTGCTGGGGATGAACCCTGGCTGCAGCCACTGCCACTCCCTCCTGAGGTCCCCGGCCTGTCAGAGGCTGGGATGCCATGGACAGTTCACCATGGATTGGTGTTTTTGTGACCTACTTGGGTTCCCTCTTTGCTGCTGACCCAGTGCCCTGCAGTGCTGCTGCCAGTGCTCACTCACCAGGGGCTGCTCCAGAGCCAGCACAGCTCTGCTCTGAGCAGCAGCCGCAGCCAAACCCACCAGGAGAGGGGCCAGGCTGCTCTGCCCTGCCTGGGCACTACAGCACAGCTCTGCCTGGGCGCTGCTCTGCCCTGCCTGGGCACCAAAGTTTGGGTTTATCCTCCTGCATTTAATCATTGGCACTAGTGCAAGGCCAGCAGACAAAGCTGCTCTGGCAACACAGGAATAAATAAAATCAAACAAAATAAATACCTCCCCAGGGGTCAGGTGAGCAAAGCTGAGCCTCAGGGCTCTCTGCTCCAGGTGTGCACCAGCGGTCAGGTGAGTGTGAGGAATGAAGCTCAGTGCTAGTAAATACTTCTGACCTGTGCCCTGGCTGGGGGTAATTTACAGCACACTTGAAAATCTCATCTGGGTTGTGTCCAAATCACAGAAGTTTATTTCCAAGGTGGTTATTTATAGACTGCCTTCCTGACTCTTGGGTTTTTTGTGGAAATGTCTGAACATCAGCTCTCTGAGCAATCCCCATAAAATTAAAATTTTCAATTTTAATGGCAAATAAACAGTTTAAGGGAAATGAAATATTATCCAACAAATCCTTCCTTTCACTTAAAGCTCTGAGACTTTAAATATTTATTAGCAGTGTCTTGGCTCTGCAGCAGTGTTAAAAGGCTCAGCACCATTCTAAGGAGGGAAACAATCCATTTGATTAAAAAGGAACAGAAAATGCCACTTCAGATTACAGTGTTTGGGAAAATGATCAGCACTTCTGTCTTCTCTGTAGTGCAGCCAGAAAGAGGCCTTGGGTTTGTCTCCTTCAAACCTCCTGTACCCTACAGATTTCTGTGGTCAGGGATTGGGTTTGTTTCCCCCTTTAAACCTCCTGTACCCTACAGATTTCTGTGGTTCTTTCCCATGTCTTACCCCTGTTGGAGCAGTGCTGGCATTTCTGGGGCAGATCCACCAAGCTGCTCCCACACTGAGCTCTCCATGTGCTTCCAGCTCTCCATTTGTAGATGTGGGGCCTTTGGGGGGTTTATTGTTCCATTTTAGGTTCTGTTTTCCCCTTTAGCTGTGTAGCAAACAGCCTGCTGGAATCTCAGAGGACAATAACTTAAATCTGGGGAAGCTGAGGAAACTTTTTCTCCAAAAAAAGTGAGATGATCCAAATACCTGTGCCTTTTCTTTCTTAAAAAAACCTTTAAAACTTTCAAAGAGTTATCTCCACAGTAGTGAACAGAAGCAAGATGTGATTATTGAATAGGATTTCAAACTGCACCATGTCCCCCCTCCAAAATCTGCTATTTCAACTGGTGAGGTCCCCCCTCCCAGCTGGAGGGCCCAGCTCCCTCCTCCTCCTCTGGGGCCAGGGGACCCTGGTGCTGGAGCTGAGCCCTTGCCAGAGGCTGCTGCACTCAGGCTCCTGGAAAGGAGAAGGTGGCAGCAAATTGTTGATGGCAGAATGAAGGAAAACAAATTATCGTGCCTGAAATCAAATGAGTTTAATTAATGCTTCTAGTCTGTCTAGTGAAAGTTCTAAATGCCGTTTGTGCCTTCATTTTTGCTCTCAACAGTGACAAACTCATCAGAGACCAACAAACTAAGATGTGTGCCACTGAAGATAAAATATACCAGAAGTGGAGTAGCCTGGGGAAGGGTTTCATTGTGGGAGACCTTGTGCAGCCCTGAGGCTCGTGTCTCACATCCCACCTCTGGGGCTGGGGCTGTAAACACCGCTGGGCTCTGCGCCGGGCTTTGGGCCGGGCTTTGTGCTGCACTTTGTGCTGT
>NW_005054349.1:698153-707762 GCF_000277835.1 Geospiza fortis | reverse complement strand
TGTCTCACAGCCCACCTCTGGGGCTGGGGCTGTAAACACCGCTGGGCTCTGCGCCGGGCTTTGGGCCGGGCTTTGTGCTGCGGTTTGTGCCGGGCTTTGTGCTGGGCTTTGTGCTGCGGTTTGTGCTGCGGTTTGTGCTGGGCTTTGTGCTGCGGTTTGTGCTGCGCTTTGTGCTGTGCTTTGTGCTGCGCTTTGTGCTGCGCTTTGTGCTTGCTCCCAGGCAGCCTGAGCCCGGCTCAGACACCCTCCCCACCCTGCAGCCCTGGCTCTCCCCTCTCCCTGGGGATTTCCTTCCACCACCCCCCTGCCTGGGCATGGGGGAAGTTTGTCTTCATCTGGAGAAGGAGCTTGAGCCACCCAGAAATTTATGCAGAGTTAAATCTGAGTAACACCTTTTCCCCAGCACAGGCTCTGGAGAAGCCTAAGCAAGATGAGCTGGCACAGATCTTTATTTTTCATGTCCATTCAGTTTTTTCCTCTGATTTACTCTTAGAAGTTATAAAACACCTAGTTACAGAAAAGAGCAAATCTCCACCTTGCCAGTGTGAGCAGCTTGCAGGTTGGAGACATTCTACAAGACTGAGACAAGATCTTGTTGGGGCTTTTGCTGTGGTTTGGCCTTTTAGAATCCAAGTTCTGTGTCCTGCAGGAGGAAGGGAACAGTGATGTAAGAGCAGGAGAGTATAAAGTGGCAATAAATAAACAGGGGCTGGGATTTAAAGGCAAGTTCCTCCCTGAGAGTAAGAGAAGAGTTTGGAAACTGCCCAGAAGCAGCAGGGATGGGGGACAGGGGAGGGAAGAGAGGTTTAAAAAAAGCTTTAAAGCCAAACGAGCTAAAAGCAGCTGGAGGGGACAGCAGGCAGGGCTGGGGGTGGAAGGGGACAAATAGGAACTCTGATCACAAAGTCAGGGTTTATCCGGGCTAGTGCCCTTTGAGGGAAGAGATTTTGGGCGGGCAGACCCACTCCCAGCTGGAGCAGAGGCCCAGGTCCTTGCAGGGCAATGTGAAACAAAGCCAGAATGGGAACACAGCGTTTGGTTTTGTGAAGCCCCAGAGCAGCTCAGTCTCCTACGTCTGATCTTTCAGGGGAGCTGGCTGCTGCCCTTCGGCCTCTGCTGCTCAGCTGGGGGAGCTGGGCTGGCTGCTGATCCCCCCCAGGAGCAGCAGAGCCCCATGGAACATTGGTTCTGTAGGGGCTTCCTGCAGCACCTTCTCACCCACTCCAGGAGATGCAAATGTTCTGTACAATCTGAACGACATGATCAACCTCATTGCTGGTTAATTATTGCAAATGAGAGGAAACTTTGAACTGAACAAGCCCTTCTGAAAAGGAGCCATTGTTTTTCCCATGCAAATTTGATGCATCTTGATTCTGCTGGTGCTGAAATGTGTGAATAATCTGTCAAGAGCCCTGAACATTCCTCTCTTTTCCATTGCACAGAATATGGCAGATCTCAGTAATCTTCTGTCCTATAGCCTCTGTGGTACATTTAACAGCAGAAAACAGCCAGTGCCTCAAAATAAAAATGAATTCAGGTTTGCATTAGGATGCAGAGGGAAGGAGTTATTTTTGTTGCTGCTTTCTTTTTCTGCCTTATTTTTTTTTACCTGCTCCGAATAGAGATTCTTTCAAGTCTTTGGTGTTTATGCTTCAAGCTAATGCAAATAGAACAGTGACTAAACCTGCTGGGTGTTGAATGTATGCAGAGAATCACAAATTTTATGGATTGTTTATGTTATCTGAGAGAAATCACAAAGAATTGGATTGAGTAGTGAATTATAGAAGGAAAAATTTCCTTCCTGCCTACCATTGGGGGTTAAGGGAAATGTAATCTATGTGAAGGAGCTCAGTGCAGTATTTTGAGGTGAATTTACAAGTTCAGTTGATGAAAACACTCGGGTTGATACAGCAGAACACACAGAGACTTCATCAGGATAGATAATTCTGTATCTCAGAGCCCTTCATATTAAACAACTGGAGAGCACAGAAATGAATACAGTGTGTGTTAGAGGGATTCAAAATTGTCCAAATAATGATCCTCAGAATGATCATTGCCAGCTGCTGGCCCAGGGGGCTCTCCAGAGCTCACCTTTTCTCCCTTTATTGATGCAAACCTGGAGATGGCCCTGGCAGGAGCTCCCAGCCCACACCAGGGCAGTGCCACAGGGAGAGGGCACAGGACGGGCACGGGAAATCACCCTGGATGTGAGCTCACCTACAGGCAAATGAGAGTGTGCTCCTGGATCACACATCCTTTGGAGAGGGAGCAGAGCCCTGTGCAGTAATTGCTGTGTGGAGAGCCTCTCTAGGCCAGCAGTTCAAAAAGGTTTGGGGTCAATGAGGGTCCCTCTAAGAAGGTATAAAAAATAATAGCAGGATTCATTTCCATGCCTTGTTGTGAGAAACCTGAGCAATTTTCTTAGCTATTAGAATAACAGTTTTGCATTACCCAAGGCAAGTCTGAGCTCTCCACATTTGGAACAAAAGGTTGTAAGGGGAGCCCTTTCAATGGAGCAGATAAAGCTCTAATCACACCCTGGAAGTAGAGAAGAAGCCTCTTCACCCAAGAAATACAAGTGGTGGTCACTGGGACAATAACAGAGGTCATGGTCAAGTGCTGCAGAATTTGAGATGCATTTAGCATTGATGTGGAATTAAAAAATGCTGCTTTGGGATGACCTGTGGCTCCTGCTGTGCCGGTCAGGGCAGAGGTTCAGAGCAATTCTCTCACAGCAATTGCTTTACCCCTGCCAGGGGAAGAGCCCCAGGACCCCTCAGAACTGGTCCCACTGCTGTGTCTGAACACCTGCAATGTCACAGTCTGGGGAATTGTGTTTTCAGCAGGGTCCTGGGGACAGAAACCCATCCTGCCCTGTCCCTGTGAAAGGCAATCAGCACCTTCAGCAACTGCCCCATCAAAGCTCGAGGTATTTTCTGTATCGTGTTGTGTTTGCACAGAGTGAAGAACCACGGGTGCTTTTGGAACAGGAGCTCCATTTCTTATTCAACATTCAGGCCTGCAAGTTGATGAAACCACAGCAATTAGAGCGGGTGAGAGTGGGTAAGGTGCCTCTTCCACTTCATTTAGCACAGAAACTGAGTTGTCTCCCCCAGGCACTTGTCTTGCAGCGTGTGTGGCTGCGGATGGCTGGCACTTTGAGGGAAGCCTGTAGCTCAAAAGCAGCACTGAATCATCCTGCCTGCTCTCCCTGGCACAGCAGCATCCCTGTGCAGCCCTGCAGAGCCCGGTGGCCATGGCTTTGCTCCCTGGCAGCCCCAGGGAGCTGAGCCTGGGCTGGTGGAGGGCTGGGAGCACAGGGCAGCTCCTGGGCTGCCCCTGCTGCCCCTGGGCACAGAGCCCTGGGCGGTGCCGCCTCCAACAGCCCAGCCTCCCAGGGAGCACAGGTGGGAGCATCAGTGCCTCCCCAGCATGGGAAGGGCATTTGGGGATTTGGGGATTTGGGAATTTGGGGGAGGCTCTGTGCCAAGCCCCGGCACCCCTGCCCTGGCCCAGGGGCAGCACAGCCCCAGGTATGGCAGGGGCAGCAGCAGCAGAGTGAGCACAGACTGATCCTCTGGCACAGGGTTCGTTGCACCAGTCAGACCACGTTAAAAAGCAGGATCACACTTTGATAGGGAAATGTTTATGAAAGCATTGCCAGGTGCTTTCCCCACATGCCCATTGCATCACAGCTCGTGTCAGGCACTGCAGAGCACCGTTTGCAAATCTGCACTGCAAGTTCTGCACACGTGGGCAATTAGCATCTATTTCTACATTATCCATAATATAACTCTCATCTCTTTAGCCTTTCCATTTTCACAGCTTTATTTTAAGGATGGAGAGTCAGTAGTGCAGGGACACTCTTGATTTGATGGGAGCTGATGAATAGGCTAAGATGAAGACCACATAAATATTTCTTTGAAATAATGCAGCTGCTGGCAGAGTGAATCAGATGTCTGTGTCTCATGATGGTAGCTGTCACTTTATTGGACTTTATAATTCAACATTGAATCCATGCTTTATAGCCAGCTGTCCCTTTTCTACTCTGTAATTTTTCATCTCCAGCGTGTCCATTGCACACCTGAAATATTTGCACACTTCTCAAAGGCAACCTGCAGTGGGGAATTCCAGCTGGCAGAGCAGCAGCACAGACTGGCAGTGCAGTGGGATCCCCAGGCCCAGGGTGGGGGGCAGCCAGGCAGCTTTCTGGGGATCACAGGATGGGTATTTGGAGGCGGAAGGGAAGAACAGAGCTGCAATGATGAGCTGTGGGTATTTAGTGCTTCTGGAGTTCCCACACAAACAGATGCACTTCCAGAGCCCACAGTGGCCTGCAGAGTACAGGGAAGACAAGCAGCAGCCACAGCTCCCAAAGGCAGAGTCAGCTCCTGGTTCACCCTGCTTGGAGGAGCTCATTGCACTTTTTAATCAGTGGGTAGAGGGTTAACTTCTGGCCCTGGACAACGAAAGGATCTGTGCACCCATCCAGAGTTGGAGATTCAAAGCTACCAGACAAGCTGAAAGGAATGATAGCCTGACTCACCAGGATGAGTCAGGCGTGTTCTAGAAGGAGAATTCCTTTCTGCCTGTGTTTTTTTGTGTTTGACTAGGTATCAGTAAAGTGATGCTGGTGTTGTCACTGAAAACGGAATAATAGAGCAGGACAAAGCAATGAAATTGCTCATGAAACTGGTGCAGGTGGGAAAAGCACCCAGATCCATTTCACACTCCTTGCAAACTGCTCCAGAAAAGCAGTAATCTAGGAAGATGCAAGTGCCTGTCTATTCTCTGGAGTCTCTTTGTACTTGTTCACTGCAGCAAAATCTCCTGAGGTAGCTCTGCTTGTACTTTCTGTTGAACTGTGAAATGCTGGAAGATGTGTTTGCAAAGAGAGATTTTCTCGGGGCAATGTTCTCTCCAAGGCAGCAGCTGCTTTCCCAGCCAGCATTCTCTTCTGCTTTACCTGTTCCATTCTTTCTCTCAGCAGCATTTTCTGGGCAGCATTTCACAAATTGCTTTCAGCCTGCTGGGTGAAACGCCCTGGGATCTCTGCCTTGTCCCTGCTGAGGCCCTTTGGGCTGCAGCTCCCTCGTTGTACCAGGCTCCAGGCAGATCTGCTGCGCTCCATCTCCTGCCAGCCCGGGGGGGACGTTGTCTGGAACAGCCTCGGAAACCCAAAGAATGGCACTGGCTGAACAAATGCTACTTTAATCATTGGAAGGGGTCCAAAACCAATTGTAATAACAAAATTTGGGATTTGGGTTGCAGCTGCCAGCCCCTCATCCTTCCCTGAGTGTTTTTTTGTGGATGACTTTATTTGTTGCCTGAGGAAGAGGATGGGTGGGCTGGCAAACAGCTGGAGAACTGAAACACAGAGATGAAAATCCTGAGCCCCCAAAACCTGGAACTCCAAACTAATAATATCACAGCGTTCAGAAAGATCAGGCTTCTGATCCTGCTGGCAAAACCTGCTGTTTCCCAGCTGGTCAGCCAGCTCTGGCATCCTCCAGCCCCAGTTGCCACAGAGCAATGACAGAGAGCTGCTCCTGCTCTCACATCCTCGCTGCCAGATGTACAATTATCACCACTGAGGTAGCAAAAGACTCTGCCTGGGAACACAGCAGGCTCCAAGAGCTTGATTTTCTCTGGACAGCTGCAGCACTCCGTTCTGTAGCTCACCTCTGATTCTTGAGCACGGCTGACATCCCTCAGCCCTTGACCTTTGCTGGCTGTGCTGGCCTGTGCCTGGGATTACTTCAAATGGCTGAAATACACGGGAGTTTTTAAGAGGTCACGTAAGATTTTGGCTAAGGAGCAAGGTGAAAGGGGCAAGTCTCCTTTCAGTGAGAAGATCTGTTTTTCCTCTCACAGATAGATGGCTTCCCTTCTTGACTGCTCCTTAATTAACATGAAAATGGACTAAATATTTTAAGCAAATCAGAATTTCAAGAAGCAGTTACAGCAGTGTCTCATGTTTAAATGCACGCAGCACTATGCACGTCATCATTGAATAATGAATTAATAAATATATCTGAAGGAATTTTTAGCCCAGCAAGCATTCCCCATTTTAGCTTCCAGTCAATTACCCTATTTACTGCAGGTTTTTTTTAGCAATGCTATCAGTCCTGGAAGTAGCCTTGTCAATATTTTAGTTGCTTTGGTGCACAGAGCCATAGCATCCAGTTGAATTGTAATCCTTAAATTGGCAAGCAAACAGGTTTGCTCAGCTTGCCTGCTCCCTTTTTGGTTACAGAAGCTTGGAAAACCTCTGTACAGGGCATGGATGAAGCCTCTGCTCTGACACAGCTGTCCATGGTGAAACCTCTCTCTGCTGCTGCTGATTTGAAGGGTACAGAGAAACTTCACCAACAGAAAAAATCCTATTGTGGGTTGATCTAATCCTTTCAAAGACAAGGAGGGTTAAGGATTTACATCACATCTCTGCTCTCCCTGGCAAAGAGCTCACCTCCTCCTCCCCACGTTTCAGGTATTTCTAGCCCCTGGGCCTGACCTGCTGAAGGGAAGGCTCAGCTGTGCCTGGGATGGCCGAGTTTGGGCTCAGCTTGGCCCCACTGCACGGAGCAGGGGTCGTGTGCCACACTGCTCCCTGTCCCTGCGGGCACACAGGGGTACCCTGAGGGCTGGGGGGGCTGCAGCCCCTCCTGGGCCAGCACCTGGCCCTGCCTGGTGTGCCCTGGGCTGGGACACAGGGGGGACACTGGGACACAGGGAGGGGCACAGGGAGGGGCACAGGGACAGGGAGAGCCCACCCTGCGATGGCAGTGTGATACATTAATGATTAACAGGATAAATTAAATGCACTGGTAAATCGAGCTCCTGGGATCTCGGTTTATAACAGCCACAGCCAGTGCTGCTGCCAGCAGAGGAGGTGAAAGAGGAGATGCTGGGGAATGTGAGGTTTAAACCTGAGCGCTGTGAAGCTGAAGGGAGGCAGGATTTGGGTTTGGTGCTCAGGCTGTGTATGATGCAGAGCAGCAGCAGAGCTGGGCTGTGGCTGAAGGAGGGTATCAGGTCACTGCATTCTGCAAGAGGAAACCAGCATTTGTTCAGGCTGGGATTCAGCCTGGCTCTGAAGCATGTGCATTAAATCCCATTGACTTCAGTGGGACTACTCATGTCCTTTGAAAGTTACACAAGGGCTTAAGTGTTTTGCTGTGTTGAAGCCTCCCATTGAGACTTAAATTCATTCTTCCATGTAACATAAAATATCCCAATGGCAATATTTAGCTCTAGCTAGAAAAATCAGAGAAAAAATGAGTTATATTTCTCATTGAGGCACACTCAGCATTCACATAAATAGTTTCTGTGAGGTGTTTTCTCATCAAAATCACACGTGCACTGTTTACCTGAACATATTCTGAGGTCAGAAATTTTATCTTTGTTTCTCTTCAATTTCTTTAACATAAAAAGCAGGTAAATCCAGTCTCTGAAGACTGGTCAACTGTTTAAGTGATGTTGTGAGTGTTGGTTAGCCTGCCAGTGGGGCACTTCCATTTGAATGTCACTGGAGGGTAAGTGAGGATGGAGCACAGGAGGAGAAGGAGCAGCCATGGAGGAAGGGATGTGCTCCTGAGGGATGTGCTCTGGAGGGATGTGCTCCTGAGGGATGTGCAGCTGAAGGATGTGATCCTGAGGGATGTGATCCTGAGAGATGTGCTCCTGAGGGATGTGCTCCTGAGGGATGTGCAGCTGAAGGATGTGCTCCTGAGGGATGTGCTCCTGAAGGATGTGCTCCTGAGGGATGTGATCCTGAGGGATGTGATCCTGAAGGATGTGCTCCTGAGGGATGTGATCCTGAGGGATGTGATCCTGAAGACTTCATGAGGCAGGAGGGGACACAAGCAAGAAGTGAACAAATGTAGAAACACAGGGCTACTGCATGAGAGGCAACAGGATAAACTCTTCTCCTTTGGGGAGAAATGGCACAAAGAAATCAGTGAAACCCCAGAGCTGATTAAGGCTGTGTGCAAACAACACCAAAAGGTTCTCATAGACCTCAGCTGCGCCAGGGCTCTATAAGAGGCCTGGGAGTGCCCCAGCACAGGCAGGAGATGGCAGGGCAGGTGCTGGTGCTGCTTCCCAGGGCTGCTGCAGCCCACAGGACACAGGTGAGCTGCTGGGAGCAGGGAGGGATGCAGGAACAGCAGTGGGAGAATGCTCTGTGTGCCCAGGGCAGCCCTGGGAGCCTGGCACAGCAATCACACCGAGCTCTGTTCCACCATCAGTGCTGAGCTGCTCAGGACCAGCCCTGCTGCAGACAGCCCTGTGTGTGCCACCCTCATTTGCTGCGTTTGCTGCATGCACCTACAGGCACAGCCTGCTGGTAGGGCGTGAGTGAGGGGTGGGACATGAACTCCAGGTGGGCTCTGGGGGCACCTCTGTGAGTGCCGGCCTTAGCAGCAGCTCTGGCAGTGCAGACTGTGATTAACGTGAGGACCACATCAGCCTTTTGGGGTCACTGAAGTGTTTGGGCTTTGTTTGGAGTCTCCCAGAGGCGCTGCTGGCCAGGTGCCTTCCAAGCCCAAGGTGCTGTCATGTGTCCTTGTTAAAAGGCAGAGAAGGCAGGGGGAAGAAGCTGAGGATCAGAGAGGAGGATTAGAAAGAGAAAGGGGAAATTAAATGGTACCAACAAATTCCTACTGCTAATAATGTGAGCTGTAGCAACCAGCTCCAAATGGCTGATATCCTTTTGGCCATTTTTACGTAGGAGTTTAAGTATAGATTTGGGAGGCTAAATATAGACAGTCTGAGATACCTATTATGTGAAATCTCAGTTTGAAATTATTCAACATCTTCCTATTACCTATGAATAATCAGTGTTTTATCGCTGTGAGACTGAACAAAAATCCTTTCAGCAGCTGCTTCTTGCTGTTAGTTGGGTAACTCAGGAGACATTTCCTGTATGAAAAGCAGCCTTTGGATCCTCTTCAGAAGATGAACATCTCTGCAGGCTCTAACCAGAAAGGAGAGGGCACCAGGGTGTGAGATCAGTGTGCCCCCACAGCTGTTGCTTTTGGGAAAGCTGGCCTGGAAGCTGTTCCTGTAACAGCTTCAGCCTGGTTGGTAGAAGCCTTGCCCAGGTTTTTGGAGGGAAGTTCCATATCAGACTCTTCATCCTGAGCCTGCCCATCGAGATCTCGTTTGCCCAGATAAGAGGAGCAGCTTGTTGTGCAGTGCTCAGGGTGCAGTCACATCGTGCTGGAGATTAAACCCGAGCTGATGAATGAACCCTTCACTCCTGTGAGTAATTGCCAGCCATTAAAGCCTTAAACTGGCAACAGTCCTGCAGCACAGTCAGGGAAATGGTAAAAAGCTGTAATTGCAACCTGTGCTCCTTCAAAATAATGTCAGTCTTATTGTGGCACATGCAGATTGACTGGTGTGCCACTGTACACTAATACAGAGTATCAGTGCTGTCCACCCCAGCAGGAGCCTCTGGAGCTGCAATCCATTGGAAAAGGTCTTTGAAGGCTCTAAATATCCCAGCATTGCTCCCTGTTTCTAAATCAGAGCAATGGAAACTAAATATAGGCTGACTCTGGTTGTGACAGATCCTGAAAGCAATTCTTATTCATTTTGATTCTT
>NW_005054349.1:694968-698112 GCF_000277835.1 Geospiza fortis | reverse complement strand
CTGACAACTCACCCTTCAGCCTGAGCTGCAGAGAGGAGAGGCTCTGCACAGCTGACTGCAGAGTGAACACAGAATTGGTCATTTCCCTCCCTTCTGTACCAAACCCAGACTCCCATCAGGTGCCAGGGCCAGGAGCTTTATCTGCTTTCCCTGGCACTGCTGCGTTGGTGCCATCAGCACTCTGGTTTCACTGGCAGGAGGATCCATCAGCCCAGGGGATGCTCTGGATCCAGGCTCAGGGCTCCATCAGCCCAGGGGCTGCCCTGGCACACAGTGCTGCCAGCCCTGCTCCACCCAGGCCTCCCCAGCACAAACTCCCAGCTCCAAAGGTGGGAGAATGAAAAGCTGAGGCAGCTGTCAGAGAGCAGGGGAGTTTCTGAGGAAGGTGTGACTGGACAGTGCCTGATGCTCGGGCACTGGACCTTCCTGACAAGAGGGGTGGTGCCCTGAGGAGGCAGGAACAGGCTCCCACCAGCCCTCTGGGAAACAGAGCATTCCTGAGAACAAGAACACAGCTCGGATTTTATTTGTTGTACATGCTGCGTACAGCCTCCCTGGGAATACAGCTGCATTCACACTTTAAGGTTAAAACCCAGACCAGTGGAGAAATGGAGGTGTTGTTCCTGCTGCGGAATCGGCGAGGATTACAAAGGGAAAAACACAGGCAGGAGGAAATTCAGCTCGGCCTGTCTGTGGTACTGACATCCCAAAGGCAGTTTTTCTTCTGTTTCCAGGCATTTTGGAAGCACTGTAAAACCCCACAGCCACAGGAACTGCAAATTTACACCTGAAGGTTTTTGCATCTCCAGCTCAGGAAATGGAGGCAGGGTTGCAAGAACAGATGGGAGCTATCAGCCAGCTCAGAAGTGATGTGCCTCAGGAGGTGCTTTATTTGTGGAGCTGTTGAGATCAAACAATCACAAAAGATCCTTGGCACCATCCAGAGAAGGGGAATTTGGTTCCTATGGCCCAGTCCTCCCTTCTTTCAGACATTTGCTTTAAGCTTGGGGGAGGACAGGGGGCAGCAGGGACCCCCCGGCTCCCCCTGCCACACAGGAGCCTGGGCTGGGGGAGGCATCCTGCATGTGAAATTAATGGCAGAAGGGAGGGACAAGGCACCTTCTGCTCCTCACAGAATGAAACAGAACTGGGATAATGATGAACTTCCAGAAGTGCACGAGAAATGTGAATGTCAGACGCCCAAAATATTGTTAAACACGAGTGATTTGCGAATTAAAATATTACCAGGCTGCTATTTTTAGCCCAGTGGAACCTTTAGTCGTTCTACATTTAGATGGTTTATCAGAATTAAATAAATAACAGCAGTGGTTACTGCTCAAATTAGGTCTGTCTCGGTTTCCATGGCATCCAATCTGTTATCTCCAATACTCCTGCCAGGATTTGTAGTGGGACTCTGGGACAGCAACATTTCTTATAAGGCTTATAAGGAATTATCCTGTAGCAATTTCAGCTATATGGTTTCTATGAAACCCTGGAATAAATGGATTTATTTAAGATGAGTTGAAGGGGTTTTTTCTTTTTTCTTTTTTTTTGACTGTTTTCTATTTTTAGCAGTGCAGCCTGCCTTGCCGTGGTGGTGGTTTAACCCTTTGAGGACGTGCCACCTGCGTGGTGCCCGTGCCTGTTGCACCGTCCTGGCAGAGCAGAAGCAGACCTGCATGTTTGATGCCACCAGCAGAAAACCAGGACTCAGGAATATGGGATAGCATGAATCCTTGCCTCCACCTTTGTGGCACCTCACAGCGCTTTGCAGGCAGTGCCCAGGAGGGTTTGCATTGTCCCGAGACACTGAGCAGAGCCGTGCTCAGAGCAAACACAGAAGCTCTGTCTGAGCCCAGGACTAAGCACTGTTGCTGTGCTGGGTGCTGGGTGCAGGTGAATGAGGGCAGGCAGAGCCCTGGGCTGTGTGCAGGGCCAGGCTGGGCAGGTGTGGTGTCCCTGAGACCCAGAGCAGGAGCTGTGCATTAAACACAGCCCACGCAGGGGCACAGCAAGCCCTCGTGCTGCACAGAGCAGGGAAATTATTTCTGCTGTCCCAGCTGTGCATTTCCCCATTGCTCCTCAAGTAATATTACATCTTCTAGTTCCTTGGCCATTAGAGTTTTCAAGTGGGGCTTTCATTAATCTTTTGTTTTCTAATGTTACCTAGGATATAGATCCTGTTCTCTTTTCCCCTCTGGTAAGCACTAATTTACTTTGAGTTTATTTGCATCCTGTTGTGAAGGAATTCTGGACCCATGGCATTTTAAAAATCAATGGCTCACTGGGTTTCTAATTTCCAGGTGATATTCCTAAACAAAATGTGCTGTGACATAGCATGGAGATTTATGGCAAATATTAAGTAGCTCCAAACAACACTTCTAATCCTTTTATAGGAGGGAGTGACATCACAGGGGATAAGCACTTTTACAGAGTGCTTTGGGTGGCTCTCAGGAGGACAGTGAGGCCACGGTGAGTATTGTGGTGTTTGATGTTTAGTAATTTGTATCTCAGCATTGCACGAGGGACACTGACCCTGCCCTGCAGCTGGCAGGAGCTGGCATCCTTCCCTCAGACATCCGTGGGGCTGTGCTGATTTGTGCCAGCTCAGGGTGCAGCCCTGGCACACGCAGCACTTCCACCATACCTCCCATGGAATTTGATTTACTCTGAATCACGACTGAAATACAGCAGTGTGTTCAAAGTAGGCAAGAAATGATAAAGTACTTTCTATTTATAGAGCCACAGCTACTTCCCAGAGCCAGCTGAGCAATCCCCAAGTACAATCACAATACAAAGGCTTTAATATTTCAGTGCTCTGTCACGCTGTGGTCACTGTAAATTTGCTGTGGCTGGGCACACAGCCCCAGCACAAACCTTTCTGAAAAACCCTTCCCTAGCAGCTGCACCAATGCAGAGGCTGGTTCTTTTATTCCTGTTTGCACACAGGCTCTCTGGGCTGTCACACACTGAAGGGGCTGAGCCCAGGGTGTGAAATGCCCCGGGGCTCCCGGCATGAGGGGGGACACTGTGACTATGGAGCCAGCACACACTCAGAGCTCTGCTCAAGCTTTTTGCACGGAAGGAAGGGGTTAATGGTTGACATCAGCAGTACAGAGCCATTGGAGTGGTTATTCCAAGATT
>NW_005054349.1:678768-694956 GCF_000277835.1 Geospiza fortis | reverse complement strand
TGCTGCTCTCTAGCCAGCATTTCTTCTATTCCTGGCCTCCACATTTTAGTACAACAGTTTGCTTTTCCTGCTGCATTTTCTTGTTTAGGTATATTTTACACCAGAACGCCCTTGAAAGACTGCAGCTTGAGTACAGAGGTGGCACAGCACAGAGCCCTGGCGCTGGGTGCAGGAGCTGGGAGGTTGGTGTCATCCAGGCTGCACAGCAGGGGCTGCTCTGCGTGTAGTCCAACTCAGTGAGGCAAGATTTTAGCCCAGATTCGCTGGAAAAGATCCCAAGGGAGGGAAAATAAAGGCAGCTGTGGCATCTCTGTGTGGGCTCCCCAACTCAGGTCAGTGCAGTTTCCAGATGCTCCTGCCACAGGCAGCTCTGCCCCAGGCTGCTGCTTGATGCTCTGAGGAGTGACAGAAATAACATTGTCATGCGGCTGACATTCCTGGGAAAACTGTTCCACAGTGCCTCCAGATAAGGCTGTGGTCCAGTCTGTTCCCACCCTCCCTGTGCCACTTACTAAATCTTCCTGAAGCTCTCTTGCCACGGCCTCAGGGATGCAACACGTTGAGACAGAGATAACATGGAAACTGTACAGCAGTTACTGCGGGTGGCTGTGGGGCCTCCAAGCTGGAAACAAACCCTGGGAAGGCCCTTGTGAGGAGGAGGAGGTGGCTGAGCCAGGGCAGAAAGGGCATGGCTGGCGCCAGGCAGCTCTCGGGGCGCTGGCTGCTCACTGCACTGCTGGCTCTGCTGGGCTGCAGCTCCCGGGGCACCCTGAGTGATGCTGCCCAGTCCCTGCTGGGGACGCTGCGTGGGTGTCACAGAGCCCAGGGAGGGGACAGCCCTGCCCCAGGCACTGCCAGCTGCCTGGCCACGAGCTCCTGAAACAAAGGTGGAGGGAACAGGCTTTGGGCAGCAGGAGCCCAGCGAGGGCTGCAGAGGCTGCACCTGCGCTCGGCTGAGAGCCCAGAGGGTGCCCAGCGTGGGCAAGGCTGCTCCCAGCCTGGGCACTGCCCTGCTGGGCCTTTCACCCTCCTGCCTGAGCACAGCGCTGTTTCCTTTGCTGGGAGATAGCTCCCGTTTGTGAATGCCTGTGCAGTCTGGGGATGCCTGTGCAGTTTGTGGATGCCTGTGCAGTCTGGGGATGCCTGTGCAGTCTGGGGATGCCTGTGCAGTTTGGGGATGCCTTTGCAGTTTGTGGATGTTTTTGCAGTTTGTGGATGCCTGTGCAGTCTGGATGCCTTTGCAGTTTGTGAATGCCTTTGCAGTTTGTGGATGGCTTTGCAGTTTGTGGATGCTTTTGCAGTTTGTGAATGCCTTTGCAGTTTGTGGATGTTTTTGCAGTTTGTGGATGCCTTTGCAGTTGCAAATATTGGGATTGCTGCAGCGTTTGGCAGTTCCCAGTTGATGTGCTGGGCTCTGGCAGAGGGATGTGGGGCTTGGATAGCCCCCATGGTGTTTGTGCCTTGGAAGTAAAGGTGTTAACTCTTTCTGACTTCATTCATTCAGGACACCAAGGCATTGAACCTGAAACACAGTGAATCAATAACAGAAACTCTGTGAGCTGTGTGAGCTAAGAATAAACACCAAGCACAGATCGAGTCAATGAACCTGTGCAGAGGCACGGGGGAAATGTAGCAGCAGTGCTCTGTTATTGCAGGTCAATAAAGGCTGGATAATGTTTGGCTTTCATTGCTGATTAAAAAGATTTCCTTGCAAATGTTATGAGATTAAGACTGAGCTTTCTGTAAGTGCTGAAAGGGTCATGTTTAGAAATGATCATCCTGGGCTGTCCCAGTGGAGCTGGTGCTGCAAACGCTGCTGCCCTGGCTGCAGAGGGTGGGTGCCCAGCTGAGCACTGGGTGGGTGCCCTGTGGGTGCCCTGTGGGTGCCCTGCCTGCACTGGGCCCTGCCCTGGGGTGGTTTGGAGCCCAGGTGAGAGCAGAGCAGTGATGCCCTGCCCCAGTGGGATGCAGGAGCCCACCAGCTCTGGGGGGACATGCTGCACTGTGCCCTTACGGCAGTTATGGCTGAGGAGGCAATTTCATTACATATGACTATTTTTAGGTGCTTACAGCTCAAAAGCATTACCTTCTTGGCAGGAATTGATCACACTTGTTCTCAGCTCAGAGCTGATATGGATATAAGACTTGGCAGGGCTCCAGGGAGCTGAAGAACAGCTGCCTGGGATGTTTCCCAACTGTGGTTTTCACCAATTAAGAAGTTTGTTTCCACACAGTTTGAAGGATATTTTCCTCTGAGATCTTGCCTCCGTGATCTTTGCAGCCCCATGACTTTGGTCCCACAGCCAAATTGCTCATTCAGAGATCTCAAAGGCATTTGTTCCCTTGGGGAGCCATTGGGAGACCCACAGGATCCACCAACTTTTAGTCCATATAACGCTAACCTATAGCTCTGTAAAGCCAGGAGCTGCACACAGAGCAGTCAGAACTGCTGGTTTTTATTGCCACAGCTGTGCAGCAGCAGAAGTGGCTCAGGCTGGCAGGGGAGGTGCTGGGTAGCAGAGCTGGGGATGCTCTGGTGCCAGAACTGCTCTGGGTCCTGCCTTTTTGGTTCCCTCCCACAGCTCTGTGTGGCAGCCACCCCAGCACAGCTGCAGTGCTGCTCTGCTTGGCCAGAGCTTTCTTCCCCAGCGTTCTGGAAAGCAAGGCCCCATCCCCTTGAGGGCCATGCCTGATGTACAGCTCTTCCCACCCTTCTGTGACATGGGTATGGCTACAGGCAAGAGCCTTCAGGTGCCTGAAAGGTACAGGGGCAGGGTCTGTCAGGCTGAGCCAACTGAAAAATTAGTGTAAGATTAAATTCTCTCCTGGATTGAGCTTACCAGATCTCAGAGAAAGAGAAATATTTCTTAGAACTCGACAGTAACAGTTCCAGACAGAAATTTGCCTTTTTTTGGAAACTGCCTAGACTCAGAAATTTGCATCCTTCTCTGCAGAGAGGTAGACAGCTGAGGCATTTAACAGCTGAGTATTTCCTTTAAACATAATGCTTAAAGCTTGTCTACATTTCTGTGGCTGTTCTGAAGCAACACCTGCAGTCTGGGAGATATCTTTGCTGAGGCAGAGCAGCTGAGGCTCTGAGAACACTGCTGGGAAGTTCTAAAGCTTATAAAGCTCTAAAGCTGCTTCCAGCCCAGCTCTCAGAGGAGTTTCAGCCCCTGGCTGGTGAGATACTGACCCAGTGCCCAGCTGGGATAAGGCAGTGGCACAGCCAGAGGCCCTGGGTGGGTTTGTGATGGAAGCAGCAGCACAGAAACCCCTCAGACACTTCTGCCATCCCTGGAAACGCTGCTGAAGGAAGGGACATGAAGGGATTTGCTCTGCTTGCAAAGCGTGTTTCATGTTCCCCAAGCACAGCAACGTGTGCGTGGCACAGAGCAGGCAGGCGTGCCTGGGACAGGGCGAGGAGGAGGAGGATGGTGATGGTGATGATGATGAGGATGGTGATGATGATGATGGTGCTGGGCAGCCTTGGCAGGGAAGCACAGCTGGATCCCACAGCTGGCTGGCAGAGCAGG
This sequence comes from Geospiza fortis, assembly GCF_000277835.1. Lineage (NCBI taxonomy): Eukaryota > Metazoa > Chordata > Aves > Passeriformes > Thraupidae > Geospiza > Geospiza fortis. The sequence goes on along the minus strand of NW_005054349.1, from coordinate 691,420 downwards.
GACCCAGGCAGCCCCTCCCAGTTTAATGAGGACTTGCCCAGTTGCAGCTGCTGGGGGGCACTGGGGGTCCCTGAGCAGCAAACAAGGCACAGGTGCTGTGTGAAGGGGGCAGTGCCTGGGGAGCTGAGCTGAGCTCCTGCAGGGCACACAGCTCAGGCCAGGGCAGGGGGCTGCTCTCCGGGTGTAACTGGGGACGTTCAAACTGGTTTAACTGGTGTCACTCCTGCCTGTGAGGACGGAGCAGCATCCTGCACTGGGCTGGGATCAGGCAGCATCTCAGAGCAAAGGGCAGCAGGAGGGGAAGGTCTGTCCCTCCTCCTGTGGGGTGGAGGTGCCAGGCACAGCCAGGGATGGAAGGACAGCACCCTCCTCATCCTGCCACCCCGAGCACCAGGTGAGGAGAGCTCCCTTCCCTTCCCTCCATCAGGGCATGGGCTTGCTTGCTCAGATGGTTTCTGTCTGGAGAGTGGAGTCTTAGCTTAATAAAATGGCTCAAAAAATACAAAAACTTCCCATCACTGCAGGCAGATGCAGAGTGGAAGTTACAGGCCATAACAGGCTCTCTGGAGTCCCAGGAAAGCAGCTCATTCTTCTTTTTAAAGCCCCACTCTGAAATAAATCTGAGTGTTTCCTCAGAAATAAATATCCTGCTTACAGGAAAAGGTCTTGCCAGTCTGGCTGACATTTGGAAGTCTGTAAAATTTGATGGTGCAGCCCACACTCTGGCTTTCACTGCAAGAAGTTATTTTTTGCAGAATCTTTTTCTCTGTTATGTGAGATATTTAGCCCATTCATCAATTTCCTGGCACACAAAGCTGCAGTTGGCTGGACAGCAGCAAGAGGCACAGTGCTGTGAAAACTTCTCCAAAACCCTTCTCTGTCTTGAACCACAGAGGGCAAAACCTTCTCCTGCGAGGGGTGAGCTCTATGGCCACCTTTGTTTGTTTTCAATGGTTCCAGACTCAGGACCCACTTCCAGCAGTTATCTCTGGGTACCAGCACCATGTGGTAATTTCCCATGTGATCTCCTTTTCCCCACCTTTTCATTGTTATTATTTAATTTTTAATTCTCTGTTAAACTGATATTGTTTATAGTTTCATTTCAAATGGATGAAAATTTCAATTGCATTTGACATGAGCCAAAGCAGAACTGAATGTTTCTGGTGGGGTTCTTTGCTACTGAATTTTCTGGGACCAAACCAACACATTTCTTGCTTTTAATCCCAACCTGTCTTCCTTTGGCAATTGTGATTTCCCCACCTCCTGTGAGTAAAACTTGAGGAAAAGCTTTGTGTGGCTCCCTGCAGCAGGAACCAGTGCACTCAGGGGGAAGAGACACAACCCAAACCACAAATCTCCCTTTTCCTGCTTGAAATGTCTCTTGGCAGATTGTCTGATTTTCATTATCTTCATTGTTTCTCTTCTTCCCCCTCCCCAGAAGATACCATTTGGGCCATTAGCAATCTCAGTGTTTTCTGTGCAGTTCTGCTGGATATTTTTGTCAGTGTCAAATCAAAACGGTGCCAGATGGAAGCCCCATGCTCTTCAGAGATGATCATTTCCAGCATTCTTCTCTGAGCCTGTATAACATATGTCCACAAGAAATTGAAAATGCTTTTCCTTGTATGAATTGTGCACACTCAAGGGCACCGAGAAGGTTAAGAAAATAACTGAGCCAGGAGTGTTCTATACTTTTAAAACAGATTAATTTCCTTAAGGGAGGTTAGATTAACATTTAGATTGGCTGTTGATTTGTTGTGGATTGTCTTATTGCTACAAACACCTGCATCTGCCAAAGCAGTCATGAAACCCACCAGCAAAGAGAAATTTTATGTTAAAAAATTGTCATCTTTACTATTAGGAAGGTGCTGTTTTTCTGTTTTGGGGGTTTTGTTGGCTTCATTTTTTATGCTGTCCCTTTCCAGCCCTGTCCCTCTGCCCTGTCCATGCCAGCCTGTCTCCCCTCATTTCCATCCCCAGCCAGCCCTGTTTGTGAAGCACAGTCCCTTTGCATCTCTTTGTATGGGGTTCATGCAAAGTGCTACTTATGCTCGTGAGGGCTAAAAAAAGACCTCTAATATTTAAGCTACTGCAAGAAATTTGCAGGGGCTGCAGATGGCTGCACTAAACACTACCAGAAACAGGCAAGCATCCCCCTTCTTTTAAAGTGATCATCTCACAAACCTGAGAAGATAAATGTCCTGTGATCACAGGTGCACAGACAGCATTTAGCTTATTGTGGGCATTTGGCAGAAGGATTCAGATCTTGGGCAAAACCTTTGAGCTAAATAAGTGAAAGTGTTTGGCTCTGTTTTGGGGCAGGCAAGAGGAGCACACAGCATCCATCACTGTGGGCTGCCTGATGGGTGGGAGGTTGTTCAGGAGAGCTAATTAGGTTGCTTGCAAACATTCTATGCAAATTTCCAGTCTGCTTTCCTAAGGAGGAATGTCGTGTTGTGAACCTGCTGTCCTTTGCTGCTGAACAGTTTGGTGAAAACAGCAGAGGCTGCAAAACACTGGCTGGGGGTGCCTCAGACAAACGCTGCAGGGTGAGAGTGCCCCAGGCAGGCCAGGGTGGGAGCTCAGGGCACCCTGGGCAGGCAGGCACACACAGAGATCCCCTCTGGCTGGGTCAGCTCCCCCGGGATGGGGAGAGGCACCCCAGAGCCCGGGGGCACAGAGGGATGAGGGGCTGGGTGCCCCTGTGCCAGCACAGTGCCCCTCTCCTTGCCTGGGCACATCCCCAGGGACAGGGATCAGCACGATGGGGATGGAGAAAGGAGAGCAGTGAGCTCTGCCCACTCTGCTCCTCCTCTGCTTTTGGCATCAGCCTCACCCATTTGGCATCATCCTCACCATCCTCACCCAGACACAGCCCATGCTGCCGCCTGGGAAAGCATTGGTGTTCTTGGCAGGAGGAGTTGTTTGGGATGGCTGTTTGGCAGATGTGGTTTGTTTTAACCCTCCTGCACCTTCCTGGGCTCTTTGGGGTCTTGAGCTGCCAAGTGCCAGGTCAGGCGTTTTGGGGCTGTCGATATCCTGGGGAGGAACTGCAGGACAGCAGCAGCTATCTGGCTTTTCACTGGATATTCAGAAACTGCTCTGAGAAGTTGGGAGACTGGGGGCCCTCGGTGGATTCTCTGAAAATTAGCTTATTACTCGACTGTTAAGCGTATTGTATATGCCAAGTAATTAATTTTTACAGCAAACTTGTCTATGATTTGGGCAAAGGAGCAATTAATTCTCTGGAAAGAGATCCATTATCATGAGTGCTAATGGATCCAAAACTCCCTTAGACACAGATGGACAAAAACCCCCTTTCATCTCTGTGATTAGGGTACCTGAAAGTCGGGCCCAGCCTCCATGGCAGGTAGTTAGCCCATTGAAAACCCTCATCTTGTGCTAATTGCAGGTCAGCTGGAGGAGAGAGAACAGCTCCTTCCTGCTCCCCCAGCTAGCACAGAGCACCCAGCCATCCCTCTCCCTCTCTCTGGGTGTGCAGATCCTACACCACTGTATTTCTCACACTATACTTTAGTGCATAACTCTAAAGCTCCATAGCCTGTTAGTTCCTGTCTGCCCATTTTGGTCAGACAAAACAATTCCTCACACAAAACACCACCTTTACTCATTTCTCACGTGCCTCTGTGTTAAATTTGGAGGATTTCTTGCTGGTGGGTGCTGGTCCTTGATGCTCACCCTGAATTCCCAGTACAGTTGAAACGGGGAGCGTGGAGGGCAAACACTTCCTCTAGAAATAACCTGTTTTTCTGGGGGATCCAAGCTGCCCTGATGGTGAGATGGCATTTTAAAGCTCTGACCAAGAAAGGAAAGGGGAAGAGGTGAGCCTGGGTGCTGGGCAGAGCCCTGGAGATGAGGAGTAGGTGCTCCACTCCTGGAGGAGAGCACAGCAGGCCTTCATTACCGCAGGTGCTGAGGAAATGAATCACCAGCATTAGTGGAGAGCTCTCAGCTCATCCCTCCTTCAGGAAGAAGTAGCTCTTCTAGGTATTCTTAATGGAAATTGTTCTTAGTGCTTCACTGGCAGGAGCAGCAGTTGAATTGTTTCCTGGGAAGCATTATCTTGCCACACTAGATGTCAGTAAATACAGGTGTATCTAACTTTTTGCTCAAGGAAGGCACTTTTTAGTTGATTCAATTCCCTTTTTTCAAGTTATTGGCTGGCACTCTTTCCCTTAATTATCTTTAAATGAAAAAATTAAATATGACACTACATTGTACTGATTAACACGGCAAAAAGCTTCTTAAACAGCTTATTGTCAAATTCATTTAAATCCAGAGGGATGGAGTCCTTTGGGTTGTGATCCCAGTCCCTCTGCAGGTTTGGCACTCAGCAAGGCCCCGCTCTCCCAGAGCAGAGCAGAGCAGAGCAGCTGTCCCTGCACATCCCTTTGTGCTTCACAGGGAACGGGGGCACTGACCACGCTGTGCCTAGGCTCAGCAACCACAGAAATGCTGCTCTGGAGGGACCATGAGGAGAACTTTTGAAAGGAATGTGGAGCTTTCTTAGACTCCTGAAGCTGCTGCTGGCAGAGAGCTTCCCAGGACTGGTACTGAAATCATTTTACAGCACTCTCCCAGCTTAATGCAGGCAGTCTCGTGGTGGCAGCTTTTAAAAGCTGTTTGTCTCGTTAAAGTTCAGTTAACTCATTTCTGAAATTAGAAACTTTTGTGATTAATGACTTGTGGTGGTTTGCTTTAAACAAGACGCTTGCTAATCAGATCTGCTGTAGCTCCCTAAATCACTTCTGAGAGTTGTATTGCTGCCTTAGTTATGACACAGTGACAGTGATGCCTGGTGCTCCAAGAAAAGTAATTGGTAGTGATGCAATTTGTGCCTCCAAGAACTGTGTCTGAGGAGCAATTGAGAGGTACATGGCTGTAATAACAAACCAGGAGGAGGATGATTTTTGGTGAATTTGCCAGCTTTAGCACACAAGCTCTCATTCATTTTAACGGGGGCGTGCCAGGCTAAAAGGCTTAGGAGGAAGATTATCAAGAATAGGTGACTTGCCTGCTTTCCTTCCCTCTGTGAGTGCCTCTGAGCTGAGGTGTAAACTCGTGGGTGTCACCTTTGTGCCACACACACTCCCAGCTGGGCTCTGAGCCCTGCAGGGCTGCCAGCCGCCCTGCCAGAGGCACAGGGCCAGGGTGGCAGTGCTGGAAGGGCCCTGCTGCAGCTCCTGTGCTCCATGGAGGCAGGGCTGGGGCTGTGCAGGCATCTCTGCTCCTCCCCGCTCCAAGGACAGCGTCTAAGGGGTTAATCCTGGCCTTTAAGAGGGCTCACATCAGCTGAGGGGCTGGGACTGACTCTGGCAATGGCCTGTGCTCTGTGGCTCTCAGCTTTTATTTCCAGTTGCATTCAAAGCCTCCTGGCCATGCCTGGGTGCTGTGCTGGTTTGGGGCACTGTGACAGCAGTGTCCTGGCAGGGGGGGGCACTGTGACAGCAGTGTCCTGGCAGGGGGGGGCACTGTGACAGCAGTGTCCTGGCAGGGGGGGGCACTGTGACAGCAGTGTCCTGGCAGGGGGGGGCACTGTGACAGCAGTGTCCTGGCAGGGGGGGGCACTGTGACAGCAGTGTCCTGGCAGGGGGGGGCACTGTGACAGCAGTGTCCTGGCAGGGGGGGGCACTGTGACAGCAGTGTCCTGGCAGGGGGGGGCACTGTGACAGCAGTGTCCTGGCAGGGGGGGGCACTGTGACAGCAGTGTCCTGGCAGGGGGGGGCACTGTGACAGCAGTGTCCTGGCAGGGGGGGGCACTGTGACAGCAGTGTCCTGGCAGGGGGGGGCACTGTGACAGCAGTGTCCTGGCAGGGGGGGGCACTGTGACAGCAGTGTCCTGGCAGGGGGGGGCACTGTGACAGCAGTGTCCTGGCAGGGGGGGGCACTGTGACAGCAGTGTCCTGGCAGGGGGGGGCACTGTGACAGCAGTGTCCTGGCAGGGGGGGGCACTGTGACAGCAGTGTCCTGGCAGGGGGGGGCACTGTGACAGCAGTGTCCTGGCAGGGGGGGGCACTGTGACAGCAGTGTCCTGGCAGGGGGGGGCACTGTGACAGCAGTGTCCTGGCAGGGGGGGGCACTGTGACAGCAGTGTCCTGGCAGGGGGGGGCACTGTGACAGCAGTGTCCTGGCAGGGGGGGGCACTGTGACAGCAGTGTCCTGGCAGGGTGGCCTGGCCCAGCCTGGCCCTGCCCCACGGCCCCCATGGAGCTGCCCAGGAGCCCTCCCAGCTCCCCTGGAGCCCTGAGCCTGCTGCAGCTCCAGGGCCAAAACCCCAAACGCACCTGCTGGGCATGCTCATCACTCAGCCCTCAGCAGTAAGCAGCCAAGCCCTGTTCACCAAATATGGGAGGCAGGGAGTCCTTCGTTAAAAATATAAAAGACATAATCCTGTCTGAGCCTGGATCTCTGAGGTTTGTATTTTCCAAGGCAAAAATGTTTTATTTGTTCCCCTCCACTCCTTTTGTGTCTTCCCCCCTGTTATATATTTCCTTGTTTGTTGTGATTCCCTACTTTGGAACCGCTCATGTTGGGCTACTCCTCTTTGTATATGATAGTGGGATTTTTATGCAATACTTAATTCTGTTATCTTTAAAATTACAGACTTGGCCCGTGCCTTCACACTGCACACCTCTCCTGTCCCTTTGAAAGGGATCCTACAAGCACTCTAAAGCAGGAAGAGTTTGTGGAGTGAGTTGGTGAGTATAAATAGCTCTGAAGCAGAGCAGCACCTGCCATCCTTGATCCTGGGCTTCCCACAAATCACTCCTGCACCAGGATCACAGCTATTGTTTGTGCTAAGCCTCCTCCTACCCCTCTAATCCTCCTATTTAAATGGATGGGATATTCTGCATGCAGGAAAGGGTGTGGGGCCATAAATTGCAGCTGAGTATTTTGTGGACATGATGGGGTGCACGTGTGGTGCTCTGCCAAGGGCAGAGGAATGGAAATGCTGACAAGCACCAAATGGAAAGGGAAAGGACATGGCTCTCCCAAAAGCCATGGGTGAGCCTGACTTGCTGCTTCTTGAAAGGATGTGGCTCTCCCCAAAGTGCCTGTGTCACACAGACCCTTGCTGCTTCTCTAAGGAGCTGCTGGTGCTTTCCCAGTACAGGAGCTCTGGGCTGGTGTGAGAGCTGGACTGACAGGATCTGCGGGGTTTGGTGAGCTGGGGCGGCTGGGCCCCTGCCACACTCGCCTCGGGTGGGCTGAGGCACATTGGCCTCCCTGTGCCCTGCTGCCCAGGTGTGCCCAGTGTTCCCAGGTGTGCCCTGCTGCCCAGGTATGCCCAGGTGTGCCCAGGTATGCCCAGGTGTGTCCCACTGCCCAGGTGTGCCCAGGTGTGTCCCGCTGCCCAGGTGTGCCCAGGTGTGCCCAGGTGTGTCCCACTGCCCAGGTGTGCCCAGGTGTGTCCCGCTGCTCAGGTGTGCCCTGCTGCCCAGGTATGCCCACTATGCCCAGGTGTGTCCCACTGCCCAGGTGTGCCCAGGTGTGCCCAGGTGTGTCCCGCTGCCCAGGTGTGCCTGCCTGAAGGATGCTGGCATGCCTGTCACCAACTCGGGTGCTCCCATAGCCCTTACTAAGGGAACAGCTGAGTCAGAGCTGTGTGCCTCGAGGGCTGGAGGAGCCCAGCTGATGCTCCAGGGCCTGCAGACTCTCAGGTTTAGTTGCCATGGCACATTCAGGTTGTTTGGCCTCTTCTGAGGAGCGTGGATTGTCTGGAACAGGCTGGCTGAGCGTGGCACTGCTCCTCTGGCTGTGCTTTCCTGCAAGCCAAGGCTGTTTCTATAATCTGCTGCCTGTACCTGCAGGAGGAGGGGACACGGGGGGCTCACCCACCCTGGTTCCTGTCCATGGTGTGCTGTGGGCAGCGTGGCTCCGTTTCCTTCAGTGGCACAGCACAGGGCTGCTCAGAGAGGCTCACACTGGGAGGCTTTCCTGCCTCGTGATGTTTACCCAGACCCCAAACCCTCTCCTGCTGCTGGGTCAGTATTCCAGCTCACCAGGGCTTCTCTGCCAGGCCTTATGGAGTCCCTGCAGCTGAAAATGTGCTCGATATTGGTGGTGGTGCCAGGCCAGGGCTGTGGAGGCTGCAGGGGCTGGGCACGAGGAGCTGGTAGCTGGCAGGACAGTGACACGGGCACTGTTCAAACCTGGCACACGTGGGCACACGCCTGAGACGTTCCCCAGGACGCCTGGGGGAGCCTGGTGTTCATAAATGATTCTTGTGACTCCTGCTCATTTTAGCCTGGGAGTGTTTACAAACAGGGCAGCAGCAGCGGTCTCTGCTCCTGATCCAGCAGGATTTCAGCCCCATCCCTCCGGCACATTCCCTGCAGGAACAACAAAATGGGATACAAAGCAGGGACAGCCAAGGGACCACTCAGACTGGAGGCACAGAGAGCCAGATCCCAGGGTATGAATAATGTATCAGCAGCTAGCACAGTGTCACCAGAAATTAAAAAGTATGGACACCTAGGGATCATTTTGGAGGAGAGGAATGGGGAACAGGGAGCCAAAGCTGAAGGCACAGTTTTCGTGGTGCTCCAGGGTGGTGTCTGGCAATGTTTCAGGAAAAGGCCAGTGAAGGCTGGCATGACAAGGTGTTCCCAGTTTGTAGGCACCAGCACTGAGCCCAGGTGCTGTTCTGCCTCACACAAAGTGTGCAGTGTTGGTGCCCACAGGCTGCTGCACACAGCATCTCTGATCTGAGCACACTGCTTGGCTATGAGGCAAGAGAAAAACATAAAAAAAAATCAATTATAATTAATTCTTTCTGCATGTGTCTAACAGAAGCTATCGAGTTAAAGCTTTATTTCAGTTGGTTATGGTCCCCAGTGTCTCCCCTGGAGAGGACACAAGCCTCTTGCACTCCTGCAAGGACCCAGCCCTGTGTGCTTTGTGTGTGTGCACATGTGTGCAGGCAGGCAGGGCTGGGTGAGCTGGAGCGAAAGGGAAAGGTGCTCCTTTATTGCCCTGTCCCATTGCAGCACAGCCCCAGGACACACCTGAGACCTCTGCCACTGCTCCCCAGGGCTGGGCACAAATGGTCACTGCACTCTGAAGGCCCTGGAGTCGGGGAGATGCTGCTGGTGCAAAGGAGAATCCCTAAACAGCTGCAATTCATCAAACCCGAGGAGAGGGGCAACCTCAGAGGCAGGTGGCAAGCAGGCATCTATTAGAGGTCATCTGGGTAGGATTTTAAGACAGGAAGCTTCTTCTGTATGATTTCAAGATTTAGTTTTTACTTCTCATTTGATTTGTAAGACATTGAATGAATTGTTTTGCCCGTGGCAGTAATTGGTGAGTGATCTCTCCCTGTCCATATCCCAACCCACGAGACTTCTGTTGTATTTTCTGTCCCCTGTCCTGCTGAGGAGGGCAGTGATGGAGCAGCTTTGGTGGCACCTGGCACCAGCCAGGGCCAGCATTCCACGGATGTGTGATCACTATCCCTTCCCACTTGGATCTTGTGAGGGTGTCTCTGCTGATCAGACTGAATTACTCAGAGAGATGAAACTGCAATCTCTGTGCCATCCATTAGCTGGAACTCTGTTTGCGTGTAGCAGTTGGGTTTTGGCAATCAAAAGGAAGAAGATTGTGCGCAGCAAGCTGTCTGCCCAAAAACGATCTTCTGTGTAGTGCTTTGGACTGTGTAGGAATAGGAGCAGTGAAAATAATTTAGGGGCCAAATGAAGCACCCATTGGAACAGGGATGTGCCTGCCTGGGGACAGGCTGTGCTTTGGCCCTGTGTTTGGTATTTAGCTCACCTGTAAATCTCCCTGGCTTTTATTGTGACACACAACTGGTAGAACAGAAATTTGCCCTGGCATTCCAACTGAAGCAGTGGTAGGAAATAAGGAGATGTGCAGTGGATTTCTCTGGGCTGATTTCATAGGCACCACTGCAAAACAGTGGCAACTAAACCAGACACATGCCTTACTTATTTTATCCACATTGAATAGACACCTCTAGATGCCAGTGTGAATATTGAAATGTAAATTGAAATGAGGATTAAGTACTTGTATTAGTGAGACTTTATCCTGTCTGGAATCTTAAATGTAAGGCCTGATCCTGCTCTGCCTGAATGGAGGGAGAGTTTTACTTCAGATGTAACTGGGAACATACCAGGAGCCATCATGACAAAGCTTTAAAGGCACAATGTAAGATTCCTGCTATATAAAAGAGTAGACTCTGGACCTTTTACAAACCCCTGCCTACAGAAAAGAGAAAATTTCAACTTGAGGATCAGCCAAAGAACCAAGGGAAAAGTACATTGAGGAGCAATGTCACTACTGCATCTGTGTGAGTTCCAGAATTCCTCAGGGGATATTTGTCTCTGTGGATATTTTACGAGGGCAGGAAAGGCATGTTCATGACTTGAGAGTGTGTTTTATAGACAGACCATACAGCTACTGCACATGAAGCAGCCGCAGCTTTGCTGTATAAAAGCACTTAGAGTTTACAGTTTCAGGTTGTTAAGGGATGCTTGACTTAGCCAAGCCTGTGCCAAGCCAGAAGCCCACGGGAGGTGTTTCTGGGGGAATAAATCCCTCAGCAGAGAGAGGCACAGCTCCGTGCAGCACGTCAGCCCTGCTGTGCCCGCTCCCCGAGAGCCACCCCGGGCTGGGAGAGCTCAGAGAGCCCAGCTGGGATCTGCTGTGTGTGCCCGCTGGAGCAGCCTCATGTTCCACTTCACTCTGGAGCTGAGAGCCCTTGCTGTGCCCGGGGCAACCCTGTTTGTCCCTCGGGGAAGGAGAGTCACAGACCATACACGGGTACAGATGATGCTCCAGCCATTTGTGCTGCCTGGCTGGTTGCCACTCACTTTAAATGACTCTGTTGGAATCTTGGAGCTGCACAAAAGGTGAGTAATTAGAACAATTTACTGATATCTGACTTTAAATCGTGCTCCAACAAAGACTGTCTTGAATTTAAACCCTCCCAGGACACACAGGGAGCACCTAAACAGCATTTACACCGACACATCAGATGTCTTTGTATTAAACTTCACTAAATCTCCTTCCTCTGGGTACCTGCTTTATCTTGAGGTGCAGAAATTGCTGTAAATTCAGAAACTCAGAGGATGCTGTCAGTGAGAGGTACAGGATCCATGTCAGGGCCATGTACAGGTAAGTTTCTGGCTGTGCTGTGCAGCTTGTTGTGTTTCACTTCTGTCACCACAGCATCCGAGTGCTTCTCAGCTCCCAGGGCAGGAGCTGCAAAGCAATGAGGTGACAAATTTCCCTACTGTGGTTGGGAAGCGATGCACCAAGACACCGAGGTTCAGATTCACGTTTAAATAGCTGAGTTAGTCAAAGAAATTCTGTTTTAAAGCCTGACCTGAAGTGATTTCCCTAAAATCCAGAGATGCTCACTTCAAAGCGAGGAACTGATGAGGGAATCTGAAGACAAAAGGCAGCACCCTGAGCACAGATCCCATCTCCACTAGGGCACTCGAGCCACCAAGGCAGCTTTCAAATTAAAGGCTGTGCAAACTGCACCTGGATTGCAATAAGGCTTCATGCAAATCCCCTTAGATTTTGCATGAATAACACGATATTTTATTACTGTTTTAACTGACACTTCCAAGCCCTGAGAACTAGTAAGGGGAAAAGCTAACTCATTTTAAAACAGCAGGGGAAGCTCCCTCTGCCCACCAGTTGGTACAATTCCTCCACAACCTGCTGAGCTGCTGCCTCCTTCCAGTGTAGTAAATGTGAGTGCATGGCCTGGTTTGGTCAGTGTAATAACTACTCCTGCAAAATTGAACAGGTCTCCTGGCAGAGGCGAGAATGGCTCGGGTAAGGCAGCTTCACTGTCAGCACTAACACAGCATCTGTCAGTGACATTTGGTGTTGGAAAGACCTCAGACCACAAGTGTGAATTGTCACTGGCTCTCAGCAAAGACACTGCAAGTGCCTTTGAAAATCAGGTCTAAGTTGTCTTGGACAGCTGAAATCTCCTTGCTGAGGTTCATCAGCTACTTCTGACAGTGCTGGCTCAGCTGAACCAGGGAATCTGTCCTTCCCCGTTCCATTTCCATTCAGTGGTCCCTGTTTGGAGAGAAACAGGCAAGAAAAAGACCAGGTTTTCAACCCCCTGGAGAGCCTCGGATGTGTTAAAAAAACAAACAGCTGAAGAGGTTCATGTGAAATAGACTTAATGGAGAGCACTCCAACCCCACTATCATCAGAGGGCTTACTGAATCCTAGAGTCATTTTGATTGGGAAAGGCCTCTGAGATCATCAAATCTAACTGTTAACCCGCACTGCCATGCTCACCGCTAAGCCGTGTCCCTAAGTGCCACCCCTCTGTGGTCTGAAATACCTCGGGCCATGGTGACTTCAGCACTGCCCCAGCAGTCCTGTGTCCCTGCAGAGCAAAGCTGAGCCTACCGAGCCATCCCGGCCCCGGATCCTCAGCTCAAACAGCGCTAACAGCCCTGACCGCACTTGATCTCCAGGCGCTGTGTGCGGTGGGGATGAGCCTTCATCCCAGGCCGTGTTTCATCACCCCTTACCCAGCGGCTGCGCTGCCGCCTGGCAGCCCGGGGCAGGGGGCACGGCGCTGGCCGCCGAAAGCCGAGCTGTCCCCAGCTGTCCCCAGCCGTCCGGGGGCCGCAGGGGA
>NW_005054349.1:646434-676494 GCF_000277835.1 Geospiza fortis | reverse complement strand
GAAGCACCGAAACCCGCTCCTCATTTCTCGTGCTGTAAACCCGAGTGGGACACTTCCCTGCCGTTTACTTTTTGAGCAGCCAGAGAGGCCGAATCAAAACAATAGAGCCGCCTTTCTATTCTTGATAAAAAGCTTTTTGGTTTCACGATTTTGAAAATTTATGTTTAACACTTTGGAAAGCTTCTTTTTTTATATTCTTTTTATGTGAGTTTTTTTCCCAACTCTGTCTTTCCCCTTCTTACTATGTTCTGTCTCATGTCCAAATCCTTAGCGTTTGCATGACATTTTTTTTTCTCAGTAACACAATCAACTTCACTACCTAGATGCATTGCAAAACCTTACTTTTTTAGATAAATATGTTTTGCCTTTACATTATATCCTTTGAAGTTGAGTTGGTTTTGATTTTCTTTCATGGTGGCCTTATTCACTATATTGCGCTTTAAATAATTTATTAAGCAGTGCAGAACAAAAGATTCCCGCCTTTCTGAGGAATTATTTTGCATGATTTAGAACTGTGTTACAAACGTAAGCAAAAAGAAATTGCCATACTTGCGCTATGCTTGCCTGAAAGCTTATTTTTAAAATGAAGCTTACATACTGCATTTTGCGCTATGATTACAAGTTCTAATGACACACTTCATGTCTGAAATTGCTGTGGCACATTTCAGAGCAGTGGGACAAAGGCACTTGAGCGTCTGTTAGTGAGTCAGTGGTGCCTGAGACGCGCGAGGCTGTGATGTCAGTGCTGACAGGATACCAGCAGGTGAATATTCTGAGGCTCCCAGGAAAAGCAGTGGGTGCTGCTTGCAGGAGACGCTGCTCCGCTCCCTGAGCTCGCAGAAAAACTTTCTGTGTTCCCACCAAGTAGAGAGGCAGTTGTTGGTACAGCAGGAGGAGCCCAATGTGAGGAGGTCTGTGAGTCATGGGGAGCACCTGTGTAACTGCTTTTAGAGAGGCTTTTAGGGTGCTGAGAAGGAGTTAATATTTACTGGCTCACGTATAGGCTGCGTGCTCCCCTTCAGCCTCTCGAGTTGTAGACAAGAATAGGAAATGTTCTTTCCTCTGAACCGCCTGAATTCTCCTTTGGTGATTGCAAGTGTTAATGCTCTCAGTGGGAATGTTTCATTTGGCTCCAGCCATAGTAAATCCAGGCAGTGATGGGTGGAGGTTTTTTTTAAGATTTTTTGGTTTGGATGGGTTTTTTTATACAATTAAACAATTTACAATTTGCCTGGAAAGGATGGGATACCATTTCCTGCATTTTTCTGCAGGTGTACTGTGGCACTGGAGTCCTGAGAGAAAGCTCTGTGGGTTTGAGTTAGTTCACCTCTCTTTCAAAGAACAACATAATCCTGTTTTTGTTGTGGTGATGGTTCAGGTACCCACTCTGTGAGGGAAGGTGGTGCAGTTTGAATACCTGTCCCAGAGCTATGTTTGCCTCACAAATGTGGAATTCTTCTCAGTGAGAGCAGTGCCAGCTTTTCTCACTCCTGAAGCTTTCTCAGGCATTGCAGGGCCATGCATGAGGTGAGACCTTGCTGTAATTCTCTACAGGATTTGGGGAGGACCATGTTCAGCCCAAATGTAGGAGCTGCACTGTGTACGTTGTTAAAAGACACTTTCTTCCACTGGCTTTGGAGTGGCTCTTTCTAGAAAAAACTGATTTATACAGAACCTTGAAAGGCCATGGATTTTGCTGGCAAAAAGCACAATCCAGAGCAGATACTTAACTGTCTTGCCGTGGTTGTTTGCAGTGAAATTATGCTTTTGTAAAGTCTGTGGTGGTGTCAGTGGAGTTCTGCAGGTGTTACAGAAGTATAAAAATCTATTTTTAATTAAAATAGCGAGAGTTTTTCACTTCTTTCCTGAAGCCAAAGAGAAAGGTAACTGCGTGCTTAAGAGTGTGTTGGTCCCACTTGTAAATCCTGCCTAGAAAACCCAGAGATGGCTGTGTTTTGCTCAATATCTGGTTGCTTTTAAAAGTGGCTGTGGGCATTTGGAATTATCTATCCTAATCTTAACTAAAGCTCATGGATTAACAGAATGAGGTCAGGGATGTGCACCTTTCCTTTCTGCAAGATGCTGCAATAACTGTGAGTGTGTACCTATAGGATTATGGCAGACGGTGGCATTGATTTCCCCTCCCCTCTATTTATTTCAGGCGTGTGAGGGTTGGAAGGTGCAGGGTGCTGTGAGCCCAGGTGTGCTCCCCAGGGGCAGAGGGGCAGTGCTGCTGTGCTCTGGGGTGGAGGCTGTTTGGGGCAGCCGGCAGCTGCCTGCAGAGAGCAGCCTGTCCCCTCGGGGCTGCCTTCACCCTGGGGCAGTGTCCGAGTCTCCTCGCTGGCCTGGGGGGCAGCAGTGCTGGGGGCTGGAGGAGAACAGCTCAGCATCCCGCAGTGGGCACTGATGGTGGGGAGCAGCTCCAGGGGATGCCCTGGGTGCATTCCCAGCACAGCAGCGGGCGCTCAGTGATTTGGGGAGCAGCTCTCTACCAGCACAGCAGTGGACACTGGTTTGGGGAGCAGCTCTGTGCTCAGGGGATGCCCTGGGTGCGTTCCCAGCACAGCAGTGGGCAGTCACTGATTTGGGGAGCAGCTCTCCTGCATTCCCAGCACACCAGCGAGCACTCAGTGATTTGGGGAGCAGCTCTGTGCTCAGGGGGTGCTCTGGGTGCGTTCCCAGTACAGCAGTGGGCACTCAGTGATTTTGGGAGCAGCTCTCCTGCATTCCCAGCACAGCAGGGCAGCTCCCACCAGGCAGGCCCTTGTCCTGGCGCAGAGCTGCTGTGCCCAGAGCCTCGGCTGTGCCAGGGCAGGGCACTTCCCCAGAAGTGTTGGCCTTGCACTCTGGGCACAGTGCATCGAGTGTCCCCATCGGTCCTTGGGCTGGACCAACATCACCTGCTTTGAATCAATATGTTTTATCTTCTGTTTGGGGAGGGCTGTGGGGCAGGAGGAGAGCCCTGGGCATTGGGAAGCCCTGTGCTTTGGAGCTGGCCCTTGGAGAGCCCGTGCTGCCTGGCGTTACAGCCAGGCCCTCGCACAGGCTGCTCTGCAGTTTGTGTGGCTCCTCTGGGCAAAGTCAAGAGCTGGAGCAGAGAGTCTCAAACTGAATCTGAGGAATGGATTAGTCTGCATTTGTGTTCCTTTTTACTAAGTGGATTACGCACTATTGGCTTCCCCATCAAAGCAGATGCAGGGAGATCTTCTCCTGTCACCGTTTGCTGGGGTTTGACATAATTGATACAATTGATATCCCAGTCCCAAGGAACTGGGATAGCTTTGTTCAAAAGTCTGATAACCTCAGCCATAAGCAGTGAGGAAATGCAGAGTGTATTTTCTTCTGCAGAAAGCAAAATAGGAGCATTTTTGAAGCTAAAAGCTTCTAATCTGAGAAGAGTGTATTGAAACAGTGACAGTAACAGTGAAGACTCTGGAAGTACAGGTACTGTTCTAATTCAATGACAGCAGAAAACAAAGCACTTAGAGAAATCACTTGGCAGGAAGAACAGAAGTCAGAATTTTGAGGTATCTATTACTGCTTTTCCTGGCTTTGTGGGAATATAGGATAATGCAGCTTGTGATTGAAGGGTCTGGAGAAAAGCTGACAAAAATAAAGAAGCTGATCTCAACAGTTATATTTCTATGGAACTGATTCATGAGACAGTAACTTACTTCAGGGACTGAAGAGGAGCAGCATGTAAGCTGACCACGTCTTGGTCTGAGGCCACGGAATCAAAATTAGCAGCAAGTGCAGCCCTGGTGAGAAGGGGGAAGGGAGCAGGGTGCTAACTGCCTCGAGTGCTGCTTGGCCAGCTCTGGTCACAGGCAGGGCATTTCTTTGTCTTTTTGTCAGAAATTTGGGTGCCAGTTCTTTTCATTTCAGACCAAAAGCCCCCCCAAACTTCAGCAGCAGCTGCAGTTCAGGATATGAGCTTGAGGATCTGTTCAGGCAGGTGCTTGCCAGCAGCAGATTGGGTCTTTGTGGTCAGTTGGTGCTACTGACCTACGCATCAGAACTTGTGTTGGTGTTAGAAATGCTGAATGGCACCAGAGAGTGAGCGTTAACCACAGTGCTTTTGTTCACTTCACACTGGAAGTCTCAGAGCCTCCTGTCTGAGATTGCAGATTTCACTTTGAATAGATGCCTGCATCGCCCACTGGAAAGAGCCAGCCAAAATCTGGGCCATGGCCCATCCCATCGTGGTACTAATGCTGCAGGTCACAGTGGATGCTCCGTGCTTGGCTGAGCCCCTGATCCATTCAGAACTCCCAGTGACACCAGTGGGAGTTCTCTGTCTGCCCGTGGCATTGCCTCTGATTAGTGGGTGGTTGTTAATGTGCCCATGCTTGGAATATTTACAGTAACTACCTCCTGTTCTGACTCATTATCTGGGCTGGCTTTGGTACCACAAACGACAGTAACTCTATAAAAGAAACATCCTTCCCTCTCAATCCCAAGACTGTGGCCCCTCGCATATGTTGATAAAACGTCAGCAGCTAAAAAGTGGAAGCAGTGTTGGGATGAAAATGCCAGCACATTTGTGCTGATGCTCTTGAATGATTTTCAGTGTTGAGGAAATCCACAGCAAGGCAGGATTTCCAGGGACAAGCTCCACACTCGGGGGTTTGTTGGTGCTGGTTCTGTGTGGCTGCTGTCCATGCCAAGAACTCGTGTTGTACAGAAGGTAGTAAAAGTCATCTTTTTTTTGGTTCTAGAGGAAAGCTTAATAACAGTTGCATCTTGGCAGATGCCAAATCTCATCTTCAGAGGAAAAACTCCCAGGCAGATGAAGCCTGCAGGACATTGAGCAGCCCCACAGAGCGTTGCAGGGTGCTGCACAGCAGATGCACAAGAATCTGCATGGCTTAGACTGCTGGCATCTCTGCTCTGTGGCCACCCACAGTACGCTGCAGACTTGTCATTAACTGAATTTGTGCCATCTACTGAGATTTCCTGCCAGGCACTGGTCTTACCCCTGTGCTTTGGGGATGGAGGCTGCAGGGCAGCCTTGGGTCCATGCATGCTCAATTCTGCTTCTGTTCCTCATTGTGTGTTAGTGCTGAAGTGTCCTGCAGAAGACACAGCTCCAGAGTTGTGTGAAAAACCTCCTCAGGAGCAAAGACAGGGGGAGTCCTGTTCCTCAACCTCCTGCAAGCACTGAATCCATGCTTGTATAAAATCCTCGGTAAATCTGGAGGTGTTCTGTGTACAAACAAAGCATTTCTAACTCCTAGAGGACAAGCCTCCCACCGTGGACAACCTCTAGCCGAGCATTTTCAGGCCAGGAGTTCTGTGTTTATGTATACTGGAGAGGAGCTGCCCTGTTGGTGGCTGGATGCTCTCACACATTCCGTGGTCTCAGATCTCCTCTGTGGCTCTGAAGGGTTCTTTGCCACTCCTGTCCCTCTTAGCTGAGCCTGGCTCTAGGGCTTGTGTAGCCCAAACTGTTTTTCTTTCCTCAGCTACATCATTTGACGTAACAAAACTCCCTCCTTTTCCCAAAACGTGTCTTGCTCAAGCTTACGTGAAAATGCATGTTAAAAACCAAAATGAGACAACTATGTTATATATGTTACTTACAATAATCCTTTTATTTTTGTGTGTGGTATCTTGGGTAAAGGGTTTCTGTGAATTGTCTGGTTTCGTGCTCAATATTTGTATTGTGTTGCTGAGTGAAATGAAGGCGAAAATAATTTGAATTGCACCCTCGGGCAGGTAACAACTCAGTTCTTTTCATGAAGAGAGTGTAAAGTGAGACTGTTCTCCACTTAATTAGTTTTGTGAGAGTGATGTATAAGGCAAGGTCAGTGCTAGAGGAAGAAAGGGCTGGCATGGATTGAACACTGCTTACGTTGTTTGAATAATTAGAGCATCACTGTGAGGTGGGAGGGAGCAGAGGACAGAAATGAGGTGGGAAGAAGAGATATTCCTGAAATAGCAATCGAATGGCCATTGATCTGGGCTGCATTACATGTACAGAGTTCAAGATTGACTGAGTCTGAGCTGCTGGTGGGTTGTTACCTGTGCCAGTGGTTGTGCTTGCAGCTGAAATGAAGGTGGATTTATAGATACTCTGTCCTGTGGCCCGGGGAATCTCTAGGTGCTTTTCAAAAGCTGGGGTTAGACATAATTGATACGAGGCTCTCTTGGTTGCTTTAAGAATAAATTGTTTAACCAGTGCTTTATAACTTTGATACATGTGCATTTAGTTCCCAGCCAGTTTAGGATGAATTTTTGCTGTGATGGTGGGATCAGATCAGAGGTGGGACCGTGTAATCCCCCTCTGACCTGTGTGCTCTGCAGGGATTTGCTTTGGGTGTCGCTTGTGTCTCTCATGTATTTACTGGCCACACTGTTCAAGTAGCTGAGGCTGGATTTACTTCCCCACGTTGTCAGTGTGCTGTCAAGCTGCTTACACAGAAACATTTTTCCTTTGGCTTTTACATCTGCTGTGGAGTTCTGTGCAGCTATCTTGTATGTTCAGTACACACGTGAAATTCTTATGTTGCTCTTACATCTCAGTTTGCCCAAGTTGTGCCACACTACTGCCTGGAAAATGATAAATGTTTCAATTGTAATTATACACAGTGCTCCGAGCTGCTGTCACTTTGTTCCTCCGAGTGCTGCAGGAGAATAAGGAGCCAGGATGGAGCCAGTTGTCACTGCAAGCCATTGTCACTCCTTGTGGGGGGCAGAGCTGGAGAACCTGATTGTGCGCGTCTTCCCTGGCGCAATACAGACGTGGAGCTGTTTCTGGGGGCTGCAGTGTTGGTGGGCATTACAGGTGGGTGCATTTCCTCAGGGAATGGTTTGCAGTTGTGTGAGGCGCTCCCAGGAGCCGGTGCTCCCTCCTGCCCACAGTGATTCCTCCTGCTGGGGCAGCAGAGGTGCCTGCAGCAGCACAGCACAACACAGAGCCATCGCACAGTGTGCAGAGGGCAGCTCTGTCATGTGCTCTGCCTCACGTTTGCCTCTCGTCTTGCATAGCGGTGCCTGAATTCAGACACTGCCAAAAATAGCTGGCTGCTTTCAAGTGATTGGGCAAGGAGAGCTGGAGTGACTTTCATCTGCTGCTCTTCTCCTCTTCCCGCCCTGCCCCTGTTTGCTTTCTGAGACAGGATATTGGGTTTTCGTTTGCTTTGGCGGAGCTCAATAAAAGGTGGTCAGAGTGGAGTAAGTCAAGAGGGATCACATGGCAAGGCTCTTCTTGATCACCTCATGGGGAGGCTACAGCAGCACAGAGGCAGAAGTCTGGCTCCAGCTGAAAAGAGATTTTTGGGGTGAAGTGTGAGCTGTTTCAGACCCACTCCAAGGTCAGGACACTGCCTGGCCAGGGAGGCTGGAGGAGCAATGTCTGTGTTGGTGCTGGAGCTTGGCTGGTAGCTGGCTGCTGGCCATACAGAGCTGTGCTACTTGGCCTCTGGAGAGCAGCACAAATGGTTTCCTTGGCTGGAGGAGGGCTTGGCTGTTTGTTTTGGGGTCGGGTTTCATCTTGTTTGTTTGTTTGGGTTTTTGTAGGGGGACGCAGTATGGATAAATGAACGTAATGTAGAATGTAATCTTGTCCCCCAACGAGTTGTAGCTAGAACCAATTATTAAAGATTAGGAACAGGCCACGCCTGTAACCAATAAGAACAAGTGGCATAGAAGAGTAGATTAGCAGGAGGAGTCAGATGGCTACTGCAAGGACCAAGAAGAGTCAGTGCTCAGAGGAGCTGCCCACGAGAAACATTGAGAAGGTAGGAAACTCTGAGGCTACGGAATCCTTGCACCTTAATGATAATAGAACTGTTGTAATATATAAGACAAAAGGTTTTGGTTTTTTGGGTTTTTTTTCCTTTTCAGATTATCAGTGCAAACCCCAGTTTTCAAGTTGTGTTTGTATAATTGTGTCCTTGGGAGGAATTTCTATTCCATGATTTCTGGGATGTTGGGGATTAGTGTAAATGACAGTCCCTTCATGAGGGGTATCGTCTTGGTAGGTAATGCAGAGGAGTGAAAGCTTTATAGGCAGTGATCCAGTAACTCCTGCACAAGGAGAGAACAGCGTGGAAGACAGGAGAAAGATGAACTTGGACTTTTTCCTAGTAGTTCATTTAAGAACAGTAGATGCTCTTGTTTAGCGATACTTAATTTAAGTGGCAGCAATTAATGACTGTAGAGGAGTAAAGGATTACGCAGAGCTGTGAAAGTTGTCAGTTCTTTTCATGGCAACTTTCAGGGTTTAAACATTTGAATTTGTTTCCCCACTGGGACATAAGCAAAACTTCTTTGACGTTTCTTGGAAAAAATAGTCACACTGGAGCTATTTTAAGGGAAAAGACCCATCAGGTTTTCCATCGCTGTCCTTGTTCCACCCTTGGTCTGAAAAGACCTCCCGTCAAAACAGAGATGTTTTATCAAGACTTTTGAGTATGATCAGAAAAATTAGTTAGGCCCTTCTGAACAATGTTAGGAAGAGATTTTGAAATACATAACAGCTGAAAAAAGCAGGGTTTTGAGTCAGTGCTGTGGAGGATGGCTGGAAGCTCAGTAGCGACGTGGTGGGGCTGTGCCTTTTGGTCTGGAAGTGGTTTTGTTTCACTCCACATTTGATCATGAAGGATGAACTTTAAATTGCTTTGTGGAATGAATAAGAGGTGCGAGGCTGAGAATGGAAGGGGGAGAAAGTGTGGTGCAGTGGCAGGAGAAAGCAGATTCTGTGAGACTTTGAACGATGGAAAATTAGCTTTGAAAAGTCTCTGGAGAGCACAAGGAAGCTGAGAATGTAATGGGAGATATTGTGGGTGTAACTCGTAGTAATATCAGACTGCAGGGAAAGCATGCAGGTTTGACAGCCTGAAATGGTGCAGAAAAGACTTGACAATCTGTCCTGCAAGGTGCCAAACATCTCTACTTTCCATTTGCCCAAAAGCTGTTAGCGCTGTGCTTTGGGCCCCTATCAGTGAAAGTTGGATATTCTTGTCATGCCACATTCCCACTATCACAAATTCTTACATTCAGTGCATTTCAGGAGCCATTGAGTGTGCATGAGGCAGGCTGAGTGAGTGACAAAAGGCTTATGAAAGAAATGAAGAAAGCCTAGCTGATGGCTGAGGTGCAGAGTGTGAGAGTGAGCTGTTTGTCAGGCAGTGCCTCTGTCCCTGCGAGGAGATAACACATTGCCTGCTCTTCCTTCACAGAGCTGGGACAGCATTGCTGTGGGTACATCCACAGTGCCTGCACTCACTGTGGAACCCTTTTCTTTCATAGGGCTTTTCTCAGAGTGCTTTTGCCTCCTCAGTCAGACCTCTAATTACAGTTGTTATTGCTGCTGTAAGCATTTTAAACTGTTCTGTGCGTGGGTCGGGTTTGAATAACTACTGGTGAGAGACTTTGATAGATCACTGGTGTTTCTTTGAGGGACACCTTCTAAAGAACAGCACCTGAGCTGTACTGTCCTGTCAGGTCAGACTGAAGCATGGTTTGTGCTGCTCAGACCAGCCTTGCTGAATCCAGTCCTCAGTGGAAGTGTGATACGCTTTGCACTTCACAGTGCTGACCACTCTTGTGATGAGTATTTTAAATACTCTTTTTTTCCCACTTTTTTTCTTCATAAAAAGTGTGGGAGGGGGTTGTGTTGAATCAATGTTCTAAGATAAACCTGAAGATTGCTAGAATGAACTGCAATTTTGAGCCTTGATTCTGCAGTATGGGATTACTGAAGTATGTAAGAGAAGCAGATTTGGCTCCTGAAATCTGATCTTGCAGCAGCAGCAAACTGTGCTGGTGAATAAAAGGGAGGAGAATCCTGTGTTTAGTTTGCATCTTCAGAGATTGCCTGGGAGATGCTGTGAACTGAAACAGTGTGAAGTTTTACCCTGTCCTGTGCTGGGTGTCCTTGAAGGCAGCTGCTGCCTCTTCAGTTCTGCTGTATTTTGGTTGTTGGTGCTTCAAAATTTGGCTTTGGGAATTATTCTGTAAAATCCAGTCTCTTGCATTATCTTCATCTTTATCTGTTTCTGATTAATGTTTTACCTTTATTCACAAGCATAAGATTATTGACTCAAAGGTCTTGAAGGATCATTAACACCTTGGTAAATATGGTGAGAATGAAGAGTCTTTAAAAGGTGGTGGCATCAATTTTTGAGCCAGTCAGAATACCAGCACAAAGCATGGAAATGTTGGTTTTATGTGCATTTTCTGCTCAGTACTCACATCTGCAGTGTGCTGTGTGATGGCTCTGTGTTGTACTGTGTGGAAGATGCTGCTGGTGCTGGATCTAAATTCAGCTGGTGCTGGACCCTAAATTCTGGCCGGTACTGCTGTGATCAGTGGACAAGGTCTGTGCTTGTAGGCTCAGTACCCTGGCTGCCCTGACCATGGGCTGGCTGAGGATCAGCTGGGCTAGCACAGCTCTCAGAGCACCAGGCACTTTGAGGCTTCACATCAAACTGTGGCAGCAAACCAGATCTGCCTTTGTTTCTGAGCTTTCAAATCCTGCAGCAGTGAAGGGGCTGCCCTGGCATGCCCAGCTTTATTTCCCGAGATGTAATTTAATTTATTCCTTGCTCACTGACTTGAGTAAATCAATTAAAACGTGTGTGTGTATGTGTGTGTGTGTGTGTAACAAGGCTTTGACATAAGGTGATTGATCAGGAGGTGCAGACACATGAGGAAGGCGTGGGACAGATTTTAAAGCAGAAGAGTGAAACGTGGTGCTTTCTTTTGATGTGGTGTGGTGGTAGCTAAATTCCCATCTTGTGTAGTAACAGGCTTTTCTCTGGGTGCTGTGGTGTTAAACACTCCTCTTTGCACATATGCAGGTTAATCTTTTTTCAGCTTGTCCTTTTGGAAACACGTCATGTCTCCATCCTTTTCTCTTCGTCTGGAAGGGAGGTTAAGGATGGGAATCTCAAAATGCAAACACTATCAGTTGCCCACCTCTTTCAGTAGGCCAGTACAGTTCACTAATTCATTACTTCCTGCGCCTTGGCTACCTCTGGAAACTGGTCCCTGTGCAGTTCCTCTGCCTCGGTGGCGTGCTGTCCCCACAGGCTGGGATACAAACATGTAAATCCTCCCTGTGCTCCTCCAAGTGCCTCATGAGCCGTAGGACCGACTTTAGGTCGGCCTGAAGCGCTGGAGGGTGCAGCTGAAGGGAGTGAGCACCTTGCCAGGCTCTCCTGCAAGGACAAGGTCCTCCTTACCCCAAAGGGGCAGCGTGTGTGGGCACAGCTGCCCCAGGGAGCCCAGGGCTGTGGCAGTGGCAGCGGAGCCAGCCCCTGGCAAGGACCAGCCTTGCAGCTCTCTCTCCACGGTATTTTTAGAGTTGTAATCATTTCTTGCTCTTGTTTTTCCTCCCCAGAAAAACGAGACCTTGGCTCAAGCCGCGTGTGAACTATTGGGAATTGATGAGTTGTTTGTGCTCCTGAATCCAGAGTGAGGGCAGGTATTGCTCACTGCAAGCTCTCTCCTTTCAGGCACAGAGGAAGACCTGATGAAAAGCAGTGTTGCAGAATCTTATTTTTAGCTTCTGTCCTGTGGTGATGTTTTTGTTGTTGTTGTTTGATCCTTTGGGGTTTTTTTAGATTTGGGCTGCCTCTGTCAGGGGTCACGGTGTGTCAGAACAGCTTTGCTGTGTGTGTGTTGATGCTGTTGGTGTTGCTTGGTGGCCCAGCCCTGCCTTGGTGCCCCGTGGCTGATGTACCCTGACGTGCTGCTGGTGTGCCTGGCACCGTGCTGCTGTGCAAGGTCCCTGCTAGATAGCCACGATGCCTTGGGCACAGGAGTGTCCTGCTGTCTGTTGTTGGTGGCACACCTTCAGAGGGCTGTTTGCTCCTGAGCAGCCGTGTCCTGCATTTACCCCACCGTGCCAATTGCTGCAGCCATGCCACAGGGCACTGGCCACATCCAGGAGCTGCTCTAGGGACACAACTGCTGTTTGGTTTCAACTGTTCTGTAAAAATACTCTTTATTGCCCATGTGTCTGTATACCATTTTTTGGGGTTTTTTTTTGCTTCCCTTCAAGTTTTCCTTTTTGCTTCCTGGTTTTGTTGGTGCCCTGGGCCAGGCTTGCTGTCAGACAGGCGCGGGAAGCTGATGCAAATCCTGTGCCCGTGGTGTGGACCAAGCTCGGATCTTTGCCTCTGTTATTATTAATGCCTTCCTTCATCTCCTCGAGCCCCTTCCCCTGTCTCACTGACAGCTCAATTGGAAGCCAACAGCAGCTCTGCTCTGGCGGTGCTTCGCCCCAGGTGCCAACGATCGACTAAAACTGACTCAGATCATGATTTTAATTGGTTTGATTTTTGCCAGTGGCTTTAGAAAGAAAGCGAGCTATTTCGGTCCTTCTTCATCCTTGGTCAGTTCTGTTAATCTGTCTGTGGCTGTGCAGGCCCAGAGGCTCTGAGGAGGACTGGGTGCCGGGGAGAGGAGCTCGCCCTGCGGTGCCGATGCCCGGTGGTGCTGGGTTTAGTGGGCACCAGTCCTGTGCTGTGGCCATGAGAGAGCTGCCCCTCTGAGGGGACATGGCACCTAGGGACTGCTCTGAGGAGGTGTTTTCCATGTAAGAGGGGAGGCATTCAAATGCCAGTTTTTTCCTTTGGTTTCAGTTGTGATATTTTCTCTTGGACTGCTGGCCCTCGCTTTTAGAGCCGCGGGAGGATAACTCAGCGCCTGTAAGCACAGAGATGAGTGGTGGCACGTGTTTGTGCTGCTCTGCTGTGGACAGGAGCAGTCAGTTTGCCTCATTTTTAATGCTTTGATTCTCTGGCAAACACCCAAGGTGTTGAAAGGACTCAGTGGTGCAGACAGTGAATGATGCATGCACACAGGTTTGGTGTCTGAGGGCATTTTCATGGGGGTGAACATGGTTAAAGAGCCTGCTCTCCTTCTGCACACACATCCCTGCCCTGAAAGGACAGATAACCTTCTCTGAGGGTCCATGCAGCTTCCTGCAGCCTCTCACCGCCTCCTGCTCCCCAGCTGCAGCTCTCTGCTCTCTTGACTGGGCTGGTAGAACAAATTATGGATAACTTGAATGCCTATTAGCGTTGTTTGAATATCAAAACAACAGTGACACCCTGAATGGAATATGTTGAATTAAAAATATGCAAGCAGCTTTTTCTTTCTGTTCATAAGCTCCTGTTGGGTGCAAACTTTGGCTCAGCGTGGCTGGTGGTTTGAGTGTCCCTTCAGTTGGAGGCTGGGTCTGTTGAACTGTGGTGGTTTTAGCTCATATGAAATGTGACCAACAACAAAGTCAGTTCAGGCTCTGGTTAATTTGAAGTTTATGTCCTTTCCATGAGACATATTTGTTCAATTACGTTACCTGCTAATTGTATTTCTGAGCAGTTTCTTGCAGAGACCTATAACTGTGTGTTCTTGATCTGAAAGCTGCATTATTCTCTCGAGGAGATAATCAGTTAGTGACGTACTGAGCTCAGCTCATGCTCTCTGCTCTTTGCCTCTGTGGCAAAACCAGAATTTTAGTGGTAGAGGAGAACTATTCTCTCCTTTATGATAGAGGTGTTTACTGGAAGGCTTTTCCTTGTGAATAGATGAATTGTTTGTGATTATTTTTTCCCTATCCTAAGTTATTTAAATAACATAATTTATCATGAAATTTTTTGTGCTATTTAAAAACCACCAAACTGGAATAGTTATGGGCCATGCAGTTCATTATTAGAAGGCTCTTCTGAATCAGAAAACCATGTTTCTGGAAGATCTGTGACTTTGAAACACAAATCCTGCTGACTGGTGCTGGACTCTGGAGTTCGAGGTGGAGGAGTTTGTGCTTTGCTGGCATGTGAAGAGCATCTTCTATCCCAGCCTCATCAGGAAAGGCAGCTTTTGGAGGGAGTACAAGTCCTTTCCAGAAGTGGTGCTGAGGCCAAAGAAGGCTCTTGGCTTCTCGTGGTATTAATGGAAAATGAAATGGAAAATGGGAAGCCTTGACAGGGCTGGTGAGTTGGCCTAAAATTCAGCCTTTAAATGATGGTTTGGCACCACAAAATGCTGATGGTGCTGAGGCTCCTGGGGCATGGTAGGCAGAACCCACTTCTCCAAGAAAAGTTTATTTCTTTTTCCTGCATCAATATTTATGAATTTTCCCCTGCCACCCTCCAGGCAGCAGTGACCCAGTTTTAGGGTTCTGGGTATTTATGGGAGATGGGGGTGAGGATAAAATTAGGGTAGGAATGTGGTGTTCAGGGCACTTCACAGATCCATTGCTGGGGCGGCTCTGTGGGTGTCGAGTGTGCTGGGTATTTTTATTCACCCTCCTAATCACCAGGGCTTTGGGAGCTGTCAGAGAAGGGGCAGTGGGTGAAGGGAAGGGTTCTCTGTGGGCACAGCTGCCCCAGTTTGAGCTGCCCCTGCCCTCCCCTCCCAAGGTGGTGTGCCCGGTGTGTCCAGCTCTGCTCTGTGGTCCATCCTCCCTCCACGTTCGGGGGCTCCTAAGGGGGAACTGGCTCAACAGGCAGTGGTGCACATTGCTTATGGAGAGATGGTTTAAAAATTGTCTCTGCTCTGAAAAAATAACCCCCCCTCTATTAAACTGTACATAGCCTATCCGAAATGGCATTTCAGAAAATTCTTAGCCAAAGCCCAAAAGATTATGGCACACTGAGTCCCCTGCCTGAGAAAAAACAGGTATGTTGTAATGAAAACTGTTTTGATCAGATTTGTCTCTCAACCTTTTGGTCTTTGTGAAGGTGGAGAGCTGGGTGTTGTAGTTAACTGGCATCCTAAGTTCCCAGCTTTTAAATTGCTAGCAAAACATAATGCCTGTGTTTCTGAAGGTTTCTGTGGTTTTGTTATATGGGGTTTTTTTAAACTGAGGACACAGTGGTCAGGGTATTCTCTAGGTCATTTGTTAAATGATCAAATAGTCTGCGTTTTGGTTTGGAGCAGAAGGGATGGTGCAGTGTATTCCTGCACCTGTGGAGCCATTGGGTGCTGAGAGTTATCTTCAAAATGGTCAAGTCCTTTCTCAGTGTGAATCACGGATTGTGTGAAAGCTTTCCTTAATTGAATAGTATCTAGTGAATATTTAATATTTCAGGGTTTTCTTCTTTGCTTCATGTGTCCAGGCTCCACTGCAGTGCTTTCACACTGAAAGCAGATCCCCAAAAGATGAGATTTTCCAGGCTGCTTAGCTGAGTAAGTTCTTCTCATTAATAACAAGATCTGCACAACCTGGTGCTTCTCATTTCAGTGGAGAAACTTTTCAATGACCATATGCACCCTCAGATTGTCTTCATTCCTTTATGCAAGGAAATCTATCTACGTAACACTGCAGCTGTTCATTTCTTGTTGTGTTTTAGTAGCAGTATTGCTGTTATATAGCTACTGATAAAACTTCTCCACATATCAGGATTAGCTAAAAAATGTGTGGCTTGAGCACCAAGCAGGCAGGCAGCCTTGAAAGCAAAATGTCAGAGGAGACTTGTACATGAAATGCTGACGTTCATATGGGCAGCACAGACTCAGGATTATACAGTTACTGCTCATCACTGACTTGATTTTTTGTCTTTGTCTCCTGAAAACCCTTCTAGGCATCTTTCAAAATAGCATCTCCCTGTCCCTGAATGTGTTTAGAAAAGCTTAGCTGCTGAAGAATCTTAGCATGAAATCATAGGGCTCTTCATTGAAAGGAAGAGATTAGTTCAGTATACCTTACAAGGGCACTCATTTTCTTTTCCAGTATTCTCACATATTCATTGTGTCCTTTTCTGGGAAACCATTCTCCCTCTGAAGTTTCTACAATGGTTCTGGGCTGGTTTTGTCCTCAGGCTGTTGTGGTCTACTGCATTTTACTTGTCCAAGTTTCTGTTTTTCTGTTCACGGTAAATAAGCCTGGGCTAAAGCCACAAGTCCTCAGTGGGGCTGGGATGGAGCTGCTCTGTAAATACCTGGCTGTGGTTTGTGTACCTGGTTGTGGAAGGTTTGTTGTGTGCTTGTAGTCCTTGTGATGGTGAGGTGGTTGAAGCAAAGCAGAGGGGAAGGAGAGTGTCTGGAGCTGAGCTAATCCTCAGCAAATGCCTGTGAGTTCGTAAATGACAGTGGTAAGACAGAGAGTTGAAGACCGAGAATCTGGAGATGTAAAAACTGTTGTCTTTGACAGGAGCCCCCGTAGGTGCACAGCTTTCACATTCCTTTCCTGAGTAACTTTGTTCTGACTACAGAATCAATACTCCTGGGGGTTTTGTTGCTTTATACCACTGAATCTGGATTTTGAGGAATGATCATGCTGGGAAAGGCCTGCAAAGGTCCAGGACCTGTCTGGGCCATGGGATGCTGAAGCAACAAGGGAGAGACGAGGCATCTGCAGGGCACCCCAGGCGGCTCTGCTTTGTGCCTCCATCTGTGGAGGGGCTGGCACAGCTGCAGGGCAGGCACAGCTCTGCAGCCAGAGCCTGGGGGTCTGTCAGCTCCTGCTGCGTCCCTGCTGAGCCCTCCTGCAAGGGGAGACACTCCCGTGTGAGGGAGAGGAGCTGGCATGCCGTGCCCTGCAGTCAGGTGTGCGTGCGCTGCAGGTGTGCCCCAGAGGGGCCGGAGCAGAGGGCAGTGGTGCCCTGGGCAGGAGTGCCTGCAGCCATGCACTGCCCCACGGGCCAGGCACAGGGGAGGAGAGGGCAGTGATGCCATGGAGTGCCTGCAGCCATGCACTGCCCCACGGGGCCATGGCAGATCGTTTGGGGCTGGCTCTGCAGGCAGGCTGGGCACCAGCACCAGGGGAAATTGTGGGCAGGCTGGGCACCAGCACCAGGGGGATTTGGGGCTGGCTCTGCAGGCAGGCTGGGCACCAGCACTGGGTGGATTTTTGGGCAGGCTGGGCACCAGCACCAGGGGGATTTGGGGCTGGCTCTGCAGGCAGGCTGGGCACCAGCACTGGGTGGATTTTTGGGCAGGCTGGGCACCAGCACCAGGGGCCCGGGGGGAGTTGGGGCTGGCTCTGCAGGCAGGCTGGGCGCCAGCACCAGGGGGATTTGCAGGCAGGCTGGGCACCAGCACCAGGGGGATTTGCACACCGCAGCTGGGCCCAGGATGGTGCTCTGGAATTTCTCAGGGATTTTCACAGCTCTGCCTTTGCAGCCCCCGTTAGAGGCCGAGGCGGGTGAAGCAGGCTGCTCAGGAGGGTGCTCACACCCAGCCTGTTCCCCTGGGAGCAGCCCTGGCTCCTGGAGCTGCAGGGGCTGGAAATGCCCCAGCCTTTGGTGGTTTCATCTGGAGTTCTCTCAGCTGAGCCCTGTGGGCCCTTTTCCTTGCGTCCTGCCTCCTTTCTCCACAGCTGCCAACCTTTCATCTCGCCCCCTCAACACCCTTCTTTCCTCCACAGGTGCTAATGCCTAACCTGTAAATACAGGTTATTTAGCCTGGGCTTTGCTTCTGCTTTTGCCAGATCTGGAGAAGGGATTATGTGCCAAAGACTTGTTCAGTCTTTCCTAATAAAATGGCCAAGTAAATGACAGAGTTCTTTCTTTCTGTCCTCAAACCAGCACAGCTATAACAGTGCTACACTTGGAGACATGAATTTATTTGTCTGATTGTGTGCAGAACAGGCCCAGGACTGATGCAATTCAGTGCTTTTTGCTTAATTTCTTACAATTACGCTGGTAAATTGGAACATTTGAGAAGAGCTTCTAGTTGTTACAGATATGCAGGTGCCTTGCTATTTGTCTGCAGTTCTGCATTATAACAATTCCAATCATCAGCCTGTAATGTCTTCACGTTAATTACTCCTTTTGTGAGATGAGATTGGCAAATGAATCTTCATCAAGCAACTGATGAGTACATCTGTGACTTTGTAATTTAAAAGTAAGGTTAATAAGGCCAGGTCCTGGTGGGAATCAACTGGTGGTCTTTGTTGTAAAGGTAATGAGTCTGGCTTTCCAGTTTGCATGCCTCTGTTTTCAGAGACTGGCTAAATTAGTAACCAGAAGCAGATGTGAAGTACATTATCCACTCTGTAGATGTTAATTACATCTGTGTGGAATAAACAAATCTCACTACTTTAGCGAGCCAGGTGTGTGCCTTCTGAAAACGTGGGAAGGCTCATTCTCCTCGCAGTGATGGTGCTGAGTAGTTCCTAAATGCAGATACGTGTTCCTGGTGTTGGGAGCACCACGCTGGCTTTGGACTCCCATCACACAAATCTTGTGTTCTCTGCTGTTCCCTTTTCACCTGTGGTTCCCTTGAGCAGGCTTATTTGGCATCTGAGCCTTGTGTTAATCTGCGCACAGCTGTGCCTGTGGCCAGCAGCTGTGAGGCTGTGTCCAGGCCTGGGGGAGCAGGACTCAGATATGCTCTTGTTCTGCTTTCCTTCGCAGAGGTACCAAAATGGTCCCTCCTCCCCAGTGGATGCACTGAAAGGCTGGTGCAGACAAAGGCAGCTGCAGTCCTGGCTGGGTGTGTGTGCTCTGTGCAGCTCACCTGCCTTCAGGAGCACCGAGCTGTTCGGGGCAGGAGCCCTCAGTCTGCCTCGCTCTGTCCCGTTCGGAGCTCAGCTGCCCCAGAGCGGGAGGCACTGTGTTCCTTGGTGGGGCTTGCATTTCATCTCTTGGTTTAAAAAACCACCCCCTTTTAATGCCTTGCTTAGGGATGTGGAATATCTCAAAGGCAGTGTGGAAATGATGTTCAGATGGGACTTCTTGGCATCAGAGGGATTAAAAGATCAGCTGGAGCCATCTCTGGGCCTGAGCTGACTGCTGCTGACTGTTGTCCCCAGTGTGGCACTAACTTGTAAATCCTAGAATTGGAGCTACCTGTTATGCTGCAGTAGAATTTCTGCTAGGTTTTAGTGCAGCAAATAGTATTTTACTGTAATTTATTGCTTCCCAGTTAATGTAAGTTATAGATACTCATTAACTTTGGAATAAATACTAAATTTTACTCTTGCAATTACAAGGCAGCATTAGGATATAATTTAAATCAGCTTTAATATAGAATGTTAAGAAAAATGAACAGGATTTTAAATGTAAATGACACATATTTAAATGGGAGCTCTTTATAATTATTAGTCTGTATGCCCTACATGTCTAGATTACATGTGAATGTTCTTTGTGCATTAAGTGTGAAGTAATCAGAGGTAGAAGATATCTTAAAGATAATAAAATCAATTCATTGTGTTAATGTATTCATGTTCCAAAGCAGGCAAAGACTCTCGGGAACATTTGCCAAAGAGAAGATGATTTACAGAGAGATGGAGCAGGGGGGAGAAAGGCAAAGCAGTTGGGATGGTGGTGTCATAGCTGGTAGCATACGGTCAAAACAACGCATGTCAGAAAAGTCAAATAGTACCTTGTGTAAAACAGGAGGATGTTTGTACAGCTGGGACATGGAACCAGTGCTGTTCCAGCAGTGCTGCTGCTCGGTCCAGCTGTTTGCTGAGCTCCCTCTCAGGGCTGATGGGCCTGGGTTTGGGGATGGCTCCTTGGGGCAGTGTCCCAGTGACTTTATTCTCACATCATTATGTAAAAGTGTGCAAGTTCTGCACACAGCCCCCAGTTCTGCTTTGCACTGAGACCTGAGCAAGGCTAGTAATTCAGACAGCTTTCGTATGTGCCCATGGATTATTAGATTCTGGTACTTAGCATAATTATGAAGCTTAGCAGGCAGTTCTTCTGGAGCTGTTCTGACAGAGCTGTAGATAGAGGACTTTCAGATGAGGTGCTGGAACACATGCATTGAAAGGAAAAACCAGTTTTGATGTGGTCAGTACTGCGCTGGAAAGCATTAAAGCACAGGATGCTGTGCATGCCTGACTTTGCAATGGTGGTGTGTTTGAAGCTGGTGATTAGGACATTAAAAACTATTTCCTGGGAGTTTGCCACAATAAAAGAACAAGCAGGGACAAACCTATGGGCAGATGTTCCCCAGTGGAAGCACTTGAGCAGTAGGTCTTGTTCCCAGTCCTTGGTCCAAAACCCAGGAGTTTGTGCTTGGTGATGGATGTCTGCAGTCATCTTCCAAGGTGCAGAAATATCCATGAAGTTAAATTATTTGCATTTATTGAAACAATATGAAGGACAAGAGAAATGATGCAAGTATATCGAAGTAGCCCTCTGCCTTCGTAGCTGAGATGGTCTCCCTTGTTAGCTTGCACTGCTGATCCAATTCACCATAGCAGCAATTCCTGGCAAATGCAAGGTGAAGTATAAGTCCTCAGGCTTTTAGTTTCATAGTTACAACAAATTATACTCAAGCCCTAGGTTTGTTGAAAATATGACATCCCAGTTTGGTTTCTTCAGGACAGTGCTGTGCATGATTACATGGTCTGTCAAATATTTTCATTTGTGTAAAGCTTCAACTCAGCAAAGTCAGTGGGACTTCGAAAACACGGAGTTTCTGCAATTTCATGGAAAGTGCTGTTGTGTAAAGGGGAAGGACCCAAACCAGCACCTCTGGTGAGGCAGAGGGGGTCACACCTCCTCTCTCAGGTTCAGACAGCTGCTCAGATGCTGATGGGTTGCATCCTCGACTCAGAGCCACATGTCCAGCCAGGCAGGCCAGAAACTGGGGAGGAGTGGGGAAATACTGTAAGCTGGAATGTGCACAGACATGGCAGATGTAAGGGGGAGATGCTGGGGGGAAAAGTGACCAGTCAGGAAAATTACAATCATAATATCTCCTTAAGCAGAGCAGCTTGTTTGTTAGCTGGGCTATTAAGCACTGTTAATCTAGATAAAGGCTCTAATCCCATCTGAATCCATTGCAAAGCTCCTCTGCAGACTTCAGTGAGACTGGAACTCCTTTCATCACTCGTTCAGAATTTCTTTTCTTGGAGCCATGCGCACGTGAAGAGTGAATGGAGAATTAAAGGAGGGTGTGTTTTGAATTGGAGAGTAAATACACTTGTGTGTAAGAGGGAGAAACAATCTCATCTTTGCTGTGCAAAGGAATATTTATCCACTTCGCCTGTATCCCAGCTGAGAGAAGATTTGAATATGGCTGTTTCTTCGGGAGCTGGATACGGAGTGCAGCTTTGTTCTGAGCCAGTGTGGCTGTTGCTTTGGGAGGAGAGAGCTGTTACCTGTGCCAGGGCTTCTCTCTTTTATGAGCACTGGCACGGGTCATGGATGATGAAGGAGTTGTAGCTTTTTGTATACAGGCCATTGTTTTGCTTTAAAAACCAAGCACCTAACTCTTCTGTAACTGGAGAGAGGCTGCATAAATCACATTTGATGGCATTGGGTCTGTCTCTGTACTGGTCAAGATATTTCAGACCTAGGAAGTATTTCTCAAGGGCAAAATATTTTCTTGTGCACTGAACCCATCCTTCCCTTCCCTTTACCTAAAGTATACGTGCTGAAAATGGAATGCTGTGTGTATAATCAGCAAGTGTCTGTGTGTGCTGGGGATCAGAGCATTGTGCATCTTCTCTCTCTTCTGGCTGTGGGTCCAGCCAGGTTGTCAGATGGATGAAGAAACAAGCAGATCCCCAGTGTGTCTCCCATGCTTGGCACAGGTTTGGGGAGAAAATGGCTTTGGTGTGTGGAAGGAGTAGAGGGGATTATGAACTCTGCTTGTTGGTGTTTTGTCCCCCGAGCAGTGCTGGGGTTCTGTGCAGGGAATGGGGGCTCAGGCTGGGGTTGGTGTTTTGTCCCCCGAGCAGTGCTGGGGTGCTCTGCAGGGAATGGGGGCTCAGGCTGGGGTTGGTGTTTTGTCCCCTGAGCAGTGCTGGGGTGCTCTGCAGGGAATGGGGGCTCAGGCTGGGGCTGGTGTGGCCCAGGCTCAGAGCCAGGGCTGGCTGTGCTGGCTGTGCCAGAGCAGCCAGCCCTGCACAGTGACTGCTCCTTCCCAGATACTGAGCACTCCCTCCTCCAAATTGAGTTAAGGGTTGGACTTGAAAGGATTATTTGTGCACAGAGCAAGGAGCAGCCCCGTTAATTGACTGATTTGCTTTGTTTAATTTTTGATTTAGTGAGAATGCTGAAGTGATGACTCAGTGAGCCATGCTAAGATGTAATCTGGAAATATCATATATATGATGAGTGGTCCCTTCTAATACAGTCTGATCTGAATATTAGATTTATTTCATAATTGATTTCTGCTACAGGAAGAGCTACCTATGTCCAAAGCAGTTCAATTAAAAAGGAAAAAGAAGAGAGGGGAAAAAAAGAAGAAAGGCCTGTAGCTGTGGGCAGATGAGCTGAACAAGTGGTGTCATGTGCCCTTCAGAAGGGCTGCTCAAGTATGGCACAAGTGCAGCTGAGCCAGTGAGGGGTGTGTGACAGAGAGGCTGTGCCTCAGTCAGAAGTGCTGGCAGGATAGCAGGGTACAAGTGCTTAGGGCAGCAGGAACCCCCCGTGTTCAGGTACAGGGTCAGTGGGGGCTGCAGTGGGGTCCCTGCCCAGGGCAGGGGGTCAGTGTGTGCTGGGGTCAGTGTGTACTGGGGTCAGTGTGTGCTGGGGTACACTGTGTGCTGGGGTCACTGCTGGGGTACACTGTGTGCTGGGGTCAGTGTGTGCTGGGGTACACTGTGTGCTGGGGTCACTGCTGGGGTACACTGTGTGCTGGGGTCCCTGCCCAGGACAGAGGGACGCTGTGTGCTGTGTCCCAGGAGCACGGGAGGGATCCAGAGTGAGCAAAGCTGCGAGCCAGGCACTGCTCATGGCGCGGGGCTGGGGGTGCTGTGAGGCAGTCACGGAATGGGGCACAGAAATGATGCACAAACCCCAGTTTTGGTGGGGCAAGCAGTGTTTTCGGGAGTTGTGGATCAGGCTGTGGGTGGATGAGATCAGGCTCTGCAGGACAGCTCAGGCAGCCCAGGCTGAGGTGCTCCTGTTGGAGAGGAGGATGAGCCCTTGGAGCAGTGCTGGCAGCACCATCTGCCCTGCTAAAGCTCCCTAGCAAAGCAAGAGGCTGTGCTGTGCTGGAGCAGCTCCCTGCCCTGGCTGGCACTTCTCTGCACAAGGCTGCTGTTCCTCTGCTCAGTGTCACCTTTGGGCCTGCGGAGCACACAAACAGTGCTGGTGAGATCTGGGCACAGGAGTAATCCTTCTGCTTGAAGCCAGAGTTTGGCAGCCTGGAACTTTTCCTGTTTTCTGCTTTTTCTGAGCAAGAGAAACTTAGGGCAGAGTTACCACGAGTTTAGTGAAATTGATAACAACATCTAAGACAACAAACCATAAGGATGAAGTCCAATTAGCAATAATAATGATCTACAGACACTTCTGCTTGTATTTCTTGACCATGATCTATAATGGCTGGCTTATTTCTTTCTTCTGTTATTACCTGCCAGCTCTGAAAATGTCCTTTTCAGAACTTACTGCAGAAATTCTTTTATTTTTGTTCCATTTTTCTTAACATTGGAAAAATAATTTTCTTAAATACTCAATGGGAATATGTGCTTGCTGAGATAAGTGAATTAGAAATTGAAAAATGGTCACATATATTTTGATTCTCATTGTATGCATTCAAAATTAGACTCAATTTCACGATGTTTTGCTGTTTCAGAAAAAGTAAATGCTGCTAGGACATGTTTTCAATGCAAGTCTGAATTGTTCTATATTTTTGCCAGCCTATTGCTATTTAAAAAAAATAATGGGAACATCTAATATTGGAGGCAAAAGTGCAGATGAAGGGTGATATTTTCTTCTGAGTATTTCTGACATGCTAAATGAGGTAATACAGAATTTCTTTATTCTGGTGTTTTCTCTTTTCAGTATTATTTAGGAGATCTGCATATGTGTGTGTGATGTATAATATATGAAAACCATAATGAGAGATCAGTGCTCTCCAGTCTCTGCCCCAGGCATCATTCACTGTGGTATCTGGGATCTCACAAATCGATTTGCTTGCCGTTCAGGCTGTTTGACTTCTGTGCTGCATCAAAAACCCTCTGAAGTTGATAGAGAGGCTCCTGTTGATTTTGGCAGGGTTTGGGTCTCATCCTGATTCAGATTTTCTTTGCTGTTCCTTTTCGCCTTGCTCGGATCCCTGGTCCAAGAGGAGCTGGGGAGCTCTGTGTGCAGAGGGAAGGGAGCTGCATTTGGGGGAGCCAGCAGTGCTTGCAGGGACCTGCAGCAAGGGACAAGGAAGCACTCAGGAACCCACAGGGGCTGAGATGGACTTGTTGGGTTTCTTCATTTGCTGTCTCTCCTTGCCTGGGATGACTGGGGCTGCTGAGGCATTGTTGGAGACTCGGTTGTGCCTGTCAGAGGCTTTTAAATTGGGGTCAGGGCTTTGGGATGTGGTGCTGGTGTGGGGTGTGGTGGCACAACAGTTCAAACAGGAAAAGGTGTTGGATTGGGTGGTTTGTTTATAAACCTGCTAGCTCTGAGGTTAACAGACATATCCACCTATTTTGGTGTAGCTAGGAATTGGTCTTCTGCTGACTGCTGTGGGTTAAAGCTTGGTTTAATTGAGAAAACGTGGATCACTCACCTGGCCCAGCCTCTCCAAGTGCTTAGGTGATAATTTATTTTAGTAGAAACAGGGATCAGTATGTCTCGTTTTGTGGATCCTTTGGTTGCTTTGGGTTCTCAAGACTTCATTGTGTTTTTACCCTTAGCAGAGTGAATTGCCATGGCTGGATGCACTGCCTCAGTAGCTGTTGGGGAGGAGTTTTTTTGTGTGTAGTTCATCTTTCGATGGCTTGGAAGGTTGAGCTGTGTTCTGCACTGTGACAGAAATACAGGGACAAGGAGACCTTGCAGAAAGGGGCGGTGGTGCTGCTGGGGTTCAGGCTGATGTCTCAGTCTGAAGGAGCTGCATGGAGGGCAGGGAGGGCCCCAGTTCAAATACAGTTTGTCCCTGATGGATTGCATTTGACAGCTCGTTGCCAGTCTAGCGAGCTGGGATGGATATTTGTGAAATTCATATCCTCAAATAAACACATGTCCCAGTAAAAGTGAGCAAATAAAACCTTTTGGCTCGGAGCCTTCGAGGGCACGTTTATGTAACCGGGTTCAGCCTGGGCTCACACTCACTGGGGTCCTCCTGTGAACTGGCAAAATCAGCAAGAACAACTGCAAGAAAGTCCTGGACCTTTGTTGTTGCATTCCAAGGTGTAAATATTATGACTAGAAATAATTAGGGGAGAATGTGTGATGATGTGATAGCTATAATTATTGTGTGTGTATTGCCACCTAATTAGCAGATGCATGGCTGGCCTGTCTGCACCTGGATCCCACAGAAATGCTGTTGCTCTGGTGTTCATGATCCTGGGAGTTTCCAGCCTTGACTTTGGGCTCTTTTCAGCCTCTGTAAAAGCTCAGCTGGTCCATTCCCATGTAGCCCCCTGATCTGCAGAGCCTGGAGGTGCCACATTGCACCCTTCTGTTACCAGCTTTGGAAAAGCAGGAGTGCACTGGCCTTTAGTGTTGGATCTGTTATTGCTGGTGTGCTGTGGATTGACTTGGTGTGGATAACAGCTGGCTGCTAGTGGCTTTACCTAGAGGAAAGGAGAAGGGCCTTTTGGATGATGGGGAGAGCAGTTTTTTGTCAAAGACACTATTTTGTAATGCAGCAGATGCTAAAAATAAAACTCTGAGATTTACTTTATTCCATGATAGTGAGTAGCATAACTGAGTTCAGCTAATTAGAGCTGATTTCTTAAAAGCTTTTTCATTTAAAAAGCCTTGATGACACTGCTTTTGGTGGGTTATTGTCATGTGAGTGATTTCATTCCTTTAGGTGTCAATCCTTAAAATTCCTGCCTGGCAAGGACTCATGTGTTTGAAGCCAAATTCTACTGCTCTTGCCTTCCTTTGTGGAAATAGTTCCAAGGTAACTGGTGGAGCCACTTGCAGACTGAAGATCTGGTCAATGTGATTGTAATGCAGGGATTGAGCTGGATGCTGACAGCCCTCTCTGCTCCCAGGGAATATTGAAGATGTGCTGCCAGATGTCACAGCAGAAGAGAAATGCTAAAACATGCTTTGGGAAACCACAAAGCCATGACATTAACTGAGAGCTGAAATATCAATAGCCTTGCCTGCAGTTCATAAAAAAGAGAGCTTAACTTCCCTGTGTTGGCCAGCTGGTGACTTTTCTGTCAAGCCTTGGGTGCCTGCTGGGTGTCAGGAAATCACAACTTCGTGGTAGCATGTGCATCCAGGCTGTGATTGTCCTCACTGGAGATCCTGGCTGCAGAGGGCTTTGCAGGGCTCAGGACAGCGCTGAGCGAGGTGTTTCATGAATGCAGGAGTGTCAGGGATGGTCCCTGCCCTGAACAGGTACATTTCAGTAGGTAGGACAGGAGAGAAGATGGGCTGGGGCAGGGAGCGAGATGAGAACAGGCCGAGTGCGCTGCAGGTGATGACAGCAGTGCCAGAGGCTGTGAGATGTGGAGCTGTGCAGCTCTGAGGAGATGCTGAGCTGGGCACTGCGAGGGGATCAGCTCCTGCACCCTCACATTGCTGCCTGCTGCTTGGAACAGGCTGGAATGAGCCCCTGGCAGTGCCACAGGACAGTCTGTGTGCCATGTCCATGAACCCTGGCATTGCTCTGCCACAGGACAGTCTGTGTGCCACGTCCCTGTCCCCTGGCACTGCCACAGGACAGTCTGTGTGCCATGTCCCTGTACCCTGGCACTGCTCTGCCACAGGACAGGTTGTGTGTCCTGTCCCTGAACCCTGGCACTGCCACAGGACAGTCTGTGTGCCACGTCCCTGTACCCTGGCACTGCCACAGGACAGTCTGTGTGCCATGTCCCTGTCCCCTGGCACTGCCACAGGACAGTCTGTGTGCCATGTCCCTGTCCCCTGGCACTGCCACAGGACACAGTTTGTGCCATGTCCATGAACCCTGGCACTGCTCTGCCACAGGACAGTCTGTGTGCCATGTCCATGAACCCTGGCACTGCCACAGGACAGTCTGTGTGCCATGTCCATGAACCCTGGCACTGCCACAGGACACAGTTTGTGCCATGTCCCCTGGCCATTGCTGCTGCTCACTGGGCTGTTGGGCTGTTGGGATGGTGGTTTTGTTTGCTTTGGGGCTCTTTGATATCAATATCCTTTTTTAAACGGATTGATTAAATGTACATGTTCATAAGGCAGGTGGAACCTCTTGAATCCAGAAACTAATGAGAAAGTGCTTTGCTGTGGGAATTTTTTTTGGTAACTGTGATTAGTGATCATTAAACTCAGCATGCTTTCAAAAACTACTTATGTAACGGGCAATCACATATGTGTTTTTAATCTCCTTTCACTTTCATGAACCTTTAAAGTGTTTAAAGGAGGAAAACATCTCTTGTAGGGAGGTTTTTTTCTCAAAGACAGCTCAGCATCCAAGCTGCACAGAGAAGCATGTGTGTCTGTGTGAGCAGTGCTGTGCACACAGCTCCGAGGGAAGCTCAGAGGAGGCTGAAGAGGGCAGAAGAAGGGCCAGGATGGGCAGAGCTGGGTGGAGGAGGTGGGTGAAGATGAATGAGGAGGAAGGGCGCAGCAGCAGGGTGAGAAGGGCACAGATGGAAAGGCAGAGGTGTGGAGAGGTGGCACCTAGGGACAGGGTTTGGTGCTGTTAGGTTAATGGTAGGTAGCACTTGGTGATCTTGAAGGCTTTTCCAACCTAAACAATTCCAGGACTGTGTGAAAATCCGTGGGGTTTCAGTGACAGCACCTCGCTGTCTGTGTCCAAAACAGCAGAGCCCAAAACAGAATCTGTTCTGTGGCTCCCATGTGAAACTGTCAGAGTGGCTTCCACATGAGGCCATAAGGGAAACATTTGCTTTCTTTGTTTATATGTTTATACAAATATAAGCAGGATAAAGACGAAGGGAACGTACAGGTCCTGCTACCAGGCCATGTTCTCCTTTTGAGAAAGTGTCTGTGCAGTGATGCTTAGCCAGGATGTAGGTGTGCTCACTGGGAACACTGAGGCAGTGAAAAGCCATTTTAACTTTGAATTACGCTTAAAAAGCTTCATGAGATGCAATAGGCACCGTGCAGACACGTGAATTAATATTAAAGCAATCTGTCCTGTTTTCTCAGCTTATTCTGGAAATGGAATGTGCTTAATAATGGATTGTCCAGCTGCCCAGGCAAGCAGTCACACAGAACCAAAAGTATTTTATTTGTCTGTGGCTCTGAATTTTTAATGCAAACGACTCTGTCTCCTATGTGGAACACACTGCCTGAGGACTTGCAGTGGAATGATATTTTTCACTGAGTTTCATACTTCTGTGGAGGAGAATGCTATGAATACCTGATGATTAAGTCACTTTGTATCTTGCCATACAAGACTGTAAGAGTATAAATTATTCAAGTTTAGTGGGTGTTGAGACTTCTGCATCGGTTGTGCTCTGAATATAGAAACTGGGAGGCTTATTCAGCAAAGGAGCAGCTTGGAAACAACTGTTGGCAACTTGGAGAAATCTTGTTTTTAAAGAGAAGGAGAGGGTGTGACTAGTAAAGAAATAACTGAATGAGCACGTGGTCTTTAACAAAAGGTGTTTTCTTTGTGCAGCACTTCACTACCAGTGATGAAATCCTGCTGTTAGTGTGGGACTTTGAGTTCCCCTCCGAGATCTTTAAACACATTTTGGGGAAAAGTATTTATAGCTCTAAAGAGATTCTGTCACTTTTCCTTGGTGTTGTCGTTATCCTCACGTGCCAGGAGCTCCTCTGGAGGTTCACAGAGACTGCTGGTGGGGGAAGCCTGGTCTGGCTTTGTGCAGGAGGTGGCACAGTTCTTGTTCTGGGGGAGCTCAGCCGGGGCTGGCTGAAGGTGGCATCCCTCTCCTGTGTGTGCTGCTTTCCTGCTCGCCCAGAAAACACCCGCAGAATGCACGAGCTGTGATTCCTTCAGGAGTTACACTCACATCCTCCTTGGGTTAGGGAATTTCAGTGCAGATGGAGGTGGCTGTTGTTGAGTGCAGAAAGCTGCTCTGCCTGCCCTGGAACGAGAGGATTTCATTTGGTGCTTCAATGGAAGGTTATTGGATTGGGCTGTGTGTTGCAAGACCTAGGTTTCACAGAAGGATATTAGTAGAAGGATATTAAATTTTGCTGTTTGTTGCAGGGTTTGGGTTCCTGTGACATGAACAGCCTTCTTCAGCCTTCCATGTATGTAATGGTTCTGTTTTGATGAGGATTTCTCATGGAAGAATGCCTTTCTTGTGCCTTTGTTTCTGAACTCCTCTCTCCTCTCTGTTTCAGTGCTCTGTTTGCATGGCTGCTGCTGAGTACATGAAGAAATAAAGTGTCCACAGAGAGACTGATTTATCTTTTACCATAGACTGGCTTCTTTTCTAAACTGGTCTCTATGGCCAGTGCCTGATCTGGCTTTTCAGCCCTGCTGTTACAGCTGTACACCTCAGCCAATTGATTCACATTTCTTTCTTTGAGGCTTGTGTGCTTGGTTTTCCTGCAGTTGATGTATTCTCCCTGTGCTGCAGGCATGTGCTGTATTTAGCCCTGATAACACAGCAGTAAACAGATCCTGCATATGATGGAAATGGATCCTTTTAATTAATCTGGCATTGCGCTCCGTGTGTTTAAAAATAAAAAGGCCATACAGCTTTAGTTCCTTGTGCTGCTTTTGGCTCTGCCAGCAGTAACTAAAGCTTTTCTCCATCCACAGGGCCCTGCTGCCCTCCTTGTCATGTTCTAGCAAGCATCAGCCTCCTGCCTCTTGGGTCGTGGTGTTGGTATGTACCAGCAGAAGTTCTTGTAAACTACCCATGGGCACATTTGTTCCATTTCAGGAGTGATGTGATGCCTTCTTCCTTGGGAAGTTTGTGGTTTTGATCCTTTCCTTGGATGCTGAGGATTAAAGTTGTGTATGTGCACCTGCTTATTCATTGCTAAAATTCTGTTCATGTGTTTTAGAAAGCGCAGCTTTTACAACATGGAAAGAAAACTGACACAGTGGTGGCCAGTGTAAGCAGTGACCCTTCAGTGGTGGCTCGAATCACCCTGTAATGAATAAATGGTGTCTGCTTGATGTTATCTGGGGAAGCAGTCAGTGCTCCCCATTTCGTGTGCTGCACGGTGCCAGAGCTGCCCGTGTCAGGAGATCTCCAGGGCGGTCCTGGGGCACAGCCTCCCCACCTGGGCTCTCTCTGTGGGAGGCTCTGGGCTGGTGGCAGGAGGGCACTGAGGGGTTGCAGCGTGTCTGGAGAGG
>NW_005054349.1:637593-646424 GCF_000277835.1 Geospiza fortis | reverse complement strand
CCTGCTGGGCTCAGCCTGGAGCAGGAGCTGCCCTGGGCAGGGGATGGCAGCCTGGCAGCTGGCACCGTTTGACCTCTGCTGCCTGCACAGGTGTGAACTCACCTCACTTGGTGTCTGCAGCCTCAGCACCTGTGCAGGAACGGCAGCACCTACCTCCCCCTCTGGATGTGCACTCCAGGACACATTTTGTGAAGTTTTGGGACCTGCTTATTGATTGGTTCTGCCTTATGCATCCCCTGGGGAAAGAACTGATCAGAGAGCTGCTCTGCTCAGGGCCTGAGGTGCCTGGGTAGCACAGCAGCTCTCAGAGCTGCCTTTCACTGCTGGGGGATGAGTATTTTGGTGGAGTCATTTTCCAGCAAGGCTTTTGTGGCTGCTCGCTGCACAAGAGGCTTGTATCTTACTAATATTTTTCCCAATGAACATCTCAATGAGTAAAAGCATAATTTGGCAGACATCTGCCAGCTCACAGAAAGGATCTGTTTACAAGTGAAGAAAAGTTATTTGTTGACATGGTAATTTTGCAGTATAATATGTACTGCAGCCTCAGAGAGCTGCAAGCTATCACACATTTAAAAGTGGAAAGGCAGAGAAT
Source organism: Geospiza fortis (assembly GCF_000277835.1). NCBI lineage: Eukaryota > Metazoa > Chordata > Aves > Passeriformes > Thraupidae > Geospiza > Geospiza fortis. The sequence goes on along the minus strand of NW_005054349.1, from coordinate 645,829 downwards.
GTATGGATTGCTGTGGGAAATGCACTTGAAATCAGTTATTTGACATTGAAAACTAAATTAAAATGTCTGGTTTTTACAGAGTCTAGCGACTGCAGTAAAGCAACAGAAGAGTGTCACAAGGAGAGATCTGGCTCTTGTTCTCACACCAGCTTTGGCTGGGAAAACAGGGAGAAGTGCTGGGAAAGCTTTTTCCTTCATGCTGGTGCCTGGTGGGATTTAATGGGAAAATGACTTTTTCCTATCTTCTTTGCCCCTTTTACTTTTGAAATACCCTTACAATGGATGGGTTTCCTTCATTCCCTGCAGCCCTCCTGTGCAGCCAGGGCACTGCTGTGCTGCTGTGAGGAGGGACAGCAGTGTCCGTGTGTCCGTCCAGCACAGCCCGGCCTGCAGGTGTGTCACATCAGCGTGGGGCTGTGCTCAGAGCCTGAGTCACCCTGAGGGGCACCTTGTCCTGCCCAGGTGTGTGGGGTGGCACGGGTCCCTGCTCTGTGTGGGGTGGCACGGGTCCCTGCCCTGTGTGGGGTGGCACAGGTCCCTGCCCTGTGTGGGGTGGCACAGGTCCCTGCCCTGTGTGGGGTGGCACGGGTCCCTGCCCTGTGTGGGTCCCTGCTCCCTCTGTTGAAGGACAGGGTTTCTCTCCTGTAAAGCTGTCTGGGTGGGCAGGCCTGTGTTCCCCTTCCTTCTCCTCTGCTCTCAGCCTGCTGTTTGGCACATCCCTCTGTGCCCAGGGCTCCTGCTGGCACAGTGACCTTGTCAGCAGCCTGGAGAGTGTGCTCCATGGGTGAGGGAATAGGAGGATCAGAGCTCACTTGTGTGGAGATTGGAGCCCAGGCAGTTTGGATGACGCCCTCTCTGTAAACATATGTTAATTACAGAACGCCTGATCACAGATGGCGTAATTTAATTACCCGATAATAAAGACACACATCCTCCTTCTCTTGTTTCAGAGCAGGTAAACATCCACGAAGAAATAGTTTCAGAGAGAAGTTATGAGCGATCCAATTAAAGCTGATAATTTATTTGTAGGTCTGATTAGGTGGTGTATAAAATTCTTTGAGATTCTGAGAAGATATTTCTGCCTTGGCAGCAGGAACTGTTTGGTTTTGTACTGGAACTTCTCTCTCTTCTTTGGGGGCCTTTATTCAGAGATGAGACGAAAACTGATCAAATAATTGCATGCTTGATAAAAGTAGGTTTTATTTTTCCACCGAGAAAATAAACTGCTTGAGGCAAAAAATGTACTGCGTTTAAAGTTATTAATTTAATTGAATTTGCATGATGAATTCTTGTTCTGGGTATTGCTCATGACAAGATGTTTCCAAACATTCAGTAAATGAAGCTTTAGATGAATTGGCCATTTCCAGTAAGTTTTTATTTTGTAACTGAATCAGTCTCATTTTGGATGTCTGTATATATTCTGTTAATATTGCAATACAGTTATATGGGTTTTTTTCCTTCTCTAGTGTTTGTTCATGGTGGAATTCTGCACATGCTCACCTGCAAATTATTTTAAAAGACAGGAAACGTACAGTAGAAAAGACTTGAATTTTTGCATAGATTAATTACCCGCTTTGAATTACTTAGTTTTATGATTTTGGAAAAGTTAAATTTTTTTCAAAATTCTGGAATTGCTGAGCATAACAAGAAAAGATAGTTGATAATTTTTGTAGAAATAAAACATAAATTACAATATTTCTATAAATTTGAAAGAAAATTCAAACCAATCTCAAACTCAGGTGACAGCTCTTACTCAAATTTTTTGTCAGATTTTACTTTTCACATTTATTCTGTGGAAACTTTGTCATAATGGATTTTACTAGTAATTAATTAATTAGAAATTAAGTAGTACACTTGTAACTTCTGATGAAGGGGGTATGTAAAGCAAGGCAAGATTTAAGGGTCTGACAGGTTCTTTTAATTTTAGTTATTCCATGCAGAAGTAACTTTAGGACAGATTAAATAGTTTGGAAGGAATAATGTTAGGAAGTGAATGTCATGGTTCCATCAGCTGCTTCTCCCTCCCGGCTCAGTTGTTGGTATCACAGCATTTGGTGCTGCATGTGTTCAGCTGGGGTATTTTTCTACTATCTGGGGTATTTTCAAACATATCTGTTTGCTCCAGGTTTCAGTCCTGTTCTGTTCACTCAAATAATCCCCTGAAGTCCACTCACAAGCCAGCGGCCATGTCCTGGTAGAGTCAAGCAATTATTCACAGCAAGAGAAAGTTAATGTAACAAATATAACAGTCATGGTCTGCTTTAACTTCCCTGTAATTCATTTATGGTGTAGTTCATGTAAAATACATCACTGTAGTTTATTAATAATCCAAGTATTAGAGCAGGATCAGGTGTATTTTTAGACACTACTCAGTCTTATTAGAATACTTCCTGTGCTTGTCTGGACAGAAATATGTACACACCCTTGAGTTTACTTGCTTTTAAGTGTATCCTGTGCTGTGCCCAGTGAATATGTCTGAAACACTCAGAAATCCCCCCAAAGTGAAGCAGAATGCTGCCCTTCCCTCAGGTGCCTGTGCAGGGGGAGGCAGTGCTGCTGGGTGGTGGGGGCAGAGCCCAGGGGCTGGTGCCTCTGAAGCACTCAGAAATCCCCCAGAAATGAAATACAATACTGCTCTTCCCTTCCAGAACTGGTGGGCAGGTGCCTGCGCAGGTGGAGGCAGGGCTGCTGGGCAGAGCCCAGGGGCTGGCTGACAGGACACCGGGAGGCACTGGAGCCTGAGCTCACTTCTGAAAGGTGCATGGTTGTAATTCAGGGTGTGCCTGTTCAGGCAGTGTGTGAGAGAGGGCAGATTTGGGCTCTTTTTCCCCATGGTGGAGATTCCGAAAGGCTTGACGGCTTTCTCTAGAGCCATTCTCATCAAGCATGGTTGGAAAAGGGTGGTAAGAGAGCCTGGGAGCTGTGTGAGCTCTGCAGTGCATGCCCAAGGTAAGGGACTGGTGGGCATTTCTGCTGTGGTGCTCTGAAGGGTGCCAGGCCATCACTGCAAAAATGCCTTTGCCCCTCGTGGCTCCAAACCTTCCACAGTCCATTACTGCAGGTACTTGAAACTAAAAACCGGAGAAATTTGTTCTGTCAGCTTGTTCTATACCAAAACTGTGTTTGTAGCATCTTTTGATGAGTTTGAGTGGATGTCTCATTTCAAGGAGATGTTATGTTCAGACCCATGCCCGCCGTGGAGACTGATTTGCAAACTGCAAGAATGAAGCTATTTTAATTCCTTCTGTGCTCTCAAAGCTCACAGCACCTCTTTGCTTGGAATTGTTTTTCCACACTTTATTTCAGTCCTGAGAAGCCTGAAACAGATGATGTTGGCAAGGAGAATATTCTGCTCTGTCAAGTATTATAACCTTGTTTTGGTATCAGCGACTCATCTTGAGGAGGAGGCTAAAATTAATCCTAGCACTATTTTGTCCGACAGCTTCATCTGGAAACTCAAAGCCAATGCAAATTGCAGAGGGGAGGTCACATGGAGATATCAGATGATTACAAGCTGTTTCTCTTGGGTGCCTTCTCAGCTCTTCAGGATGTATCAGGAAAGTGCAGAATGAATCCAAACAAAAGCAGGCCCAGGCTTCGCTCTGCGCTTCAGAGGGTCTGCAAAGCTTATGGCACTGACTTCTAAAAGCTGGGGAGTGGGGGAGTGTATCTGTATGTGCAGCTGGCATAAATACATGGTGTAATTATGAAACCTGCCCCCACCTGTGCAGCAGCTGACCCCAGTGCTGGTGCTCCTGAGTTCCTGTGCAGTGAGAGCAGGGGCTGCTCCAGCTCGTTTGTGTGCTCATGCTGCTCCAGCCAAGTGGGAGTTAACTGAGTGTTTCTTGAGCTGACCTACATGAGGGGGTTCTGTCTAGTAGGTGTGTTTGTGCCAGACTAAAATTCAGGGGTTGGCTTTCAGGGGAAGAGATGCTGTGTGAGGAAATGCCATGTTTGGCAAGCAGGAGAGGAGGTTCTGATCTTCCTTCCACCTGGAGGTGCAAACAAAACAGGCTGGAGCCACGAGCCCAGGGGGCTTCAGGCTGAGTGTGCCCCTGGACCAGCACCTTCCAGCACTCCTGAGCACCATCCCTGTGGACACCCTTGTTCCCACAGGGCAGGGCTGTCCTTGCAGGGCAGCCTGGAAGCTCCTCAGGAGGAGAATGAGGGTGAGGGGGATGGCAGGGGGGTTGGTGAGGTAGGGTCTGGCATTATTTCAGGGAAGTATTTAGCATATGTCCAGCTTGGCAAGCGAGAGGTCTCTGAAGTCAGTTGGACTGTGCTGTTGCTTAAAATAACATAAGAGGGCAGACTTCTTTCTCTTTTTTAGTTTTTTTTTTTTTTCACATGGAGCTGCAGCCTCTGGGGCTTGTGTGTGGAATGAGGAGCAGAGCAGGCAGAAATACAGCTGTGGCACTCACACCACTTCAGAGTGATCTGAAGCTTTGCCTGCAGCCAGGAGCTGCTGCTGGCATTGCGTTCCTGGGGCACATGGTGCCACTAATGGCCAAAACAAATCTGGCAGCTTTGGCAGCTCCTGAAGCTGGCCCTTCCCAGGGACTGCTGGTGCAGGAGTTGGGAGAAGTTTGGTGAGAAGATGGCCACGGACAGGAGTGCAGGGTGTTTGCATGGGCTTTAGGCTGTGTGTGGAGCACATCCCAGTGGCTGGGGTCCCCGGGGACCTTCTGCTTTTCCCAGCTCGCACAGTGATCAAGAGCCAGCAGTGAACCTGCTCCCGGGGGATCTCTCCTGGAGGGTTTTCACACCCCCGGGATTGCCAAGGGGGCTGTGAGCTGTTGAGTAGAAAGGCTCGAGTGAAGCTGAACTTTCATGCCCTTGGAATGCTCAGTAACATAGAAATGGGTGATCTTGAAAATCCTTTTTATGCAGGAAAAAATGACATAATGCTGTATTGAAAAAAAAGGGTTGGTAAACCCAGAATTTTGGTAATAGTTCCCAGTCTCTCCAGTTCAGTAGTGATGAGAATCACAGGGTGATAGGAGGAAGGGGGTGAAAAGGCAGAATTAATGATGAATTATTGGGGGCTATTAAGCTCTAGAGGCATTTCCAGCAGTGTTGATTGTCTGTGTGATGACAGAGTTCCAGAAAGATTCGGGCAATGGTGTTTTGTTCTTGCACAGATCTGCTCACGTTGATGACAGTGGGAATCTGCCTGAAGTGCAGAGTGCTCAGCATGTCATTGTGGCAGAGGTATTTTTAGCAGTACTGACCAGGTAATGTTCCAGTTCCTGCCACTCGGACGGCTGGCTAGAGACCAACCAGCTTCTCCAGTGTTAAATCCTTTCAAAGTTCTCCCCAGTACCTGTGGGTTCAGAGTAGCAGTGCTGGCTGTGGTACCCAGGCTTGCAGCCTTCTGAGTGAGCTGCAGAATGGGGATGTCAGTGTCCTGAGGCCAAAAATACCATTCTGTCTAGGGAACTGAAGTGCTTTGTAGTGGTTTTTTAGATGCTGTTGTTGGGGACGGGGGTTTTGTTGTTATGGGTTTGTGTTTTTTCCTTCCTTTCAAATTAGAAAGAAGCTGCTGTGATTCAGATAAATGCATCACCTGGGTTAATTGCCTTGTGTGGAAATGCACGTGTTTGCATGTTTCTCTTCATTTGAGATGAATGGGAGAGCTGCACTCTTGTCAAGTGTACTTTGAGGTAAATATGTATTTGAACTGCGACAGCTAGGAACAGCATGTAAGCAGATTAGTAAAAATACTGAACAAAAATGGCATAATTCCTCCAGAGATCTCAGAGCACACTGTCAAGGTGGTTATTTCATTGCTTCCTTATCTTAACAGGAGTGAGATGCAAAATTGTGTTGTACTGATGGCTGTGGTAGGAATAGGATCTGAGACGCCTCTACTGCTCATGGGATTCTTTTGCAGCTCCAGGAAGCACTGAAGGGATGGACTGAACTCCTGAAGCAAACTTGGTGTAGACAGAATACTCTTATGTGTGTTCCAGCATCTAGGACAGGGCAGTGACAAAGGCATTGGCAGTAAATTCTTGTGGAGCTTGTAAAGCCCACTGAGAGCAGGGTGTAGCTGCCTGTGATCCTAAGGAGATGTTCAGATGTTCTGGTTAGATGACATTTCTAAGAGCTCTCTTTGATTTCTGTTTGTGGAACAATAGCATTTTCTGTCCTCAATAATTTGCGGGAGAAATAAATCCATGTTCCTTCCAAGGGAAGCATTCAGTAACTGAGCACAGCTGAGTGCTGCAGTAGTGCAGTGCTGGGCAGGAAGAAGTTGTAGACTTGGTGGCTAAGTGGGAGCAGACATTATCATTATTCAGTGGGTCTTTCGCTGTTTGTGGCTCTTCAGGACTGGGTTGGGTTGTGTTCTTTGCTTGTTTCATCTTTTGCACCACTTAATCTTCCAGAGGGGTTTTTCTGTCCGGGATGATTTCCTTTGACAGCAGTGTGCTGAGCAGTGGCATGGTGGGGGTTTTTTGTTTGTTTGGGTGGGGTTTTTGTTGTTGTTGTTTTGCATAGGTTTAGGAAACAGAAGAGGGAGGAGAGATGGGGATTTGAAATCTTTCATCTAAATTGAGCCATTGTGAATTTAGGATCTAGGGCAGAGTGTTAAAAAGAATTAATCATTAATGAACCAATAAAGAGCATTAAAAGACAAATTGGCTGAACCTTCCTGGCCTTTTTCATTTCCTTCTATGGAAACAAAGTCTAGAGTGCCAGATGATAAATAGCTGCAGTCCAGCTATTCTTGCAGGATTAACATTGTGAAATCACAAATAATGCAAGCATTTGCTTTTAGTGCATTAACTGAATAAAAGCCTTTCCTTTTGTGCCTGGTTTATGTTCACAGAGGCAGCCTAGAATAAACATCTGCCTTCAGAGCAGCCTAATTCCTGCTCTTGCTTCCTCTTCTGCTGTGCTTCCCAAGGAATTGATTAGTGGGCAAGGATCCTCAGCAGCAGTTCCTGTCCTGGTGTCAGGTCCTGCACCTCCAGCCAGAGCAGTTTAATCCTCCTTGTGCCTCCTGCAGCCCCTGTGCCATGGTGCCTTGGTGTGATTCTGTCTGTGTGCCTCCTGCAGCCCCTGTGCCATGGTGCTGTGCCCTCCCTGCAGGGCAGGCTGCTCTCCAGCCCTGCCCAGCACTGTCCCCTGCCCACCCTGCTGTGCCAGGCGCTGTCCCAGCACCCAGGGCACTCTGGGGCAGTGGTGTTAGCTGGGAGAGCGGGGGCATTGGTGGATGGAACTCCAGAACTGAGCTCAGCAGCTGAGCAGGATTTCTGCCCCTGGGCCCTGCTCCCAGCAGTCACGGGGATGCCCCTCCCAATGGGTGAACGGTGCCCACTCCCATGAGCTTCAGTGAGTTGTGACTTCAGGTGTGGGAATCAGAAAAGAGAAATCAAATTGATTGTACTGCTTTAGTCTTGAGAATTGACATTAATGTAATTGAGATTGAATTCATCAGAATGTTTCAGTGGAAACCCAAGGATTGAATGCATTCCACGTTTATTTGAAATTTTTGGATTTGACACTGTAAGAATTTTAAATGCCATTCTTGCCAATGCATGAAGCTGCATCAATGTGTTTAAATGTTTAGTCCTGTGAATTAACTGTTGAGTTTTCTGCATTAAAATGGAGTGGAAGCTGCAGTTGAAAGAAGTGGATCCAGTGTCTGAACTGGGCATGGAAAACATTTTAATCTTGTGAAGGCTCTCCTGGTAATCAGTGAATTTGGGTTGATTTTGAGCTTCTGAGGCACGTTACAGAAATATTTCTGGTCTCTTTGCTGCCTGAGCCCCCCATGGCGTTTGGCCGAGCAGAGGGTGCAGGATTTTGGTGGTGAGGAGGTGCAGGATTTTGGTGGTGAGGAGGTGTAGCGCCAGTGCTCCTGCAGGGAGCTCAGCCTCGGCTACCACCACAGCTCCTGGAGCTCAGAGGCGACTGGAATTCAAACCTGACAAACAGGAATTCTCTGTGGGTCATTCAGGCACCTCACATGTGGGAAGCTCATGAATACCTATCTCAGAGCATCGTTTGATTGAAAGAATAAATTTGAATTCGTGCTGGTTTGCTTTGTACCCGGCAAAACTGTGGGAAGAAAGAACACAGGTTGTAGCTGTCTTCCTTCTCTTCCTCCTCCTCCCAGCCCACATGAGCTCCAGTGGAATTCTCAGATGGAGTCTGATGCATTTCCCCATCTCTGAGAGTCAGAAAAGACAAAATAGCTTTTTTTCCTCCCTTACACCCTGAAAATTTT
>NW_005054349.1:636189-637583 GCF_000277835.1 Geospiza fortis | reverse complement strand
GCAGGAATGTAAATGCTGTTGCTTCCCTCTGAGGAACAGGACAGTTCCGCTGCTGTGATAAATCAGTGCCTCTGTGACAGTGGGAGCAGTTGGTGAATTAGGAATGTTTTGCATTTTGCCATTTTGCTTTCTGCCTCTCTTTGGACGGGTGTCAGCATCTCGGTCCTTAGAGAGATGGGCTGGCTGCTGTGAAGGGCCCTGCCCCGAGCTCAGGCTGAGCCAGCAGGTGCTTGTGATCCTCGGTGTGTGTGCCACCCATCATGTGCCTTCCCAGCAAAGGGCACTCGGCTTCCTGAGCCCCTGGCTGGGACACGGAGCTCTGCCCTGCCAGGGACGCACGTGGCTCCAGGGGAACCTGCTCAGGTGGAGACCAGAGCTCTCCGGGGTGAACCGCCTGGGGGAGAGCCAGGATGGAAAGGGATCAGTGAGGCACTCCCTGGTTTGCAGCAGTGTCAGAGTGGATCAGCAGATCCAGGTGCTCCCCCGAGTTCTGTGTTCTCATCAAAGGTAGGAAGTATGTTTAAGGGCAAATAGGGTTGAGCTTTTATGGTAGGACTTGGTCTCTTGCCCTCTGAGGGTGCCCGTGTGATGTGGGAGATCTGGCAGTGGGAACAAGCTGAAACTGAAATGTGCTTCTGAATGATGCTCATTATTCTTGTTGAAAGAAAGAAAGGCAGCAGATGCAAGCCTACGAGTTGAAATTGCATTTACTGTTACCTTACAAATGTGTGTTAATCCTTCCCTGTGCAGCCTTTCACACATCCAGATGATAAACTGAGCTCAAAGCTTTCATCATGATAATGATAGTGATGGCAGCATATAGAGGGAAGAATGAAGGATGGTGATGCCAGAGACTCTGTTATAATACTGCTTATTACTTGTAGGACTTATTTAAAATGTAGTGATCAAGCGTCAGAAGCTGGTAATTGAATACATTCTTCAAATCTCAGTGGTTTAGGTCAGGGGGCCTGCTGGGATGAGGAGGTGTACTGTGTGCTTGTGTGTGTAACATGTCTGGTGTGCTGCTATAGCTGGTGTGTAAAGAAAAGGAAAAAAGCCTGTTCTCATGTGTCCCAAAAGCGTGGAAGGCGTTTGCAGTGACGCTGTGGTGTAAAGCAGACTGAAAAAAGATGCTGCACTCACTCACAGTTGTGGCTGCTAGCGGGAGGCGTTACTGGGGATTTATGCAGCGTGTCTGGAAAGCCATGAGGCTGCATTCCTCAGGCCCTGCGAGGGGCTGCAGGGCCTGCGAGGGGCTGCAGGGCCTGCGAGGGGCTGCTCTGGAGTCAGAGACCCGGAGAGCTGCAGGCATGTGCCAGGGCAGCACACACACCTGCCCTGCCCCTCTGCTCTGCTGGCAGAGCATGTGCCTGCTGCAGGGCTGCGTGTGTGCC
>NW_005054349.1:633407-635758 GCF_000277835.1 Geospiza fortis | reverse complement strand
GCTGCAGGGCTGTTCCTGTTCCCACTGCAGGGCTGCCTGCTGCAGGGCTGTTCCTGTTCCCACTGCAGGGCTGCGTGCTGCGGGGCTGCTCAGCACCTCGGGGTGCTGTGGCGTGGTTAATTCGGGTTTAAGGGGACACACAGTAACGGGGGATGTGGAGTCAGTGCATTGGCTCTCGGTGTCTCCCCAGAGGCAGAGCAGGTGAGGGCAGCAGGACGGGGCCTGGGTGCCAGGAGCAGCAGTGCCTGGCACTGGCACTGTGCCCCCTCTGGAAGCGTGGGGCGTTCACTGGGCCCCAGGGCTCACCAGCCCCTCACTGCACACAGACTCTGCAGTCTGAGCTGCCCACACCTTGCCCAGGCTGGGCAGTGCTGGGAGGGTGAGCTGTGCCCTGCCTGGGCCTGGCACGGGGCAGGGGGGCACAGGCTGAGCTCGGGGTGTCACTGTCCCCCTGAGGGACACCTGGGCCGTGGGTGTGAGGCTGGGGAGCTCGGCAGGGCAGGGGCTGACAGCAGGGCAGGGCAGGGGCAGACAGCAGGGCAGGGCAGGGGCAGACAGCAGGGCAGGGCAGGGGCAGACAGCAGGGCAGGGCAGGGGCAGACAGCAGGGCAGGGCAGGGGCAGACAGCAGGGCAGGGCAGGGGCAGACAGCAGGGCAGGGCAGGGGCAGACAGCAGGGCAGGGCAGGGGCAGACAGCAGGGCAGGGCAGGGGCAGACAGCAGGGCAGGGCAGGGGCAGACAGCAGGGCAGGGCAGGGGCAGACAGCAGGGCAGGGCAGGGGCTGACAGCAGGACACGGACAGAGGGCCGCGGAGCCAGGCTGAGCTCAGGAGAAGAGGCCAGCCTTGCCTCTTGGCTGGCTGCTGCTGGAAATGTGCACACAGATCACACTTGAGTGCTTTTCCGGAGATCTGCTGTTCTGTGAGCGCATGGAGGACGGCTCAGCAAGCTCTGAGGAAATGAGCTGGGGCCCTGGGAGGCGCAGGCTGGCAGAGCTGCCCGTCCCTGTCACACACGGGCACTCAGTGCCCGGGCAGGGTGAGATGCTGGAGAGCCTCCTGCACGGAGCACAGGTACAGAAAACACCCCAAACACCCCACCCCTCGTGCCTCAGCACACTGAGGGGATCTCTGAGGGCTGTGCCAGAGCAGGAGATTGGTTTAAATTGAATTTTTCCTCCCTGTTGCACTGTGGATGGAGTCTGCACTGTGTAAGCTCTCAGCCAAGGAAGGATTTGGCATCATGTGGGCAAATGCCTTTTGTTCAAAGGATTGCAGTTTGCATACTCAACGAAAAGAATCTTCCTTTTATTTGGACAGGATCAGTGAAAACTTCTTGAATTGCCTTTTAAAAATCATTTTAAAAAGGAACTTGTCAAGCTACCAAGAAAAAAAAAACAGCAGGTAGAGCATGCAACAAAATACAAAGAAGTAAAAAATAACTTCAAAAGCTGCATGTGAAAATTTCAGTCTTTGAGCATCTTTTTCATTATTTATGTGACAGGAAGTCTTCTTTTTCTTTTTTTTTTTGTTCATCTTCCCTCTCTCTTCTTCTCTCCACTGGATCTGTGGGGAAAAAAGATAAAAATTTGGTTCTGAGGACTAAATTTTTAATTATGTTCCTTTTTGAACTCTGCATAACAGATCGCAAAATAAAGCTAAGAAAACAAAATCCAGGAGGGGAGTCCCAGCTCTTGTGGCTGGGAGATGGATAGAATTTACTGTCTCTGGTAGTGTGTAAGAGATGAAATGTGTTCAGACATTTCTGTAGCAGTGTTTAAAACAGTGCTGGGCACCAGCCAGGCTGGCAGCGAGTGAGGCAGGGTTTGGGTCCCTCCTTCAGAGCCTTTCCCCATGACTGCTCTGGGGACTCGGTGCTGCCTTGTTCAGACAGCTCTGCGGCACCTGCTGCCCTTTCCCTGGGATTTGGGGTGGCCCCGAGCCTCCCCTTCACCACAGGCAGGCTGGCGACGCCACCATGGAAAGGATGAAATTCCTTTCATAGAAAACAAAGGTTCTAAGGTTATTTTAAAATTTATAATGTCTAATTTAGCTATTTTTATTTAAAAACCAAGGAAACAGGCAAATACTTCAACAGTTCTGAAATGGGATTGTTTTGTTTCAGTACATGGAGCAAACAGAAACAGTCTTAGAAATCAGTTTGATGTTAAGCTGTTTCCTAATGTGGCATTCTTTTCTTTGCTGCAGTTCAGGGAATTAAGGCATGCCTGGGGAGGGCTTGAGGAGTTGGAAGGGCAGTTTGTGCTTTCTGTGATGCTCTGAGCCTTGGTAGGTCTGTGTGGTTTGGTGAAGGCAAAGGTGTGTGCACTGGGACAGCCTTGAGCTCCTCATG
>NW_005054349.1:602985-633397 GCF_000277835.1 Geospiza fortis | reverse complement strand
TGCATTAATGGCAGTGAGAAATAAGTGTGATACAGAGGGAATTCTTTCAACCCCACATGTCCTATGCTTGTGAAAAAGTATTCCAGTGTAGCAGGTTCACTTCATTGCCTTCCCTGAACAGTAAAATCTGAGGAAATATTCATAGGCAAAAAGTTAGAATTCTGCTTTCTTTCAGGAAAATCATGGTTTCTCCTCCCCAGTCTTTTATTTGACAAGACCTGCAGTGTGTAGATACTTTAAGTTTCTCTTTCATTTCTAAAAATTGTCTTGTGGCCATGCCTTCTGCTCTGATTCCTGAAGGACTTGTTACTTTTGAGTAGTTGGCATGTGGCATAGCTCAGAGCAACCCTAGAACAGCTGTAAGAGAAACACGTTTGTTTCCCTGTCCTGTTTGTATCAGGATCAAGGAGCTTGAGGCCTGTTGGAATTTCCATTTAGCTCTTGCAGTGGAATACTGAGATGTGCTGCTGCCAGGTGTCCCTCTGTGTGTGCTGCTAGGATGATCTCTGGCTGCTGAGCACCCTGCTGAACATGGTCTGGTCACCCACTGCCCCGTGTCTGCTGTGCACAGAGACAATTGTCACCACGTGTGGATTCAGTTTTGTCTTTCAGACGTTCTTTCAAAGTCATTAACTATCCCTTCTCCGTACTCTTACATTTCTTTCACCTTCTGTTGTGGCTGGAAGGTGCATTCCCCGTTGAGGGCAGTGGCAGAGCTCGCTGGGCAGAGTGAGGGTGGCAGTGTTGTGGAATTGCACTCCAGCAGTGCCTGGAGTGAGCCACAGACTGACTGCTGCTGATGCAAACCGCTGGGAAGCAAAGCTCCAGTTTTGGGTTGGGACCTACAGATTCTGTCAGTGGCTGAGTTGTCTGGGTCTCACTCAGGTGTACCAACTTCTTCCCAAAATACTCAAATGGTGATAAGCTCTGGAGAGATGGATTAACATTCTCTTCTCCTTGTTTTGGTTCCAAAGGGTATCATTGCTTGTCGTGTCCTATTTGGCAGGCATCAAATGGTTCAAAAGATGATTTTAATTCATTTCAGTTTTGCTGCTGCACTTTTGACATTTCCTGAGTAATACAGTATGTGACAGGGCTTGAAGTGAAACTTTATTCTATAAATATCCTCCCAGTTTCAGTAAAAGGGCAGGCTCCACAGGCAATTGCACTGAAAGGGCTTTGCCTTGTCCCCCACCCTTCTGTCAACCCAACACAGCGCCGAACCATCCTTGCTTTGCAGTGTGGATATCATGGCAGCTTCAGGAGCTGGAAATAAATGGTGGAGAGCTTCCCTTCCACGGAGGGCTGTGTGCTTCTTGTGCTTGTGCTGCTCCACGCAGCCTTGCCCAGCTGCAGGCACGGGGGAGCCAGCCTGGCTCTGTTTTCTGCTCCCTGAGCTCTTGCCTGGTCAGTGCCAGTGGTTTCCTCGTGCCCTCTGTGCTCCCTGCTTTCCTTCCTGCAGCTGCTGTTCTCACTGCTCAGCACATCACCCGTGTGCAGCCACTGCCTCTCTGGGCCATTTACTGTTGTTTGCCAGCAGCTGGAGTTCTGCTGGACTCTGCAATGATTCCTCTTTTCTTACAGTCACAGTCTGCTCTGTGTCAGGTCTTTGAGGCCATTTCATGCTCTAGATCAAGGAATTTCTAATATTGTGTTTCTGTCTGGAATTTTACTGAGGAAAAAATCTCGAATTCTTACAGATGGCATTTACTGAAACTGCCCTTGCCTGGGGCATGGGCAGGTTGTGATGAAGAGTGGTGCTGTGTTGGGTGGAAGCTCAGTCTGGTCACTTCTCCTTCCTGCTGGGGTTCCCTCTAATGCAGGGGTGCTGCAGCACTGCAGCTGCCTGCATTTCCTGCAGAGCCAGCGTGCAAAGGATGCTGTGGGGACTGAGCAGGCATTTGTGTCAGTCAGCAACAAGTGCAGCGCAGCCTCTGCCACATCATGCCCTGGGCAGAGAAGCCATTTGGAAAAATTGTGTGTAAGGAATAACATGTTACTCCTTCCCTCAGTCTAGTTAGTCCATGAAAAATCAATATGACTGATGATAGCCCTAAATGTGAAAGAGTCTCAGCAGAAAGGAAAATACTTCCTTTAAACATAATAAAACAGAACCCCCTGAGGTTATTTCAAACAACCGGGCAGCTAAAGGCAGGGCAAAGATGCAGAAAAATCCAGAGCACACAGCTCTTCCCTGGCCTACAGGACAATGGGTTTCACTTGCTCCTTATTTAATCTATTATGAGGAAAATGATTTTTTTTTTTCTGTTTGGTAAATTGCTCTGTGCTCTGTTAGCCAAGGTGGGAGGGCACAGAGTGCTGCTGAGGCACGGGGACATTGGCTCTAAGGGGCTCATGGGTGGCCTGGGGTCAGCCAGCTCTTGGGGCGGCTCTGGGCAAGGCTCCTGCCCTGCCTGGGGTGTGTGCAGGTCGCTGCAGTAACCTGGGGGATGAGGAGCTGCCCTGGGGTGAGGGGGCTCACAGAGGGCCCAGGGCTGTGCTGTGCTCTGCTGGGCTGGTGCTGTGCCCTGAGCTCTGTCCCGGCTCTGTCCTGGGTCTGTCCCAAGTGTGCCCCGTCTGGCACTGGAGCTCGGGAGCCCCAAAGCCGTGGGGCTGTGTCCTGCAGAACACAAAGGCAGGGCACTGTGTTCTCTAGAGTGCAGCTTTGTCCCCGTGCTGTGCCTGCTCTGAAGCCATCTGGAGGTGCCAGCGTGCTGCTGGCCAAGCTGTGCTGCCACAGAGCCCCCTGGCACCATGGGCTGTGCCCAGTGTGGGCTGTCCCTGGGCTGTGCCCAGTTTGCCCTGTCCCTGGGCTGTGCCCTGTCCCTGCGCTGTGCCCTGTGCCTGGGCTGTGCCCTGTGCCTGCGCTGTGCCCTGTGCCTGGGCTGTGCCCTGTCCCTGCGCTGTGCCCTGTCCCTGCGCTGTGCCCTGTGCCTGGGCTGTGCCCTGTCCCTGCGCTGTGCCCTGTCCCTGCGCTGTGCCCTGTGCCTGGGCTGTGCCCTGTCCCTGCGCTGTGCCCTGTCCCTGCGCTGTGCCCTGTGCCTGGGCTGTGCCCTGTGCCTGGGCTGTGCCCTGTCCCTGCGCTGTGCCCTGTGCCTGGGCTGTGCCCTGTGCCTGCGCTGTGCCCTGTCCCTGCGCTGTGCCCTGTGCCTGGGCTGTGCCCTGTGCCTGGGCTGTGCCCTGCGCCTGCGCTGTGCCCTGTCCCTGCGCTGTGCCCTGTGCCTGCGCTGTGCCCTGTCCCTGCGCTGTGCCCTGTGCCTGCGCTGTGCCCTGTGCCTGGGCTGTGCCCTGTGCCTGCGCTGTGCCCTGTCCCTGCGCTGTGCCCTGTGCCTGCGCTGTGCCCTGTGCCTGCGCTGTGCCCTGTGCCTGCGCTGTGCCCTGTGCCTGCGCTGTGCCCTGTGCCTGCGCTGTGCCCTGTGCCTGCGCTGTGCCCTGTGCCTGCGCTGTGCCCTGTGCCTGCGCTGTGCCCTGTGCCTGCGCTGTGCCCTGTGCCTGCGCTGTGCCCTGTGCCTGCGCTGTGCCCTGTGCCTGCGCTGTGCCCTGTGCCTGCGCTGTGCCCTGTGCCTGCGCTGTGCCCTGTGCCTGCGCTGTGCCCTGTGCCTGCGCTGTGCCCTGTGCCTGCGCTGTGCCCTGTGCCTGCGCTGTGCCCTGTGCCTGCGCTGTGCCCTGTGCCTGCGCTGTGCCCTGTGCCTGCGCTGTGCCCTGTGCCTGCGCTGTGCCCTGTGCCTGCGCTGTGCCCTGTGCCTGCGCTGTGCCCTGTGCCTGCGCTGTGCCCTGTGCCTGCGCTGTGCCCTGTGCCTGCGCTGTGCCCTGTGCCTGGGCTGTGCCCTGTCCCTGCGCTGTGCCCTGTGCCTGCGCTGTGCCCTGTGCCTGCGCTGTGCCCTGTGCCTGGGCTGTGCCCTGTCCCTGGGCTGTGCCCTGTGCCTGGGCTGTGCCCTGTGCCTGGGCTGTGCCCTGTGCCTGCGCTGTGCCCTGTCCCTGCGCTGTGCCCTGCGCAGGCTGGCAGGGGTTTGCAGGTGCCAGTGCAGGTGGGGATGCTCACCTGCCACGGGCTAAACGCTTGTGTCAGGCTGCTCCTGCCAGGGGACACCACAGCCCACGCTGCTGTCACATCCCTGGGCTTGGCACGCTGCACTCTTTGGGAAGAGATGGCAGCCTGACAGTGTCTCTTAGAAGAAAACAGAAGTATTTTAATTATATTTAGTATTAGTCCTGCATAGACACAAATGCCAGCATGATTTATATCATTTTGCAGTATGTTCCTCTCTGCTGAATTATGTGTAATTGTGTAGACATGGTCACTTTAAATATTTGATGGGCTTGTGTAATGTAAGACAGAGTGCAGCCTGTAGGGCCAACAAGAAATCTGGCTGTATAACTTTTATTTAATTTTATTTCAGTAGTTCAGTAAATCATTTCAGCTGGATTTGAACGTCAGAATGAGCTCATGGTTAGAGGGTAGCCTGCTGCTGTAGTTCCTGCATGGACAAGTCAGGTGCTTGGAGAGGAGCTGGAGCAGCCAGCAGAGATGAGCTGTGCCTGGGTTGGGGCTGGCAGCTGATGAAGAATATCTGAGCTGTTTGCCGCTTCAGAGGCGGTGTGTGGGGCAGGTCTGAGCTGGGGAGAAGCTTTGTGACAAGGCAGGGTTGTGTCTTCTGGAAAACACAGACTTGCCCAAAGGAGAGGTGGGTTAATGAAGCAGGAAGGTTCCTTTGGCCTCCAGTGTCATTTGCTGCTCTCTTACCTGTAGGCAGGATTTTGTTCCTGCAGCATGTTCCTCTTCCTGTCCCTGCTTATGAGAAAACAGCTGGGGACAAAGCTGCACCTCTGCCCTGGACAGTGCGTGCAGTTGGGCCTGGTGGGTGTTACTGAAATTGGCAAAAGGCTCAGGGTGAAAGGGGAGTCATCCTTCTGTGAGTGCTGGCCGCTGTTTTAGGTCAGTGTGAGAAGGGAGTCATCCTTCTGTGAGTGCTGGCCACTGTTTTAGGTCAGTGTGAGAAGGGAGTCATCCTTCTGTGAGTGGTGGCCCCTGTGTTTCAGGTCGTCTCCTTGCAGTCAGCAGTTCTCCACTGGCTGTGGGGCCTGATTCAGGGAGGTGCTGAATTCTCCTGCAGTGCAAAATGCACGGAGGATGCTCAGCAGCTTTGCAGGCTCTGATCTCTGACTGGCACCGTGCATGGCTCATAGCTCACCTGATTTTCATGGTCATTTGCCCTGTAAAAAAAAAAATCTGCCATCTCTATCAAGAGACAATATTTGTGTTTATTTGCAGGATGTTAAGTCAGATGTCATCCTTGTCAGGTGCTGCCACTGCTCATGTCAGAGGTGGTTTGAATATGACTCAGTCCAGTGAGATATTTAATACCAGCCTGTCTGAAGTGCAGTGACCACAACAGCTGCTCATTTTTGCCTGGGACAACACAAAATCTCTCACTAGCATGCTTTTCATTTGGAATTGTCTGGCTGAGGATTTCTGATCTCTTCTGGTTTTATCTGCATAGAAGTTTTTAGTTGCTCAGGTAGGTTGCTGCAATTGTAAAGTACCATGTAAATAAAACAGCTGTCCACTCAAAGAGCCTCTGCAGGAAGCGTGTAAATAGATTATAGTAAGGTTTTTAGGAAGCTCAGCTGTATCTCAGCTTAAGCTCTATTTTTTCCTTTTTCCTTTTTTATCCTCCTTTCAGGGCCATGTATAGCATAGGAGCCTTTGGAGGCTGATGCAGAACTAGACTGTGTCACCTCGTGTCTGCTCTGTTGACAAAACCATGTTATTGTGGGTGACCACAATGGAACTGAGTAGATCCAGGGCTTTGCATCTTGCTTTGACAAAGCAAGAGAAGATCAAACCCTCCATACTATCAAAGAAACGAAATACTTTCTAGTCTACTTGAGTTGAAAAATCTGTACTCACAGGTCTTTTGGTTATTTGTGAAGCCTTTTCTAGAGGGATAAAACAGATCATAATTTGATACAATTGCAGCCTAATACTCTTTGCTTTACTGGGAGTGAATGTCCAGATTTTTTTATCAGTAGCTTTGATTTCTCTGAAATCATCAAGGCTGGCTCTGCAGAATGAGCTGTAATAGCTGAGAGCTGTAATGAGAGGAGGGCACAGGGCTGCAGAAAGCTCCTGCAGCTCAGGCTCCTGCTCTGGCCCTGCTGTTGGAGCAGCCTCTGTGACCCCAAACCCTTCACGCCAGAGGAGAGCATCCCTCTGGGGCTGCTCTTCTTCCCCTTCAGCAGAGCCCTGCAGCAGCTGCTCCTGGGGCTGTGCCATCTCCGCCCTGGCAGGGCAGGCTGTGCCATCATCTCCGTCCTGGCAGGGCAGGCTGTGCCATCATCTCCGCCCTGGCAGGGCAGGCTGTGCCATCATCTCCGTCCTGGCAGTGCCTGGGGTTTGTGCTGCTCCTTGCTCAGGGACATTTCATGTCTCAGCACAGCCTGGGGGTTTCCCTGTGCCCTCCTCTGCTCCCACCCCACCTCTGCAGCCGCTTAGACCATTTCCCCTCTGCCCCTTGGCCTGCTGCTCCTGCCAGGCTGCGCTGCTGCTCACTGTTGGTGAGGCCATGTACAAATGGTTCACAGTGCTTTCTTTTCCAGGAGATTCAATTTCCCTCCTCCTCACACGAGCTGCCAAATGATCCCAGCTGCTGGGAAGACTTAAAATCCAAAACCCTTTTGATAAGTTGCATGGGTGAAGGCCCTTGGGATTAGAGCCAAACAAATGGTGTGTTTTGGCTTGTGGACTGTAGAGAAATACTGGAGACAAAGATGGCAGATAGGGGAACTGCATAAATAGAAGAGGTTTTTGGGCAGTTTTCAAGTAAGGAACAGTAACTTTAAGAAGTTATGAAGGGTTGAGCAAAATATTTTGCACAGCTAATTTTTTTATTTTGCGTCTGACCTTTAAACAAATCTAATAAACCTCAGAATCGTTGCCATTTGAAATCAAAAGAGAAAATATCAAATCCTAATTTTGAATGTCTTTTGTTAATTTTAATCGATACTTTTCCTTGAAAAAGTTGGTCTGAAAAATATCACCTACTACTTCTGATGCCAGACAGCATATTTTATGAGACATTTGTGTTTTGACAAAGCAAGCTCTGTCATACAATTTGGTTTCGCATATTTTTATACCAACATTTAAATGTTGGGCTTGAACTGCTCAGCTGTAAGAAAATACATTTATAATCTCCTTACAGTCATAGATTCTTGCATGCTGAAAGAATTGGTTAGAATAATTTGTAACTCTTCCAGATAATTTTAAATAATACATGGTTTGGAAGAAAAAAGAAATGGCAAACAGAAGCTCAGAAAGCAGCTTTTCATCTGATCATGTGAAAGGCAAGAGCAGAGCTCCAGCAGAGCTTGCCAGTGACTGAATGCTGCTGATGGAAGGATCCCACACTTGGATTTGAACCCGCTGGCCAAACGTGCTGTATAGGTGGCCAAAAGAACGAATTCTCCTTTTAGACAAAACACCTGTCCCTGCTGCCTCCAGTCCTGGGCTGCTGATTCCTCTTGGCAGCAAAAGGGATAGAACAAGTGTGCTCTATTTTAAAAAGTACTTTTGTCACTGCAGTAGTCTATTCTTACCTTCCAGATGCACCTCTTAAAGTCCTTTTCCTGACAGTCTCTGCTGCAGCCTGGGTGTGCATCCCCCCTGGCTCCCAGTGCTCCCAGCTGGGGCCCAGCTCTGCCTGGGGCAGAGGCTTTGGGCAGCAGGACCAGGGGGTTTGGCTGGGCTCTGTGTGTGCCCTGGGCAGCAGGACCAGAGCAGGGTTTGGCTGGGAGCTGTGTGTGCCCTGGGCAGCAGGACCAGGGCGTTTGGCTGCCTGTGGTACAGTAGGCCTGGCAGGTTTTGGGATTGTTTGATCTGGACTCTTCCCATAACCATGTTTCAGTAGAAATAGCCATTGTTTCAGAAGAAAGCTGTCAACAGGCTTGTTTTAATTCCTTTGTGTGAACAAATGTTTGTGACAATCACTCACCTCCAAGATGCTACAGAACACACACACATGAATGCAGCCAGAGCAAGTGAAGTAATTTATTGGAGCAGGTATTCTTAGGAAAACGAGCTGATGTATTTGCATGGGGCTAAAATGCTTTTCATCTTGGAGGGTGACCAAAGAAGTCGAGACCCCAGCTGGAGCTGAGCAGGAAGGACATAAGGTAGAAGAGCTTTCTTGCTTTGTCCTTTCTCTTCCAAGCCTCAAGTCAAGATCTTAAATTCCCTCCTTTGCATGTGTGTGCCTGGAGGAATGTAATTGCTGAAGTGATAAGAACATTGATTAATGATGCCCAGGCTGTTGATAACACCTATTTAAAAGGTGAAAGTTTTCCAGTGTGCACACTCCTGTGGTATTATATTGGAACGTGTAGTCAAGAATTCAGCATTTTCCTCATGACTCCTGGTGTGTTGAGTCATCACATGAGCTTCTGTTTGCTCTTTATTATTCATTTATTTCATTACGTTACTTGAAATGACTTGGAAGAAAGGGTATCAAAAGCCTCTAGCTCTTTGATTCAGTATGTTCTCTTTTCCCTAAAAAAAATATTTCTATTTACTAAGCAGCGAGCATTCGCACAGTGCCAGAGCTGAGCTGGAAATAGAACAGTGACTTCACCAGCAGTTTTATAATGGAAAAACTGCAGTTAGCATAGATTTTGCAATGCATGTAGAGCAGTGTGAACAGCTTTGCAATGACTGAAACTTCATAATTATATCAACATGAGGAACGAGCCAGTATTTAGATGCGGAGTCAGTTCTTTGTTGCTTTCTTCCTGGAAGTCCCAGGGCCATAAGAATTTAACAGTCTGTGAATAAATAACTGCTATTTAGCTCATCAGAGATGGTGTTGCAATTCTTACTGACTCTGAATTTGCTTAAAGCTTCTGGATTTAATAGGAAAACTGCAGTTGCAACTACATAATTGTCTGGATAACTATTATTGCTTGTAATAACATTACTCACAGTTTAATACTCATGGTAATATAGAGTATACTTGATTCTGGGGCAGAGCAGTGACATATAAAAGCATCCTCTTCAGTTAAATTCTAGGAGACAGAAAATTTTTAGAATGTTGGAGGGAGCTATTACATAAGGACAAATATTTACCTAATGTAATCAAACTCCTCTTTAAGTCAGAACAATAGTGGGAGTGCAGTTACTATGGTTCTGTATAATTTTGTGCTATATTTGACAGAGTTTGGCAGGACTAAAGCCACAGCTGATCATCTGATTTTGAAAGGGAAGAGAAGAATATGTTAGGTTTGCATTCCCAATCTGTCCTCAGGATGATGGCACATGCTCTCTTGCTAGCCCTGAGCAAGGAAGCACAATCCCAGTAAACAGTTACCAAAATCACCTTGCAGCGCTGCAGGGCTGTGATGGTGAGTGGGGTTTTGGAAGCCCCTGCCGTCGGGTGCCTGCCCTCCTGCTCTGGTTTCTGCCTCAGCCTCATGTCCCCATGTCCCTCGCCAGGGCCAGCAGTGCTGTGGGATGTCACCTCCTGCCCTGCCCCAGCCTGCCCAGCCCTGGTCCTGCTGCGCTGGCCTCCAGCCCCTGGGGATCTCCCAAAGCGCTCCTGAGGCTGAGCAAAGCTGGTGCGTGAAGTGTTCTCCCAGCTGCACCCTGGCAATACTGCTTTGCTGAGCCCCAGCTGCCACTGGCCAAGGTCCTGTCCCCTGGGCTTTTCTGGGGTGCAGGAGCAGTGATGGACAGAGGGAGACACTGAAATAAGGATGAATTTCTTGGTGTGCTTTTATGGGGGGCTCTATTCATTTTTTGAATTAATCTTTAACGGTCGGGCTAAATGTGAGTTCTGCTTATTGTTTAGGGCTTTGAACGTGAGTGTGCAGTAATTGGTAGGAGGTAATTAGCACAATGACAGTAAATCACCCAGCAGCTTGAGCCATCTGATACAGCACAGTCTTTGTGTGCTTCACGAGTAACCTTTCACAGACCATTTCGTGCTTCAGCACTGCAGAAACCAGAACTGCAAGAGGGATACTCTAACCTTCCCTGACAGCACATGGGCTCATTTCTGCTGCTCTCTCACCTGTTCCTTTGTCCCATCCTGTGTCCCCTTGCCACATCCAGAGCTGCCCCTGTGTGCTGAGCAGGAGCTCACTGGCACATGCTGGGGCAGCTCTGTGTGTGGGTCACATTTGTGCCTTGTTTGAACCTGGGATAAGGCAGGAAAGGCCACATCTCATCACTGCTCTCAGTCCAGAGAGGTTTTTGGGTTCTCGGTGTGTGACAAGTGAAACAGAGTGAACAGGCAAGGTTGGGAGAGAGTGAAATGCACATCAGTATGCAGAGCAATTTCTGCTAGAAATAAGAGGAACATTTGTATCATCAATTTGGGAAGACCTTAATTGAGAATGGCAGTGGATTCTTCTTTAGCTATTTTTAAAGATGAAATTTACCTTCCTGAAGATCCTCTAGAAGATCAGGTTTTATCAAGGCTCGCCTTAGAGCCGTGGGAACAGAAATCAGGCCCGTGAGCTGAATCTGCCTCACGGGGCACAAAGCAGGAGATTGTCAAGGTCATGCTCAGGAGAAAACCCTTTCCCTTATTGTGGTCCACAGAAAAAGCCCTCATGACAGTCATTTGTTTGGGTGCTTATGACCTCTGCTAAGCAAACATTGTTTAAGCTACTGAATTAATTAAGTTACTGGAATGATTTGGTCTGGTTCAGCATTTATAATTTTTCTTAAGATTTCAAGGTTTCTGAATGTTGTCCAAAACTCACTCTTTGTAGAGGCTGGATCTACAAAAAAAAAAAAAAAAACCAAAAAAAAACCAAAACCTGAGGCAGGATCTTGTTTGTAAACATAAACTTTCTCCTGGACTCCCTGCAGGACTGTTCTCTGTGATCCTTCCTCTCTGTGGAAAGCAGGCTCAAAAAGCAGCAGCGCCTTGATATGAATTCTTCTCAGTTGAAGTTTGGGAACCAGTCTGCTCAAGCTGCTAAAAGGAATCAGTGAAACAACTTCATTCAGCTTCCTAATGCCTTTCCCACTGAGCTTTCCTAAATGCCAGCTTTTTCAGGAGCCTGTATTAGAGATTTTGGGTGAATTTCTCTTTAAAGATAACATTTGTCTTCATATCTAGAAGACATTATTGGCCTGGTCAGGGAGAACCTCTTCCAAAAACGGTACCTAAAATTATCCAGTGAGATCCAACAAGAAGCAAGCTAAGCAAGCAGAAACATTTCATTTTATCTCTCCATAAAGAATCCGTTGGGAGATTTTTCTTGGAGGCCTTGTGCAGTAACTTGTGCAGTAAGTGCTGGAGAGTGCTCCATTTCCCCTGGAAGGCAGGAACATGGAACAGAAGCTGTGTTTTAGAGGCTGGGCAGTGTGGAAGGCAGGAACATGGAACAGAAGCTGTGTTTTAGAGGCTGGGCAGTGTGGAAGGCAGGAACATGGAACAGAAGCTGTGTTTTAGAGGCTGGGCAGTGTGGAAGGCAGGAACATGGAACAGAAGCTGTGTTTTAGAGGCTGGGCAGCGTGGAAGGCAGGAACATGGAACAGAAGCTGTGTTTTAGGGGCTGGGCAGCGTGGCTGCTCCTCAGCTGGGGAGCCCTGGAGAGACCCAGGCAGCTCCAGAGGGCTCATCCCAGCTCTGGCAGGGAGGTGCCACCTGAAGGCCTTTCTCATGGGACATCTGCTCCTGGCAGCAGCTCCGTGCTGCCCATTGTGCTGTCCCTGCTCTTCAGGGGAGAGCAGGAGCTCCCTGGTTCTTGGCAGGGGTTTAAAACTGCTTTTTAAACCATCCTCTGGGATCTCTCTTTGCCCGGCTTTTGGTTTGGGTTGTATTTTTACAAGCAGTATTTTTGAAGCATGTTCCTATCTTAAGACATGGTTGAAATTTGCCAAAAAAGACTTCATAGGAGAAATGAAGTAACAGAGGGATGGATAGCTGGACAGTGCAAGTGTCTAATCTCTTTTTCACAGGAAAGGAGGTTACAAAAGAAAGAGCTGGTACTTCTTCTGGAGCTGTGTACTGGCTCCTTGGACAGATGTCTGCGTTCTTGGATTAGTCAGGATAAACCCCCAGATAATATACAGCGAAAGCAGTGAGTTGTGAAATGCAAAATTTTTCTGCAACAGGCCAATTAGAGTTTTGCTTCTGCATTATTTATAGAAGCTCAGTTGAACTTGATGGATAAATATTCCTTCTCTAGAGCCATGTTGTGTGTGTACACTACCTCTGCTGCATATTGTGAAGGTCAGATTTAAAGTCTGCTCTCGAGTGAGCTGTGCTGTGCTGTGTGTTCTCTGCTCTGCTGTCACATGTGTGTACTCATTGTATTGACTTGTTTCTCTGGCAGATCCATCCTTTGCCTTTCTGTTATGAAATGGTATTTAATGAGTTTTGTACCAACACCTTGCCTGCAGATAACTGGGTTTAAAAATAGCCTGGCTCAGCTGTGTGAAGATGAGCTACCTGGGATCATCCCTGTGGCCCAGCTGGGATTGCTGTCAATGATGGGGCAGTGCCAGTGCAGCCCAGCTGTGAATCACAGTGCCCAGGGGCTCTCAGTGAAGGAGGGCAGATCCATTTAACCTTGTCAGCCCTGCCAGGGCCGGCTTTGTGGCGCAGCTTCCCCTCTCCCCAGGGATGTGTGAGGAGCCTCTCGGTGCATCCTGGTGTGTGCTGCACCCCAGCCCACCCTGCTGGCATCTCAGGGGGCTTCGGGCCCCTCTCCAGCCTTTCATTCCCATTCTGCTTCCAGGGCTGGATGGCACCATGGTCACCCCAGGAGCCTGGTCACCCCAGGAGCCATGCCCCAGGTCACCCCAGGAGCCTGGTGGCCCTTGTGGCTCTGGGCCACACTCAGTGCCAGCTCCACGTGGCCTGGAGTGCAAGGCTCTCCTCCCCAGAGCTGTTATCTGGCAGGGAGAGCAGCCTGCAGAATGGGCTTGATGCGTTTATTTCTGCTGCCTGTCCTCTCAGTCCTGTGTTTCCATGTGATTCGTGAGTTGTTAAAGAAGTTGAGAAGCAGTGAGTAATTGGGATGCAGGATGGGATTGATTAGCATTCTTCTTCAACAAAAGCTTGAGTGAAAATGTTACTTGAAGCTCATTTCCACAGTATTGTTATGCAGAACAATGGAAAGGGCCTGTCAGCTTCTGATTTTGGGATGGGGAACAGTTGTTTTTGGTTTGTCTTCCAGGAGGATAAATCCAGCCCCAGGTGTCTAGGTTAGAGTCTAACCTTTAATCTAAGACATGATCACAAAAGCCTTGGAATATAAAGATGTATTTGAAGAGTTTCCTTCTCCAGAAGCCTTTCTGTTGTTTTTCCTTTTTGTGTTGCAGATGCTCATTTGTGGGGAAATCTTACAACCCTGGCATCTGCTGCCAGAGATGCTGGAAACTGCTGCTTTTTGTCAATGGTGTTTTTTTGCAAATTGCTCAAATTAATTTCTCTGCAATTCTAAATATCTCTTCCAAGGTGTTCTGGCTACTCCAGCTGAATGGCAGGCTCGTGCTGTCAGCCTAAGACACCTGAGAGTGCTGCCTGCTGTCTTTGGGCCACAGAGCAGAAGTGTGAGATGTTTTCCCTCCAGAATCTCTGTGTCAGTGTGCACACCGCGGGCAGGAGACAGGGAGTGTGACTCTCACTGGATGGGAGGCTGGCAGAGCAGGCTCCAGTTCCCTGAAATCTCATCCAGGCTCAGCACTGGGGCTGGCTGGAGACTCTGATCTAGAACAGGATGCTTGTTAGGCAGGTCTGCTTTAATTTCAATACAGATCCACTTATTTTATCCTACTGTGGAAAAAGAAACTTCAGAATTGTGCTCAGAAGGGATGAGACACAGATTGCTGGGATGCTGTGTGTACATTTGCCTTGTCCTTAGACTTTTTCCTGAGTAGCCACCATAGGCAACATCAAGAGACTAAATTGGGGGCTGGTGAGTTTTTCATTTAGCCAGTATGTTTGTTCTTGTGTTAAATTTGCCTTTTGTTTGTGATCACAAAAATTTATAGCAAGGAAGTTGATAGAAATTTCTTTAACTTCTTGGAAATCTGGAACCTGGAACGAAATACCCCTTGCAGTTGTGCTGGTGAGCTGCTGGAGATCCCCTGTGGGTGATGCAGCATTAACAGCGGTGTGCCAGGCAGACAGAAGGAGGAGATGGGAGCAGAATCTCAATCCGTGTGTATCTGCTGCTCCAGCAGGTTTTTAATCAATGCTTCTGGCCAGCCCCCAGCAGGCTGTTCCAGCCAGAGTGTCTGTGTGTCTGTCTGTGTGTCTGTCTGTGTGTGTCAGGCTCACCTGGGCTGCTGCCCAGCCTGGAGCTGTGCTGCTCACACAGGGCTCAGAGCTGGCACAGGGGGCACACTGTGGGCTCCTGAAGGTGCCCAGACAGGGGGGGCTGCCCCAGAACAGAGCAGGGGAAGCACCTGCTGAGTGCAGCCCGGGCAGGGCTGTGCTGGGCAAGCTGCAGGGCTGCATTTCCCCCTTCCTGCCTTTCACCTGCTTTGTTTCTCTGTCACAGCCAGAGGTTAGTGAGGGCTGATTGAGCATTTTGGTTGTTGGGCTGGCTCTTTGTGGACCCAGGAGTGTGGTCCCCTCCCAGCCTGGGCCCAGCTGGGTCGGTGCAGCAGCGTCTGCTGCTCGTGGGCAGGGAGTGGGTGCTGCAGGAGAAGCAATCCTGCCCTGAGATGTTCCAGAGCCATTTCCTCTCCTCCTCCTGCCCAGGGACAGCAGAGGTGCCTGTGGGTGTGGGCCAGCTCCAGTGAGCCCCTGGCTGTGCCCCTGTGCCTGCTGGGGCTCCTTGCAGCCCCTCTGCAGTTCAGCTTGCCAAGAGCTTCCTGGGAAAGCAGACTTGGATTTTTTCACCTTCTGGTTTATTGGAGGCTGCCATGGGCTCAGAGTTCCACAGATACTCTGTTCCTTAGTACTCTCTGGCTGCTGCAACCCCCTTTCAGCAGATTTAATTTGAGACTGGTATTTGTGAATTATATAATGATGCTGTAATGAGAGTTGAGGGCTCATGTGTTCCTTTGGTAGCATCACAGCACCAGGATTTCATGGAATGGAGAGAGAACTTGGCACCCAGATGAAAAATAATTATACTTGCAAATTTCATTAACTCCTCGAGCACAGCTTTTGCCTGGAAGCTCTGCTCTCCTTCCTCCCACCCCGTTTGTGTCAGAGCCTCCCAGCTGAGCAGCTTTGGGCCACGTCAGGGAAGTATGAGGGGTGTTCAGATTTATTATGTATTTTTTTCTCTAACTGTAGTGTGAGCAGTATGAAAAACTTCCTAAATCACCAGCAGTCCTCCTAACTTGGCAGGTGATGGATGCTGTGGTGGTTTGTTCTGTCTCATGCTGTTGGTTTAGGATCAGACCAAGCTGACAGTGACAGGCACAGCTGGGAGTGCAGCGGTGACACCACAGCTGGGAGTGCAGCGGTGGCAGGCACAGCTGGGAGTGCAGCAGTGACACCACAGCTGGGAGTGCAGCGGTGGCAGGCACAGCTGGGAGTGCAGCAGTGACACCACAGCTGGGAGTGCAGCGGTGGCAGGCACAGCTGGGAGTGCAGCAGTGACACCACAGCTGGGAGTGCAGCGGTGGCAGGCACAGCTGGGAGTGCAGCAGTGACACCACAGCTGGGAGTGCAGCGGTGGCAGGCACAGCTGGGAGTGCAGCAGTGACACCACAGCTGGGAGTGCAGCGGTGGCAGGCACAGCTGGGAGTGCAGCAGTGACACCACAGCTGGGAGTGCAGCGGTGGCAGGCACAGCTGGGAGTGCAGCAGTGACACCACAGCTGGGAGTGCAGCGGTGGCAGGCACAGCTGGGAGTGCAGCAGTGACACCACAGCTGGGAGTGCAGCGGTGGCAGGCACAGCTGGGAGTGCAGCAGTGACACCACAGCTGGGAGTGCAGCGGTGGCAGGCACAGCTGGGAGTGCAGCAGTGACACCACAGCTGGGAGTGCAGCGGTGGCAGGCACAGCTGGGAGTGCAGCAGTGACACCACAGCTGGGAGTGCAGCGGTGGCAGGCACAGCTGGGAGTGCAGCAGTGACACCACAGCTGGGAGTGCAGCGGTGGCAGGCACAGCTGGGAGTGCAGCAGTGACACCACAGCTGGGAGTGCAGCGGTGGCAGGCACAGCTGGGAGTGCAGCAGTGACACCACAGCTGGGAGTGCAGCGGTGGCAGGCACAGCTGGGAGTGCAGCAGTGACACCACAGCTGGGAGTGCAGCGGTGGCAGGCACAGCTGGGAGTGCAGCAGTGACACCACAGCTGGGAGTGCAGCGGTGGCAGGCACAGCTGGGAGTGCAGCAGTGACACCACAGCTGGGAGTGCAGCGGTGGCAGGCACAGCTGGGAGTGCAGCAGTGACACCACAGCTGGGAGTGCAGCGGTGGCAGGCACAGCTGGGAGTGCAGCAGTGACAGGCACAGCTGGGAGCGCAGCGGTGACACCACAGCTGGGAGTGCAGCAGTCTCTGTCTGAGCTCCTGGGCACTGTGTGCAGTGCCCTGGCAGTCTGGGGCGCTTTGGCAGTGCCTGATGCCCTGGCAGTGCAGCTGGGCTGGAACTGAGAGGGACAGGCTGCTGCTGATGCCAGAGGGATGCACAGAAATAAATGGTCTCCTTAGGTTTATTGTGAATATCAGCTGCTTTTTCTCTGGGAAATACTTTCCTCTGGGTTTTGTTTTTTTTTCTTAGACTGTTGGTGGAGTTGCACAGTAGCCTTCACACAAAAGTCAGAATTCAATAATGAAGTAATAACCCGGTTTCACAGCAAAAAGAATTTTTTACCAACTGTAGTATGCTGAAGATAAAGACATCTTGAAGTACAAGCGCCGTGAAGCCAGGCAAAGAAAACCATCCTGGGCAATTTTTATCTAGCATGTAACTGAAGAGATACAATTTAGATATCCTTGGCATAATAAAGTAAACCCCAAAGCATCTCAAGATCATATTATTATTGAGGAAGGAGAAGATACAGGAGATAGTCCAAAAGCTGAATTCTGTTTTCCAGTGACAGGAATAAGTCTTACACTTTCTGTGAGAAGGGACCACACAAAGCAGACCAATACCTCTTGTGTAGAAGAGATTAAAAAAGCCTTCCTGGGTGTATAAATTATTTTTAAAGCCTGCATCTTCAACCTACTCAACTGCCTTTGCTTTTGAGCTTGAGAAGGTGTCAAAACTACTATGGCAACACATAAACATAATTCTCTTTTGACCACTTCAGGATAAAAAGGTTAAATGGGAGTGATGTTTGCCTTGATACCCCCAGCCCATTCTACAGCAGAGGGTGAGCTCAAGATATTTCCCTTAATTTATATAATTTACATAATGGATGTCTTGGATTACTGGATGTCGTGTTATCTCTGCATTCCATTTGCAGTCTGGTGCTTGTTCTGTGCTGCTGCTGCAGATCTGAGTCCTGCCCAGGAGGAGCAGCCTGGAAAAGGAGCCAGTTCTGTAACAACGTGAATTCCACAGCATTGCCTGTGAATTAGGTTAACTGAAAGGGAAGGGAATGGAGAGCGCCACTGGTACAGCTGACAGATCCTCAGGTGCTTTACATTTCTAATACTTCAAATATTTGGTGACTTACAGTGCTCTCCTCGAGCTCTCATTTTATGGTGAATGGGCACAATTATCTTTACTGAGTGCTTCGTTCTCCACTGAAATGCTGCAATTTTTATCTTCATTCTCGTTTATTAGTTCTTCCTCTCCTTTACACCCAGAGTACATTGTTCCTGAGGTATTCTATTAGAAGCAGAGTGCAATTCAGATCCCACTCTGTGAACTGAAGTTCAAGAGAGGCTGTCTGTAAGAGCTGTGCAGAGATGCCCTGTGTGAGTGCTGGGAGCAGGAGTGGCAGAGCTGCAGATACTCACCTGGCCTGCTCAGGCACTGCCTCTGCAGCTGGGCAGGAGGGGATCACTCAAATGGGAGCGGCATTTCCTCGAGTATTTCGAGGGTTGTGCTCTCCATCAGTAACCATCCTGAGCAGTGCTGCATTGCTCTGCTGGAAGGAGATTTCCTTGGGAGATGGCTTATAGCTGATGTGATGGTAGAGATCCATGGCATTCTCCTGCTTCAGCTCCAGTTTTGGCTCCACATCAGTAACAGCAAGGGATTTTTTTTTTCTGGGAAGCAAATTTCCGCTTCGTACAGTTGATACTGTATTTTATAGTAGCTAATCTTTGTCTCTTTCATTTTTTAAAAGAGTTTCCAAATGTTTTTCTGTGCTGATTGGATTTAATTTTTAACTTGGCATTGGAACTGCTAATAATGACAGTTCTTTGTAGGATAATTTTAATTTTTAATACTGCAGTTATTTTTAACTCAGAGACATGTAGCAGATTTCATCTTTCATCTATATATAGGCTCTTTTTGCAGGAGAAGCTTCTCAGCAAACCCTAATTCTTCATTATTTTAGCAGAGTTAAAGGAAGCAACACCTGTAAAGCTGTTTATGTCAGAGCCCACATCATGTTTTCCTTATTTAGCAAGTGCTCTTGGCTGTGCCCATCTTTGAGCCTCTGAGAGCTTGGTGAGATCCAATAACTGGATCTGTTAGCTGGAGATCCACAGACCTCTGACAAAGCCAGAAAAAGCCTCCAAATCAGCCTACAATCCTTGGAAGTTTTGGGGAAACACTTGAGAGGCTTCAGCACTTGGTCCCAGAGCATTTGTTTGTCATTTCTGATGTCTTTGGCCGCGGCCCTGCAGGTGGGCAGGGTGAGAGCCAGGGCTGGGGCTGCTGAGCCTGGGCAGGGCGGAGAGAGCAGAAGGGAGCAGTTCCTGCCAGCAGGAGTTGCAGAGGGCAGAGGAGCACCCTGGCCGGGGAGCACAGGGTTCTGCTTTATCTGCAGTGGGAACTGGGGAGAGCAGTGGCCCCAGGGTCCCGCTCTGGCTGTGGGGGGATCCATGTTCTCCTGAGAACGTACTCCTTTAGGGCGTGTGCTCCTGATTCCTTGGGATCCTGTCCAGGCTCTGACCCAGCACTGTCCTGCACACATGGCCAGCACCAGGCCTGCCTGGGGTTCTGTTTCACTGCCCACAGAGTGGTTTGTGCTGCTTCACCTTCCCAGGCTCCCTGTGAGCGCCTTCTCTCAGCGCAGCTCCTGAAGGAAATGTGCCACTGGAGCTTCCTCCCGTTCCTGTGCAGAGCCTCCTGCTCAGAGGTGGCAGCTCAGGGCTGATCTCCCCCTTCCACTCACACATGCCCTTCTCTGGCTCTCTGGGATGAGGCTTTCGTTGTTTCTCCACTGTTTTTAAACAGTTGCGCCTATTTGTGCTGGTTTTGTGAATGATGTCAGCCCCTGTCACAGAAATCACTGTGCTGAGCAGCAAACTTCCCACTCATCTGCAGCACACTGGCAGTGGGAACGAATCATCTGGCTGCTGGGGAGGAGCTGGCAGAGCCTGGGAAGGCGTCGGACGAACATTGCAGCTGTAGCTGGGCTTGCCGTGCTGGAAGGAGGATTGAGCTGCTCCCAGAAACACAGCTCAGCCCTGTGCTTGTCACAGTCCTGGTTACAACCTGCCTCAGCTGCAAGGATTTGTTGGCAGTTTGTGGTTTGCAGCTGTTACAGCCACAAACTGGTGGTGGCCATGTCACAGAGCAGCCCAAAGTGCTCCTTCCAGTCCAGCACCAATAATAAAATGGCATTAAACATTCATGTGGGTGCCTCACTGGTGAGCAGAGAGAGATGCACCAGTGTGTTACGTTTTAATTCCTGATTAAGACTTTAAGAGCATGTCTTGTTCTATTATCTATGCAAATTGGCAGCAATGATGGCAATAAATCAGAAAAGAAGGACTTAAAATAAATGGCATCACTCGACTTGATGCACGATTGATTTCTCACGCTCATCAAATCCCTGGGTGCTTTGTGGTTTTTCTTACTGTGACAGGATTATTTCCCTTGATCTATGCTTCTGACTGGTCTGGATTTGTTTTCATTTTTTCTAAAATTCTGGGTGTGCTTGGTGAAGTTTGTAATTAGGAGGGGATATGCTGATCCAGGCAAATAGATGGGCCCATCCAGCATTAGTTTTTAGAGAGCAGTAAGGGGTTTGGTTTGGTTTTGTTGGCTTTTTGGATTTTGGTTTGTTTCGTTTTTTTTCCTGTGGTGTTAGTTTGGTTTTGGGTTTTGCTGGTTTATATTAGTTCATTTTGCAAGTTGTGTCACTTCTGAGACATTCCCTGCAATATTCTGCCTTCTTTTGTTGCTTGAACCCCTTGGGCTGGAGTAAAATATGGATTATTAAAATTAAATTAATGTTGAAAGTAGTGACATCAGAGTGATGTTCTGTCTTGGGCTCTTAAGAAGAGAGATGACTGTTCTTCTAGAATGCATTTATTTCTTCTCTGAGATACTAGATAATTTTGTAGAATAACTTGAAGTGTTTTGTAGTGACAGCAGAACTTGATACTCACTAATAAGTTAATGACATTGAAAAGAATATATTAAGTGTAGAGACATTTGTCTGCTATTAATATTACTGGGAGTAGAATTTGGTTCATAATTAATAATATGGATTGACGTCCTCATAATATATAAATAATAAAAGAGCTGTTAATATATTTCAAGTGAGTGAATGCTGATAATACCCAGAGCTAACTCACCATGTCATTGCTGCTCATATTTTATCTTGAGAACAAACTTGCACAAGCTTTTGAGATCAACTGATCCTCGCTGGCTGTGGCTGGTCTTTAACCCCAGCCAGCAGCTGAGCCTCACTCCCTGCCATAGGATGAGGCAGAGAATTGGAGGGTGAAAGTGAGAAAAGTTTGGGGTTGAGATAAAGGCAGCTCAATAGCCAAAGCAAAGCAAGGAAATCCTTTTCAGTTCCTGTGGGTGGGCAGGTTCAGCATCCCAGGGGGAGCAGGGCTCCGGCACAGCACCGTGCCTTGTACCTGCTGGACACGGTCTGGGCTGTCCCTGTCCAGCCGTGCTGGCTGTGTCCCCTCCCTGGGCAGCACTAAAGGCCTTGGCTCTGGGTGAGCACTGCCCAGGGACAGCAAAACCACCCCTGAGTTACCAACACTGCCAGCACAAACCCCAGCACAGCCCTGGAGCAGCCAGCGTGGGCAGAAATGCCTTCAGCCCAGGCAGAGCCAGCACAGCTCATCCTCAGCAGCTTTGGTACCCTGACAGGCTCTGGGGCAGCTTTTATATCCTGACAGGCTCTGGGGCAGCTTTTATAGGACAGCTTTTGTACCCTGACAGAGGAAATACAAGTCTGTGATTTTGCTGATGCCTCCTGTGGTAAGAGAAGTCCTGCTGGCAGCAGCTGAGGGTCTGTGCTGATGGAGCACTGCTGGTGCTGGTGGTGCTAGCTCCTGAAGCCACGGGACTGAGCCCTTGCCCAGTGTTTGCTAAGCCAGACCTTGGTCCCTGGGTGTCCTGTCTTTGCTCATACCTGTGCTGGGGCTGTGAGAGCTCTGCTGGGTTCTCCTGTGTGTGAGGCTGGATAATGTTCATCCACAGCAATATCCACTGAAGCCTTTACCCAGGATTTGTCTGGATAATTTTCAGTCATATGGTGTCTCTGATCTTCTCACTTAATGAATTCCATTTTTGATCTACTGAAATTTTGCTCAGTTTCATGGAGTTCTCTGTAGGATTAAAGATAAACTCATTGAGATAATAGTGTTGATGTAAGGAGCTCGTGTTCTGACTCCATTTGCTGTGACTGTATTTTTGTGTTACACTTTTCCAACTTGTCAAAGGCAAAGAAGGGGCTTGTTCTCCTGGAGTGGTGAGAGAGCCCAGTATGGGTTTGGCACCTTATATATGGGTGCAGTAAATAAATAACTGTGCCTGGGAAAGGCAGAGGGGAGCAGTGGGATTGCAGTGGGTGGGAGGAGAGGCAGTGGGGCACCAAGGCAGCTGGTGGGATAGCTGGTGGATGTGTGGAGCAGCTGATGAATCTCTGGGATGTTAATGATGGACTGAGCTGCACCAATACATCTTGGAACTTCCATGAGTGAGTGCCTTAGCTTTAGAATTTATTTTTTATATTGGACAAGCAAGGAGAGGGTAGAAGTGTGCTCATGTGAGTGAGTCAAGGGATTTAAGGAGAGAGAAGGAAAGAAATGAGGCATCTTGAAGAGAGTTTGTGTAAAGAAACTGCGTGGCTGTGTCGGACCGTTACAGCCAGCAGTGAAGGACTGCTGCCCTAGCTCTTCCAGTAACTAAAAGAAATCTTTCCTGGGAGCATTAGGGGAATGTGGGAATCCTCTCTCAGACGTGCTTGGTGTGCCCTGCTTGTGAAACACATGGAATATATTTCTGTCCAGCGGAACAGTCCATTCCAGACCCCGTGGACACGAGCTGTGCTTCTGCACAGCCAGTGGGCAGCTTCCCAGTGGGGGAAAGGTGGCTTCAGTCCTGAGTGGCATCTAAAATCAAGAGTCTTGTTGCCCTCAGTGCAAGTAGGATTATGGCTTCAGTGCCCCGGGGGTGGGAGCTTAATGAAATGCTCTGCTTTTGGTGCTGCTTCCAGCCTGAGATGCCACAATGAAAGGAGCACGGGCTCCTTTTCAGCATCCAGAGCAATTAAAAAGAATTCAAGTAATGGAAGCTCAATTTGGTTCTTTAATTTCATTTAAAGTGTTTCTTTAAAGTGGTTTTAGTATTGGAAGTTATTGGACTGTAAAAGAGACCAACTGCTTTAGCTGACTTCTGGGAAGTAATTCCACACCGCCTGCTGTGCTCTCATAAAACCAGGTCTGCTCTCTGAGAGCAAGGTGGGAGCTACCAGGTGCAGTGAAAGTCTAATTGCTGAGCATGCAGAAAGTCTGCAAGGAGCTTTTACGTTTTTACAAGCAATTGACTGACTTAAATTAATGAAATCTTAACGAACAGCAATTTCACAGATTAAGAGAGATTTTCATTTCAGTGTTCCTTGTGTGGGAATCACGGCATGTGTGAAGTTTTTTGTTCTTTTAAAGGCTAGAACATTTCTTTTGGTAAACCAGTGCAAGGCTGCTTTAGACACAAACCAGCAGAAATGGGGTCATTTGGGTGAAGGAGGATGTGTGGGTTCACACATCCTGCTGGCTTCACTTGCTCATTCTCAGTGCCACAGGACTGTTTCCTGTACAGGTGTTAGAGTTTGTAGAGTTTGGGCCTTTCCACAGACTCCCAGAGTCTGGGAGTGCCACTGGCTCTAAGTTTAAGGAAAAATACCCTTTTTTTTCTGCTGAATTTGACAGGAAGCCTTATAACCTTAGCTAATTTCCATGGGAAACAATTTGATGTCAGGATAGAACTGAACCTGAGGGTTGCATTTTGTTCCTGCTCTGAGGTACCATGAAATCCAAATGGAGGGAAGGCAACAGGGTTGCGATGTTAAAAACCAGTGAGTCCATCTTCTGTGCAGAACAGGAAGGTGTCACGTTGTCACAGGTGTTCCTGTGCAAGGTGGTGCCTCCTGGCCGCGGTGTCCCCTTGCAGAGCTCCCTGCAGTGCCTGGAGCTGCTGGGCTCCCCTTTGGCTCAGTGCTTCACACACATAAAACCAGCCTGCTGCCTTTGTCTTCCCACAAGTGCAGCACAGCAGTGAGAAGGGAGCTTGTTCTCACGAGAATTGTCTGCCAATAATGAGAATTTAGGAAGGGCTGTAAAGACAAGGAGAAAACATAGAAATGTGCCCAGTAAGCAGAATTCCTGGATCTTTTAATCTGCCACTTCACTGCTCTACCCCGTCATTGTCTGTTAATACTTTCTGTTTTGACTTTAAATGAAACTTTAGCATAGAGCTGAATACATAATTGCGTTTATTTTTTTGGCTCTGTGCTTGATCTAAAATAGCACATAAAAACAAAATAGATATGCTCTGAAACGAAAATTTATCAGCATGTCTCACTGAAAAGAATATATCTTTTTAATTCAAACCAAAAATAAAAATAAAAAACCTTTGAAGCATCTGTCCTCTTGAAATGAGTTAATTGCTAGAGAATCATGATTCATAAAACAAGAACACATCTGGGACGTAGCACTTTTTCCCAGTGGTTCCTGCATGAGCTGATGAACCTCGGATTGTGGATTTGAACTCATTTCCCTTTTCAGCCTGAGGGAATTTAAATGCATTTCTCCTGCATCCCTGGAAAGTATCTGGCTGCTGAGCACTGGAGTCAGTGTGGGCTCAGCTGATTACTCAAGGAAATAAGGCAGTGCCAGGGGAGAGGTGGAAAATGCCCCTCTGGAGCCCAGGGAGCCCTGGCACCGTCCTGGGCACGGAGGGCTGGGGTCAGAGCCCGGGGCAGGTGAGTGGGGTGTCCCAGTCAGAGGGACAGGTGAGTGGGGGTGTCCCAGGGAGGGGGACAGGTGAGTGGGGTGTCCCTGGCAGGGACAGGTGAGTGGGGGGGTCCCAGGGAGGGGGACAGGTGAGTGGGGTGTCCTGGGCAGGGACAGGTGAGTGCCCCAGGCTGTGGACAGGTGAGTGGCAGTGCCACGAGCATTTGTTGGTATTAAATAACATCCAGGAGGTTACTCCTTTGCTTGCAGGGCAGTGTCACAGAGCTTTCTGTGGTCATGGGGACGTGGGGGTTTATGGGGACACGTGGGTTTATGGGGACACGGGGGTGTGAGCCTGAGCCCCCCACCCAGGGAGCTGGGCTGCTCTCCCTCCCTGTGCTCAGCCTGGTGCATCCTTGTGCAGCATGCAGATGTTCTCCCACAGCTGTGACACCCAGGACACCTTGGCCTGCAGGTAAATAAACCATCTGTCAGACCATTGCAGGACACTCCTCTGATGGTCTCATGCAAAGCTGGAGCCTCAGCACAGCCCCCTCCCAGCCGGGCCAGTGAGGGTGCCCAGCTCTGAGTCAGAAATGCCCATTTCTGGTTCCCCCTGTCAGAAGGATCCCGGGTTTTTCGGTCTGAACGTAGCACAATCAGGGTATTTTGTATTTTGAGCACTTCAGAGTTAACCCTGAGGAAAGCCAGTGCTCGCTGGGGAAACTTTGGGTAGCTCATGTCAACTGGGATTTAACAGAGGCAAGCTGAGGATGTTTTTATGTAAAGGTGGAAAAGGTTGTGAGCTGGAAGAGAAAACCAAGCATCTCAGGGTTTATCAGGAATGTTCAGGTGAAAATCCAGCCTGTTATAGACACTAGAAAAAAACCAAGCAAACAGTGAAGACTTATTTTATTTGTATTTGTATTGCTTTTTTCTAAGATCTGCTCTTTTTTTCTTTCAGAGAGTATTGCCATGATTTTAACTGTTATCTAGCATTTTCTGTGTAGTTAGTTAATTTATTAATAAAGCCTAATTTATGCACAGATAATAGCTTGCAGGCTTGCTTTCCTCTCTTTCATTCTCACTGAACAGTAAAGCTGGATGTTTTTTATGTTCCTTAGCTAAATCCTCTCTAATCAATATATCCTGCAAATCACCCGACTCATTTTATCTGGGAGTCATTTGAGGGGGATAAACTCCAGAGCTGTGCTCTGAGATGAGCCATGCAGTGAGTAATATTTCAAACAAGCAAATGGATTAGGGCTGTTCACATACTTTGCTGCTTGGTTATTTGAAGTGCTGTGTCCTGCTGCAGGTTTGTTCCCAGCCTTGTTTTGCTCCTGCAGCTCTGACGTCCTGCCCTCACCTGCTGGGTTTTGCTGCTCTTTGGGATTCTGTGTTTGCAGCACAGGGCAGTGAGTGCCTGTCCCAGGCCCTGGGTGCTGGCAGGGCACAGGGGTTTTGTGATTTTGGGCCCCTGCAGCTCCTGGAGCAGCATTCCAGCATCCTGCAGCCCTGCAGGGTCCTTGGTGGTCAGTGGCTGGCACTGCCGCTCCATAGCACCTGTGAAATTGTCCTGTTGGGTGTGCCCTGAGCTGCTTTGCTGCTGTTCCACTTCCTAAAGCACTTGGTGGGGCAGGAACTGTGTGACCCTTTCCTTTGGTGGGGCAGGAACTGTGTGACCCTTTCCTTTGGTGGGACAAGGACTGTGTGACTCTTTGGTGGGACAGGGACTGTGTGACCCTTTGGTGGGACAGGGACTGTGTGACCCTTTGGTGGGGCAGGGACTGTGTGACCCTTTGGTGGGACAGGGACTGTGTGACCCTTTGGTGGGGCAGGGACTGTGTGACCCTTTCCTTGGGCTCTCTGGAGATGCTCAGGAGCTCTGAAACTCTCTGCATTCAGTCGAGGTGATCACTTTTTATCAAACCTCTGAGCTACTTCTGCTTAAACATAAAGTGCTGGAAATCAGCCTGAGTGCTGATGCCCCCACATTTCTCTGTGCTTGTACTGGCTGTGGGCAGGAAGGCAGAATTAACTCTGTGCCTGTTCTTTCATTATGTGTGACAAAGAAGGCAATTTATTGTTAAGCTGGTGAGGGAATTTCCTGAGGTTAGATGTAGGAAGTGGAGAGCAAAGCAATCTTGTACAACTCAATCAAGAATTCATTCAGACTCAGGAGCTGTGATTTTGGGGTGTGTTACTGCTGGGCAGAGGAGAGCTTTAGATTAGGGAAAATACATCTTGAAAGGTTCTGTGTTAGAGTGAAGTGCTCAGGGAGTTCCTTGGCTTTGTCAGCATTCAGTTGCTCACTGAAATTTAAAAACCTGTGAAAAAAATGTTTATCTATTGAGTGTACAAATGGTGTGGGGATGAGCTGGGCCTGCCGGCTGGGTGCAGCACTGCCCTGCTCTGGGTCCTGAGCTCCAGGTCACAGGTGCAGTGCCCTCCCCTCACCTGAGCTCCAGGTCACAGGTGCAGTGCCCTCACCTCCCCTCATCTGAGCTCCAGGTCACAGGTGCAGTGCCCTCACCTCGCCTGAGCTCCAGGTCACAGGTGCAGTGCCCTCACCTCACCTGAGCTCCAGGTCACAGGTGCAGTGCCCTCACCTCACCTGAGCTCCAGGTCACAGGTGCAGTGCCCTCCCCTCACCTGAGCTCCACATCACAGGTGCAGTGCCCTCACCTCACCTGAGCTCCAGGTCACAGGTGCAGTGCCCTCACCTCACCTGAGCTCCAGGTCACAGGTGCAGTGCCCTCCCCTCACCTGAGCTCCACGTCACAGGTGCAGTGCCCTCACCTCGCCTGAGCTCCAGGTCACAGGTGCAGTGCCCTCACCTCACCTGAGCTCCACATCACAGGTGCAGTGCCCTCACCTCACCTGAGCTCCAGGTCACAGGTGCAGTGCCCTCACCTCACCTGAGCTCCAGGTCACAGGTGCAGTGCCCTCCCCTCACCTGAGCTCCACATCACACCTGCAGGGCTAGGAAACTTCCTAATGCAGTTTGCATTCTGAGCATTGCTGCCAGCATGACAAGCTTTTCATCCTTGAGAACTTCCTGGGAAAGCTTCCTCAAATCACACAGCCCATGCTCTGCAACATCTGCTGGGTTTTAGAAGCCTTACTGACCTCTGTCCTAGCAGCAGTTTGTGCCCATAGCAGAAGTCAGAGTGCACAGGGGTGCTCCAAGAGCCCAAGGAAGGTTCCTGCAGCAGGTGCAGGCACTGGGGAGCAGCCTGAGCTGCTGCCTGCTTTGAGGTGAGCAGTTCTCCCTGCGCTCGTGGTGCTGAGCTGAGCATCCCTTGGTGCACACACAGAGCTTCCCTCCTCACTGTGTCTGGCTCCCAGGCTGTGTCCTGCCCTGAGCTCCCCGTGCAAACACTCCCTGCCATGGGAGGGATGCAGGGATGTGACAGCCAGTGGTTAATTATAAATGAAAGAAAATCCCCTTTAAGCCGTGCCAGTCCCTTCAAGTGATCCAGATTTGTCTGATAGCCTGTGTGATCATGCTTCAGTTAACTCTGTCACACTGCATTTTCTGTGCTTGGCAATCTCACCAATGTTCAACTCCTGTTCATTGTTTTTGACGCTGAATTTTGCTGTAAACCTTTGAAGTGGTCAGAAATGATAAGCTAAAAAAGCCCAAAACCTGTTTTCTTCAGTCTTTCTGCTAGATCTTTGAAATCTTGAGTATAGTATTGATGGAGATTTTCTTTGGAGTATGAAAAGGGCTTCCATGGGTCATGCAGTCAGCAAATGACTTGTGATTGTAACAGGCAGTGATAGACTCTAATTAGATACCAGTGCTACAAAATCATTTGAAAATCAACAGATGGGGAGGGAATGGCTGCTGCTCTTAGACTAGGACTCTAGATGAGAGAATAAAATTCTAGACCAGATTTGGATTGATTTGTAGAGCCATGGGAGGATCCCCAGACCAGGGAGCACAGGACTGACTGCCAGAGGCAGATCTGGCAGCAGGTGCCCAAACCCCTGTGGCTGGGGCAGACGTGGCTCTGAAGTGCTGTTAGAACATTTACAGACCAGCAGGGTGCTCTGAGTGCAGGGCTGGGTGCAACATGCTGGCTTTGGCCTGCCTGAGACCCTGCCCTGCGAGCTCCCAAGCTGCAGTGGGGCTGCTCCTGTGCAGCAGAGGAGCCTCAGGAACCACCTGGGCAGGGAACAGTTCTGTGCCTGGATTCACTGCCTGCCTGGGCACTTGCTGGGCTGTGGGGTCAGGCTGCAGACCCTCCTCATCCTCAGTGATTCTGGCTGCAGCTGCTCTTGGTCTTGGCGTGTGCAAGGCTCCTCTCCAGGCAGAGATGTGTCACTATCACTGCCTTTAACAGCTTACTGGAAAAATACAAAGATTCAGTGTTTAAATATATTTTAATTTGTTAATCTTTTATTATGCTGGAGCTAGAAATCTCTGAGGATATAATTGGAGAAAATAGTAATTGCAGGGCTTGCTCATGCTGGTGTCTCTTCCCATAGGTATGATATGTTATGGCACTGTGTCTGAGGTATTATTTTAATTGGTCTGCTGCAGACCTTCCCAAGATGAATGATTTATCTTTATTTTATTACTTCGTTTCTACTTCGTTACTTCATTTGCTGCCTGTCATAAAAGAGCAGACAAGGAGGCCAGTGTCTGTGTGGGGGATGCAGAGGACCTGTGCCTTTTGTAAATCATCCTGATAGTGGTGCCCATTTTTATGTCTGTGATCTGAGCTACAAAGGAAATTGCTGCTCAGCTTCTGATGAAACAGAACATGGTGTGATAGAGAAGCAGGAAAGTCCATCATGGAAATAATGGGGACTAAAGTTGTGCAACATCAGTGGCTGTAACTTCGGGGAGCGTAGGAGATAAAAAATAAAAATGGTACCTTGTTCCTCCACTTCTTCCCTTCGTGTAAACTCGTGCCCTAGGCAATAACAAATAATGAAAATAACAGTGAAGCAAGAAGTGCTGTACAACAAGGCACCTCTTTAGTTTTTACCCTTTCTCTGTCTTGCTAAGAAGAGAGTACAGGCAAAGCACTGCTTTTCCTTTCCAGTGGCACTAAAAGCATTTCAGATTCCATTGCCTGCTTTCTGCATTCCAGAGCTTGAACAATTTGGGACAGCAGTTCCTAAGCAGACTGAGGGTTTTTTCTTGGGCAGAGAAGGTCTTGGGAAGCAGAGCAGAAGGCAGAACGTGCTGTGGATCTGCTGCCTGTGGTGTTTGTGTTCCTGCTCTACACAGACCAGGTTAGGCTGCCTCCTTTCCCCTGCCATTCAGAGGCACATCCAGCATCCTCAAGGACTGCAGTTTTTCTCCTGTCAGGTGTGTGGACTCTGAAAACAACAAGAATTGGTTGGACCCTGCTCTGCCTGTGCCAGCAGTGCTGGTGATATTCCAGCTGGAAAGGCTCCTGGACCAGCAGGGTCAGTCTTTCCTTCTTGTGTTCTTTGTTCCAATCTTTTTTTTTCTGTTTT
This sequence comes from Geospiza fortis, assembly GCF_000277835.1. Classification (NCBI taxonomy): domain Eukaryota; kingdom Metazoa; phylum Chordata; class Aves; order Passeriformes; family Thraupidae; genus Geospiza; species Geospiza fortis. The sequence goes on along the minus strand of NW_005054349.1, from coordinate 603,676 downwards.
TTTTTTTCTTCCTTTTGACAAAGGTGTCAAAATTCACGATGTTCTGATTTTCTGCAAGTTTGCTGTACAAGTTTAGTTTGCAAATTGAAACATGAATTTCTTCCTTGCTGTTCCTTGGTACCATTTGTGTACAAGGCTCTGCAGAAGTGCCTTGGCTTACCCTGCAGGCAGAGATTTCTGTGAGCTCCCAGCTGTGTGAGCTGTCCATGCTGCTGTCCATGTCACTCACTGCCAGCACTGCCGTCCCTCCCTGCTCAGCCACATCCTGGCTCTGGTAGTGCCTGAGACTGATTGTGTTTGTGGGGCAAACTGCATCCAGAGCAGAGCCAGGCTGATGGCTCAGGGCTGGCAGAGAGGGTTCACACTCACAGGCTGAGGAGCAGGAGGGAGAGGGTTCTTTTTGGGTGATTCTGTGAGCTCCAAGCAATCCCATTTGGGGGAGGTGAAGAGTGCCTTAATTTCAACTCAGACATCCCAGGTGAAACCTCAGACAGAAGAGCTGAAGTGGGACTTCCCAGAAGGGCCAAAACTCCTGTTGGCAAGTGCAGAGGGGGTGAATCGTGCATTCAAACCTTGGGGCCTGGCTGCTGTGTCCTGGGCATGGCAGGAACAGCTGTGCCCAGCTGTGGGGATCAGGCTGCACACAGAGCAGGCGTGGTTTGCACAGTGCTGCAGCCAGTCCTGGCTGCTG
>NW_005054349.1:593755-602938 GCF_000277835.1 Geospiza fortis | reverse complement strand
GGTTGTGGCTGCACTCCTCCCTGCCACACCTGGCCCTGCCCTGGCACTGGCCCTGTCCTGGCAATGGCCCTGCCCTGGCCCTGGCAATGCCCTGGCACTGGCAATGCCCTGGCCTGGCCCTGGCACTGGCAATGCCTTGGCACTGGCACTGGCAATGCCCTGGCCCTGGCACTGGCACTGGCAATGCCTTGGCCCTGGCACTGGCAATGCCTTGGCACTGGCACTGGCAATGCCCTGGCCCTGGCACTGGCAATGCCTTGGCACTGGCACTGGCCCTGGCACTGGCAATGCCCTGGCCCTGGCCCTGGCCCTGGCAATGCCTTGGCACTGGCACTGGCCCTGGCACTGGCCACACCTGGCCCCTGGCACTGGCCCTGCACACAGAAGGTGTTTTTTGCCCAGGTTCCGTGGCCTCCTGTAGACCACGTGACATTTCAGTGGCTCTTCAGGAACTTGAAATGTTGCATATTTTCCTAAAAATCTGATCCTCTGATTCTTGCTGTTCTTGTGGGAGCAGGATCATAGCAGCATTCCAGAAGCTCTCATTGTATTTTTACAGACATTTTCTATCTCCTGCTCCAGTTGTAATTGTGCCATTTCTTTTTCCTGAGAGCACTTTTGGCACTGTTTGCTGAAGGTGAACTTGCAAATCAGTAATGTCTTGGAAAAAAATGTGCCATTTACTGTGCAGCAAATGCCTTGTTCAAAAGCATCTTCAGGCTCAGCGTGGGGATGACATTGCATGACTAAAGGCCTCAGCTTGCTGACCTTTAGCATCCCTCCAAAAATAGATCCTTTCCAAGCTGGCTCTCTTTCCTTGGCAGTTGGGGTTGTGCAGCGGGTCTCCATTAGCCCTGGCACTTTCTCAGGGCAGCTTGTGAAACCAGCCAGGTTTGCACCGTGCTCTGTCATAGCCTGCCGTGCTCCCTGGAAAGGCTGCTGCTGCCTATACTTTTAAATGTCCTAAAATAAAAGGGGTATTGAACACAAAGATCAATGCCTGTGCACTTTAAAGATGCCCACACTTTTTTTTAATGCCAGTTAAGAAAACTTTGAACTTTGTGGTTTGGTTCAGGTTAATATTAATGAGAGGAGTTCAGAACTAATATTTTATTACCACAAGTGCTCATGGCCTGTTGTGACAGGATTGAGAGCCCTCAGGTTGGCAAGGAGTATTTAATTAACTGACTGAAGTGTGAGTTCACTTTGATGGAAATTCAACTGGGCCTTCTTTCCTGTTCTGTAAGTTTTACCTAATGGCTCTTAAACCAATAAATGTGTGAGACTTGAGTTTGTATGTAATGGTAAAATATATATTGTTCTTTTTTATGACTGTCTTTGGGGGTGGGGGAGGAAAACAATCCCAACAGAGCAGCAGGAGTCATACACTTGGAAAAGAAAAGAAACCTTCTGCTTTTGGCTGTTGTGTAAACAGTGCATCAACAGTGATGAGAGACTTTGGGAGTGGGAGCTGTGATTGATGCTTCAAAGTGGAAAAGTCATTCCAAACAATGTAATGCCTTTTAATTCTTACTGAAAATGGCATTTGCCTCTTACACCTTCCTCTTGGCAGATTTCAAGACTGAAACAGCTCTAGGGCTTTTGGGGGCTGGTCTTAGATGATCTTTGAAGGTCCCTTCCAACCCAAACCATTCTGTAGTTGTATGACTGTCCTGTGTGACATTTTTCACTTACTGCATATCTCATGATACTCCAGATATTGCAATAAATGCATTTGCACTGAAGATTATTGTGGGTCTGAGCACTGCAGTTGTGGTGGCAGGCACATATACCGTATTTATACTTTGTATTATTCCAGTTAATGCACGGAGTGTAAAAAAAAATTCTAGAAAAGGCAATAAGGAATGAAAACAAGAAGATATTTTTAGGAAAACATCCTTCAGTCTCACAGCAGGACTGTCTATGTTTGTCAGTCTTGGGGAATTCTGGAAAGTGCTGTTCAAGTGCAGTTCAGAGTCCATGGCTGCTGTTCACATTCTGTCTCAGCAGCTGGAGTTGCTGTAATTGCAATTTCCATATTGCGTCTATTCAGAATCAATTAATGGTGTTTTGTTTCAGTGGAATAGGAATAATGTTCTGCTTCCTGATGGTGTGTGCAGGAGGGGGCAGGTCTGGGGTGGGCTGTGCAGGGCTGAGGCTTCCCAGGGGTTTGGGGACAGGAGCTTTGTTGGGTTCAGGTTTTGGGGCAGGAGCTTTGTTGGGTTTGGGTTTTGGGGCAGCAGCTTTGTTGGGTTTTGGGGCAGGAGCTTTGTTGGGTTCAGGTTTTGGGGCAGGAGCTTTGTTGGGTTCGGGTTTTGGGGCAGCAGCTTTGTTGGGTTCTCAGAGTGAGAAGGGTGTGCAGGAGCTGGGCTGCCCAGCCCCAGAGAGCCCTGCTGGATGGAATAGCACATCCCAGACACTGATGATCTCTTTGGCAGTTCTGGTTTTTATCTCAGCCATGTGCCATGCAGCTTCAGTCATTATTTTATTTATGTCTTACCTCTGCATTGCTTTCCAAGCTGCAGTGAAAATTTTCTCTTCCTTTACGGCTCTGTCATTGCCATTTTGGTGTTCTGGGTTTTATGTGCACAGGGGAGATCCATGAAAGTCACTGGCAGTGCCATTTATATCCCCAATTCAGAAATTACAGTACAGGTACACCCTGTGCCTTCATCACAGCGTAGGTCAGAGAGGAGAATGTTGCCATTGTATCTTTCTCTCTTTAATTATGATAGCACCTATTTAATGCCATTTTTTTTACCCTTTGTTGTTGCATTTGGCCCAATTCAGTTGCTTTTGTGCAGATTTGTTGATTAGGTTTGACTACTGCTTGCCTAACTGCAGGATCAGTCTGATTATGAGTAAAATTCATGAGAAAGTAATAATAACCCTTCTGCTAATGATACTCTCTGGTGATTTCTGTATTCTCTGTGTAGTGCTTGGATTTCTGAGCAGGACACCCTGAAACACCCTTCCATAGGAGCAGGGCAATCAAACCTTGTTCTTGAATGTGATACGGTGATGCATGAAAATAAGATGAGGAAAAAACAAGCAAAATCTAAGTGATAAATCACAGTGAAAAAGAACTCCCAGTGGAAAACCGGCAAGTGTTAGGACAGAAAATTAACCCTTCTTCTAATATTTGATTTTAATTTATTCTTTCAGTCCCATTTTAGAAGTGTTTGCTATTGATACTTCTTGGAATATGGTTATTCTCTGTATGGTAATAAATTCCTGTTATGTCAGAATTAGATCCCAAATAATTAAGGTGGAAGCATGTATCACAGCCAGGGGGTGACCTTCCTGAGTGACCAGCATCCAATGCCGTCTGCTTTTTGTAATGTGCAAGTCAGTGAGGCAAGGGAAGAAGCAGATGTCGCTAGAATGACTCTAATAACAAATGCATGCAATTATGCCATGCTGTGTTCACATTTTGCTTCTTCCAGAATCAGGTCAATTCTGCATAAAAGTTTTTATTTTGCCAAAACTTGTTGTGCATCTTCTAGCTGCCTTTTTTTTTTCTTTTTGGAAGTCTAATTTGGAACCATGGGTAGGACAGGGCTTTGCACTGAGCTGGACATGGGTAGGACAGGGCTTTGCACTGAGCTGGACATGGATGGACATGGGTAGGACAGGGCTTTGTGCTGAGCTGGACATGGGCAGACATGGGTAGGACAGGGCTTTGCGCTGAGCTGGACATGGGCAGACATGGGTAGGACAGGGCTTTGTGCTGAGCTGGACATGGATGGACAGGGGTAGGACAGGGCTTTGCGCTGAGCTGGACATGGGCAGACATGGGTAGGACAGGGCTTTGCACTGAGCTGGACATGGATGGACAGGGGTAGGACAGAGCTTTGCACTGAGCTGGCGCAGGGAATGCACAGACCATCTCAGGGTCACAGAGTGTTACCATAATGAAATACCTGTCTGTGCACAGGAGTGGGGATCTGCAGGGAGAGCGGCTGGGGGAGGGAAAATCCCCTGCAGAGCTCCAGTGTTTGAACTTGAGAGCTTTTCTCCTGGCCTCTGATGAGCACCTTACAGCAAAAGCATCCAGGCCTGCAGAGAAAAAAGCTGAAGAACCAGAGACAACTTTCACTTGCCTTTTTTTTTAACTTTGCTGTTCCTATTTAAAGGTTTTCCATAACTGAAAGCAAGGGTAACAGCCCAGGTCAGACAAACTTAAATTAAGCTACTCTTTGATTTTTCTGAAGAAATCCTTTCACAGTGTCTCAGGGCGCAGTAGGTAGCCCTGAACTCCTCAGGGTTTGAGCTGAGGCAAGGCAGGGAAAAGAGGAGGAGGCGTTTTAGGTGGAAGAATTCTACCACGTTTCAGGAGAGGCTTTTTCCAGAACATTTGTCATTGGTGTGTTGGGCAGGGGCAGCGGGGCACTGCCAGGGTGTCCAGGACCAGGGTGACATCTCATCTCCTGCTGGGGTGTGTCTGGGTGTGTCTGGTGCGTTGCCATCGCTGCCTCTTGGGATTAGATGGAGGGAGGTAAAAATTGCATCTTACAACATATTGACGTGAAAATATATCATCCAGTGAACAGTGTAATTTCCTAAATTGACTTTTAAACGGAAAGACACAAGTGTGTGTGTGTGTGGAGCTCAGCAGGGCAGCTCCTCTTGGTGGTGGGGAGCAGCAAGCCAAGCCCTAGCTGCAGATCTTGTGGAAAAGAGGTTGGAAAGGATTCACAGGGCCGCGAGAAGCTCTGCTGGGTTGGCTGAGGCAGAGCTGAAGCCTGAATCCACTCTGGGAGGGTTCAGTGGGAGGGTTCCTGCAGCACTGCAGGCTGGTGGTGGAGCTCCCCGCGCTCCTGTGGGAGGCAATCATGGCAAATATTTTCTCTCAGGAAAGTGGAAGTAATGACATATGTCATGTGTGTACTTTTTGTTTGAGATGTGCATGACTGCAAAGAAACAGATGGCTCCTTTAATTCTGATCATGGCATGTGGCTTCTCTGATTACGAGTCTGTTATTCCTATACAGATCTTTTTAATAAATTCTTTTTGAAGAGGGAAGGAAGTGAAATTGCCTTGCATGAACTCATTGAAAATTACCAGGAACAGTAATGGTTATTAGGAAGGCTGTGTCCAGTGAAGTACAAATATGTTGCCTGGAGCAGCCTGAATAAAGCCCAAGCCAGCAAGGCACAAATGCCATGTAAATGCTAATTCCCAGGGGGCTGCTTGTACCCTCGTGCTCGCACAGGGAGCTGAGGCAGAGCTCCAGCACACCCTGCTGAGGCTCCTCCATCTGCCCGGGCTGAGCAGGGTGGGGGCAGCCCTGCAGCCTGAGCACCTCCTGCTGCTGCCCACACGCTGCAGGCACCAGGGCATGAGGGCTGGAACATGTTCGTGTTCCCTGGGCCTTCCTGCTCTGGGCTTTTCCAGGGCTGCTGGGTGCCTCCTGAGCGCTGCTTTCTGTTGGGGCACACGTGGTTTGGGTGGCAGCGTGGGCAGTGTGTGCTCTGCCATGGACGCAGCCAGCCCAGCAGGGATGGAATGGGAGGAAGCTCCAAGGTCGGAGATGTGGTGCCTTTTCTCCTCCATCCTCTTTGCCAGCCCAGCAGGGATGGAATGGGACGAAGCTCCAAGGCCATAGCCCAAGGTGGGAGATGTGGTGCCTTTTCTCCTCCTCCTCCTGTGCCAGGGGTTGAACCCCAGACCAGGCTGGTGGGACAGGCTTTTTGCTCTGTCCTCCCTGAGCTGTTTCCTTTGCCTTGTGCCCACAGGGCTGTGCCAGCATCTCTTCCTGGCTCCCAGTTATTCCCTCATTTCCTCACCAGCGCCCCTCCTGCCCTGGGGCCCCTCAGCCCTTTCCTGCACCCCACAGGGCTGTGCTGGAACACTGAGGTGCTCTTGCTGCAAATCCTTCAGCACCCCTATTGCTGTGAGACAGTCATTTGATGGAGATCATTAGAACCCTGATGATTACAGGCTTTTATTTCACTTTTTAAACATTTAAATTGGTTTGTTCTATTTCTCTTAGTGCTCCTCGGTTGCAGAGAATCCTAGATTCCAACAAAATGTGTTTCCTTCTGGCCTAATGAGTGTGACAGTGTAATCAGCCTGTCAGGAGTGCAGTGGGACTCTGTCTGTGATGAGTGATTCAGAGCAGTGCTAATTCCTTCATTCTCGCTGAGGAGTGAGACTGGAGCACATCCCACAGCTAGATGTTGTGTGTGAGGTGCCTTTTGGACAAAGTGAAGATGGATCCACTTCACAGTGACAGTATTTAAATAGATCCTAGCTCAGTGTGCAGGCTTGGTGACCTTCTGATGAATTTGGAGGCATGGTTGTACTGCATGTGATCTGCTGGGCTTTTGAACACTCTGTTCCGTTTTTCCAAGAGTCTCCTTCACCCTCAGGGATGACAACGTAGGCGGGGAAGATTCCTGATGGCAGAAATGGAGTGCTTCTCTCTGGAGTGGTTTGGAACTGATTGGCTTGATTGTAACCTGTCCTTTCAGAAACATCCTACCTGCCCTCGGTCCTTCACCGTGATGAACTTCAGCTTTGTGCTTTATCTGCTGAGACTCTGTGAATGCTGGGCAGGTGCTGATGGTGTTGAGCTGAGGAGTTACAGATGGAGAGAGGAAGGTGGGAAGGAACCTTCCTCATGGATGATGTTCATGGAAGGAACATCATCCACATGGAGTTTCAATGGCATGGGGGAGGAACATCCAGGGGGGAGCTAAAATGTTTGAGAGCTGCTATTGCAGGTCTGTCCCTCTTCCTCGAAGACAAAATAGGACAGGTAAGAGAGAGAAGGAATATCAGTGATGGAAATGCACGTTGCCTGCATCAGGCTGGCTTTGGAAAACCCAGGGCAGAGCAGAGCCATCCATCCCCTCAGAGTGTGGTTAATCTGTGCTTTGGGGCTCCTTGGACACTCCTGGAGGTAACTCATTCATCCAATCCCAAGCCTGGAGCACAAAAATGCCCCCAGCTCTTACTCTGCTTGCTCTTTTCTAAATTTCTGCAGAGACTGGAGGGGCTTCTTCATTTGTATCGCTGAAATAAGGCTGAAGGTTAACTAAAATACTGTATAATTGTGTGCCTTCCCTGTCCTTCTCTTGATTTATTCATTTCCATGTGTTAATGCCTAAAATCTCTCTGTATACAGAAGGAAAACAGGAAATGTTAACGAACTTAAATTACGTGGATTTTTCTGGCCAGAGAGAAAATGGAAGGAAAATGAAACTGAGATATGGTGACAATTATAACTGACATGGACAGGAAAATCTTTAGAAATTAGAACTGAAATTTAGCAGGTTTCTCAGGAGGCCTTCTAAAAAGGAATTGAGGAAGAACTTCAGAAGTGTTTTCAGAAAGAGAGTTACTGAATGAAATTCTCCTCACTGCTCCCTGTGAAAGTCAGTTCCTTTCCATGACACATGGAAGGATCTGCCCTGGGGAGGGAAGGAGAGCAGAGATGAGCCTGAGCTGGGCCAGCCCACAGGGAGGACTCGGGATGTGTTGTCCCTCCCAGATAAAGTGAGTTTTTGTAGCTCAAATGAGAGACACTGAGGGTAGGAAAGCTCTGGTTCTAGTCCCAGAGCCCTCCCTGCGCATTCCAGGTGCTTCTCCCAGCTCTGGTGGCTTGGGTATGTGAGAGATAGTGGCTTGAAATGAAAACAAACAAACAGATCAATCCCGTTGAACAAACGCGTCCCTGTGCTGTGATCTCAGAGTCACTCCGAGCAGCAATGTCAGGAGGGCAGCAGCAGCCTGCTGTGGGTGCTGGCTGTGCAGCTCCCTTATTCAGTGCTGCCTGTGAACCTGGCCTGGGAGAAACAGCTTTTTGTTTGGGGAACAGCAAACGTGCACAGAGATGATTTTATTGTTGTTGTTGTTGTTGTCAGGCAGTTGCTTCTACTGTAGCAGAGGGTCAAAGTCTGCTGTGTGCCTGCCTCCCTTTCATTAGGTGAACAAGTCTTTAAGTGCACTAAGTCCATGGAAGGTGCTTTGTATTAAGCTGCTTAATTCCTCTGCTGGAGGACTCCAAATTAGTCTCACTCAAGGATTTTGTGCTTCACCTCCAGCCACTAAATGGGTTGATGTAGTTCAAGGGCCAGGCTTAATTATCCTGAGCTTGATGACTGGTACACCTGTAAATGTCCCTGCTTAAAGGCTAAATGCTGCCTCAGTTCTCTTTGTACCTTCGTTTAGTGTCCTTTTTTATTAAGCACAGGAGGATTTTTATGGTTTTCCCTAAGTGTGGGCAGCAGCTCTGTGCAGCTGCTTTGTGTGCTGATGGCAGCCTGGGCTGTGTACCAAGGTCACAGGTTAGTTCTTGTTATTTCAGCGATGGCACACTCAGAATTTGTCCTTCCTGTATTTGCTTTCCTGAATGGTTAAACTGTCCTTTCCAGCAGATATAGCAGGGAGCTTATCAGTTTTATCTGTAAACTTGTGTCCTGCATGACTATCATTGGGGTACTGTCTTTACTGAAGAATTTCTCTTCATCCCGTTAAATAATCCTTTTCTGGATGAAAAAAGGTGCTCAGAATGTTATAATAGTCTTGCATTTGAATGAATTTCAAAGTCTGAGCAAATGAAGGTTTTCCATTTTGCTGTTTCCCTGAAGTTTTCCTGAGACAGAAGAGGCATTTGGCACAGCAGGTCATCTCTGAGGCTGCCTGAAAACAAGGCTGCACTCACAGGGGATGGATGGTGGCTGCTCTAATGAGTCAGGTTACCTCAAATTGCTTTAATGAGCCAGTGCAGTTGTGTTAGGCTTATTGCATATCTGAATTAATGGCTTGGAAGGAAGTTTGTTAGCCTGCTTTGCTAGAAACCAAATCAAACAACGGCCTGGCAGATTCTTCAATGACACGGAATAGCAGAACTGGAATTTTAATTTACCTCAGGCTGTGTGTGATCCTTTCTATTAATAACCAGGTACAGCAGACAGGTGTTGAAATAACAATCCCCTGGTGAAGGTGCTGGCTCTGCACATGGAGCCACAGGTGGCCCTTCCCATCCAGGTTTTATTTTAATGGTAATGGCAGTGAGCTGAGCCCCTGGGTGAGCCCAGGTCCTGCCCCTCCTTGTGTGTCAGGAGCCTGCTCAGGGTCCTGCTGGGCTGGAGCCAGCTTGTCCTGGAGGGAAACAGCCATGGGTTGTGCTCCCCACCACAGCAAAGCCATGGGTTGTGTTCCACACCTGGAACC